>NW_018397276.1:1565496-1565631 GCF_002168275.2 Theobroma umbraticum
TGACATTTATTGATGATTTTTTCCACCAAGGTTATCTATTCTTAATTTGAAAAAAATGTTTGAAACTCTTGGCAAATTCAAGATACTTCGGATTGAAGTACAGAAACAGTTGGGAAAAGCCATTAGCATTGGTAG
>NW_018397276.1:1565641-1565749 GCF_002168275.2 Theobroma umbraticum
ATAATACGATAGCAAAAGGGTCCATTTGCCAAATACATAGAAAGCTGAGGAATGGTGCCCCAATACACCAAGCTTGGTAGTCTTTAACAAAATGACATGGTTAAAAGC
>NW_018397276.1:1565864-1566060 GCF_002168275.2 Theobroma umbraticum
ATAAGCAACCAAAACAGATTTGTATATCCTAAATAGAATTTCTAGCAAATCAATCCTTAAACCCATTTTGAGTTGTGGAACAAAAAAAAACCTAGTATGAATCACTTATGTGTTTGGGGACATCCTTCAAAAGTGGGCCTATATAAACTGAAACTAAAATATAGTATTGTTCCATTCATTGCTATTTTATTGGGTA
>NW_018397276.1:1566382-1566492 GCF_002168275.2 Theobroma umbraticum
AATAGGAACAAGTTCAACTAGTTTTTGACGAAGTCCCACCAAGATGTTGTAGAAAGAGTGCACAAAGAAAATCCATAGAATAAGGGAGCTTGCACTTTCCTCGAGCATCT
>NW_018397276.1:1566940-1567105 GCF_002168275.2 Theobroma umbraticum
CGGATGCTACAGCTGCTCTTCTAAATGAAAATCATGTTGAAGAGGTCTATATGTGAGAAAGTGAAGGATTGAGAAAGGATGGTAAAGATCATCTTACATATATATACAAAAAGTCTATTTATAGGCTCAAATAAGCTTTTCATCAGAGACATCTTAAATTCAATG
>NW_018397276.1:1567115-1567255 GCF_002168275.2 Theobroma umbraticum
TTTTTTTGACTTTGTTGTAGATAAGGTAGACTGATACATATATCCCAAGTGTTGATGATATCTTGTTTGCTAACAGTATGTAATGTAAGAGTTGGAATAAATATTCAACAGAGAAACAAAAAATAAAAAGTTGGAAATTT
>NW_018397276.1:1567355-1567510 GCF_002168275.2 Theobroma umbraticum
ATTTAAAACAAAACAACACAAAATTGAACTAAAATAACTTCAATTAATCACTTAGCAAGTAATTAAACATAAACTAGAAAAACATCTAAAATGCTAAAATTCGAACCTAAAATCTCTAAAATCTAGCTACTTAAGCCCTCAAAATGTGTCAAAAT
>NW_018397276.1:1567875-1567998 GCF_002168275.2 Theobroma umbraticum
AAAAGCTTGTTTGAGCGTATAAATAGACTTTTTGTATATATATGTAAGATTATCTTTACCATCCTTTTGTCAATCCTTCACTTTGTGACATATAGACCTCTTCAACATGATTTTCATTTAGAA
>NW_018397276.1:1568114-1568226 GCF_002168275.2 Theobroma umbraticum
CCCTTTGGAATTTTTATTGGTCTTGTGCACCTATATAAAACCAATGGGTTTGCATTCCTCATATAGCTCTATAAACCCTTACACACCATTATGTGACATAGGTTACATCTTA
>NW_018397276.1:1568236-1568354 GCF_002168275.2 Theobroma umbraticum
TGGCTAGTATTATAATCACCCTTTCAAAGATAGATGCTCGAGCAAAGTGCAAGCTCCCTTATTCTATGGATTTTCTTTGTGCACTTTTTCTACAACATCTTGATGGGACTTCATCAAA
>NW_018397276.1:1568643-1568838 GCF_002168275.2 Theobroma umbraticum
AAATAGCAATGAATGGAACAATATTGTATTTTAGTTTCAGTTTATCATATAGGCTCACTTTTGGAGGATGTCCCCAAACACATAAGTGATTAAGACTAGGTTTTTTTTCGGTCCCCAAGTCAAAATGGGTTTAAGATATTGATTTGCTTGAAATTCTATCTTGGATATGCAAATATGTTTTGATTGCTTCTCCCT
>NW_018397276.1:1568848-1568929 GCF_002168275.2 Theobroma umbraticum
TGGTTAAAATTATCCTCACTTATTACCCTGTCATCGTATTCTCTAGAATACAATTCCGCCTTTTAACCATGTCATTTTGTT
>NW_018397276.1:1569029-1569201 GCF_002168275.2 Theobroma umbraticum
ATTCTATTTAGGATATGCAAATCTGTTATGATTGCTTCTCCCAACACAAATTTTCATTAACATTATCCTCACTTATCACACTCCTCATCATATCCTCTGGAATACAATTCCGCCTTTTAACCATGTCGTTTTGTTCAAGACTACCAAGCTTGGTGTATTGGGGCACTATTCC
>NW_018397276.1:1569515-1569661 GCF_002168275.2 Theobroma umbraticum
CGCAAGTATACGTATCGAATAAATAGTATATTAGCAACCAGAGTGTCGATCCCATAGAGAATTGATCTAAAATTTTACTAAGTACTAAAGTCAGAACAAATTAATCTTATCTAAACACTCAAAATTAATTGATTAACTAAAACTAA
>NW_018397276.1:1570181-1570305 GCF_002168275.2 Theobroma umbraticum
CTGCAATCCTAGAAAAATAAATTAGCTCATAATATCTAATAAAGACAATATTCACAGAAATTTAGCCATCAATTCAAGTCAAAGAAAATAAGAAAAACACAAAAGTAAGAGCGAAAACTTATAG
>NW_018397276.1:1570405-1570611 GCF_002168275.2 Theobroma umbraticum
AACCAGTTGAACTTGTTCCTATTTCCCAACTTGTGTATGTGCCATGGTATCCTTTTGTATAAGTATAAGAATACTTAAATCTCACTATGTTCTCTTCCATCTCTATCTTGAGGGTAACTATTATCAACCATAGGTAACTCCAAGAACTTTAATGTTTTGGCATCAATACTTTTACCACATCTACTTAGGCATTAAAATTTATAACT
>NW_018397276.1:1570726-1570973 GCF_002168275.2 Theobroma umbraticum
GTTTATCATATAGGCCCACTTTTGGAGGATGTCCCCAAACACATAAGTGATTAAGACTAGGTTTGTTTTCGGTTCCCCAGTCAAAATGGGTTTAAGATATTGATTTGCTAGAAATTCTATCTAGGATATGCAAATATGTTTTGATTGCTTCTCCCTACACATATTTTGGTTAAAATTATCCTCACTTATCACACTCCTCATCGTATCCTCTAGAGTACAATTCGGCCTTTTAACCATGTCATTTTGT
>NW_018397276.1:1571526-1571648 GCF_002168275.2 Theobroma umbraticum
ACTAAAATTAGAACAAATTAATCTAATCCAAACACTCAAAATTAATTGATTAACTAACACTAATTAATTAAACTTTAAACTAATAGGAAAAATCAAAATAATAATAACTTGAGTAAATATCA
>NW_018397276.1:1571752-1571939 GCF_002168275.2 Theobroma umbraticum
AAATTATTTATCAGGGTCTCCCGACTCATCTTATAAAGATATCTATTTTAACTAGAACACTATATCCCTATGTGGATCGAAATTTAAATAGATTCATTAAGTTCAAGCTCTAATCTTGCTGCCTATGGCCTATAGTATATCCCTATCTTATGCGCAAATCAAGTAATATGATCATATGCTATCTCAA
>NW_018397276.1:1572039-1572232 GCF_002168275.2 Theobroma umbraticum
TAAAAAACATCCTCCTAAGATACAATGGAAAGGTTTGCATGTAATCAAAACCTTTTTGTTGAATAAAACATATAGAAAACAGTTTGGCTTTAAACCTCTCAATCTTCCCTTTGGAATTTTTATTGGTCTCGTGCACCTGTATAAAACCAATGGGTTTGCAATCCTCATATAGCTCCATAAACCCTTACACACC
>NW_018397276.1:1572732-1572894 GCF_002168275.2 Theobroma umbraticum
CCAATAAAATAGCAATGAATGGAACAATATTGTATTTTAGTTTCAGTTTATCATGTAGGCCCACTTTTGGAGGATGTCCCCAAACACATTAGTGATTAAGACTACGTTTTTTTTGGGTCCCCAAGTCAAAATGGGTTTAAGATATTGATTTGCTAGAAATTC
>NW_018397276.1:1572904-1573029 GCF_002168275.2 Theobroma umbraticum
ATGCAAATATGTTTTGATTGCTTCTCCCTACACAAATTTTGGTTTAAATTATCCTCACTTATCACACTCCTCATCGTATCCTCTAGAATACAATTCCGCCTTTTAACCATGTCATTTTGTTGTAT
>NW_018397276.1:1573039-1573114 GCF_002168275.2 Theobroma umbraticum
TTCCTCAACTTTCTAAGTATTTGGCAAATGGACCCTTTTGCTATTCTATTATATCATGTTTGCTATAATATTCAT
>NW_018397276.1:1573124-1573300 GCF_002168275.2 Theobroma umbraticum
CTCCCACTCACTAATGATGTTACAACAAACTTCCAATCAATTAACATCCTAAGAAATCATCAACACTGAACCCACAAAACAATCCCAAACGGAAACAAACATGACCATTCTCGCGCTGTTTTACTAAACACAATCACTCACAAAATCAAATTTAAACACAAATTTACAGATCCATG
>NW_018397276.1:1573400-1573641 GCF_002168275.2 Theobroma umbraticum
GGATATAGTGTTTTAGTTAAAATAGATATCTTTATAAGATGAGTCGGGAGACCCCGATATATAATTTAGGACTCTAAGTTAGCAATTCAAACCATTGAAATAAGTTAAGCAAGAGAGGTAAGATTTAGATGAAGTGGAAGGGATATTGTAATACTACGCTTGTTTGATTTGATATTTACTCAAGTTGTTATTATTTTGATTTTTCCTATTAGTTTAAATTTTAATTAATTAGTTTTAGTTA
>NW_018397276.1:1573673-1573849 GCF_002168275.2 Theobroma umbraticum
ATTTGTTCTAATTTTTGTACTTAGTAAAATTTTAGATCAATTCTCTGTGGGATCGAGACTCTACTTGCTAATATACGATCTATTCGATACGTATACTTGTGTAGTGGAATTTTAACTGACAGGCGACAGGGCACTCTAATTAGAATAAGAAAGTTGTAAAGTTTACATGATAGGGT
>NW_018397276.1:1573951-1574329 GCF_002168275.2 Theobroma umbraticum
GTTTGAGAATGGTCGGAGTTCTGCAGTAGTACGCATGGACTGAACATGCTTAAGTATTTGGAGCATATCTTTCAATCCAAGAGTCCAACTGATGTGATTCTTAAGCTATTGAAAAGTTGAGAGACAGAGCAAAAACTTTGATGTTTACCATTCTGCCCAGTTCGGAACATGTCAGAGTCAAAGTCTCGTTTGAATTTGATAGACTGCTACAGCACTGGGTGAACAAGGTTGCAGCGTTGATGAAAGGAAGCACACATACAAATTTCCAATGAGCTCAGCGCTGCAGCGCCGCAGCGCTGGGTAATTTTTCAAAAATAAAAAAAGTTGATGGGATTTTAGAAATTAGGTTATTTGGAGCCTGGGACCTTTTTCAGATAT
>NW_018397276.1:1574362-1574500 GCF_002168275.2 Theobroma umbraticum
AACAAAGCAAGAAAACAAGAGAATTGGAGGGAGAATCAAGATCACAAAGCTTTATCTATTAGTTTTCGCTCTTGCTTTTGTGTTTTTCTTATTTTGTTTAACTTGGATTCAATGATAAATTTCTTTGGATATTGTCTT
>NW_018397276.1:1574576-1574668 GCF_002168275.2 Theobroma umbraticum
TCTTGCTTATTTTCAATGGGATTTGAACTGTTTATTCGAATTTGTTCTTAATGCTTTTAATTGCTTGGCCACCAGTTAAATTGATTTAGGAA
>NW_018397276.1:1574768-1574875 GCF_002168275.2 Theobroma umbraticum
CATCAATTCTTATAAGTTTATGTAAAGGTTTTTCAATTGCTAATTTTCACTATAGCTCCATAAACCATTACACACCATTATGTGACATAGGTTACATCTTATCCCTC
>NW_018397276.1:1574885-1575041 GCF_002168275.2 Theobroma umbraticum
ACCACAAATCTAACTAAGGACAAGAAATAGCTTCCTATGCGGTCGTGGATCAACTACATGGCTAGTATTATAATCACCCTTTCAAAGAGAGATGCTTGAGGAAAGTTCCAGCTCCCTTATTCTATGGATATTCTTTGTGCACTTCTTCTACAACAT
>NW_018397276.1:1575051-1575299 GCF_002168275.2 Theobroma umbraticum
CTTCATCAAAAACTAGTTGAACTTGTTTCTATTTCCCAACTTGTGTATGTGCCATAGTATCCTTCTGTATGAGTATAAGAATACTTAAATCTCACTATGTTCTCATCGATCTCTATCTTGAGGGTAACTATTATCAACCATATGTTACTTCAAAAACTTTATTGTTTTGGCATCAATACTTTTACCACAACTGGTTAGGCATTAAAATTTATAACTCATGCAATGATTAGAGTACCCAATAAAATAGC
>NW_018397276.1:1575649-1575816 GCF_002168275.2 Theobroma umbraticum
CAAGACTACCAAGCATGGTGTATTGCGGCACTATTCCTCAACTTTCCAAGCATTTGGCAAATGGACCCTTTTGCCATCCTATCATGTCATGTTTGCTACAATATTCATCCCAGATAAACTCCCACTCACTAATGATGTTACAATAAACTCCCAATCAATTAACATCC
>NW_018397276.1:1576197-1576327 GCF_002168275.2 Theobroma umbraticum
TACGCAAGTATACGTATCGAATAGATAATATATTAGCAAGCAGAGTGTCGATCCTACAGAGAATTGATCTAAAATTTTAATCTTATGCAAACACTCAAAATTAATTGATTAACTAAAACTAATTAATTAA
>NW_018397276.1:1576350-1576472 GCF_002168275.2 Theobroma umbraticum
AAAATAATAATAACTTGAGTAAATATCAAATCAAACAAGCCTAGGATTACAATAACCCTTCCACTTCATCTAAATCTTAGCTCTCTTCCTTAACTTATTTCAATGGTTTGAATTGCTAACCT
>NW_018397276.1:1576482-1576617 GCF_002168275.2 Theobroma umbraticum
ATTATTTATAAGGGTCTTTCGACTCATCTTATAAAAATATCTACTTTAGCTAAAACACTATATCCTTATATGGATTGAAACTAAAATACATTCATTAAGTTCAAGCTCTAATCTGGCTACATATGGCCTATAGGT
>NW_018397276.1:1576717-1576898 GCF_002168275.2 Theobroma umbraticum
ATTTGCCAAATGCTTGGAAAGTTGAGGAATAGTGCCCCAATACACCATGCTTGGGAGTCTTGAACAAAATGACATGGTTGAAAGGCAGAATTGTATTCTAGAGGATATGATGAGGAGTATGATAAGCGAGGATAATTTTAACCAAAATTTGTGTAGGGAGAAGCAATCAAAACAGATTTGT
>NW_018397276.1:1576918-1577036 GCF_002168275.2 Theobroma umbraticum
AGCAAATCAAATACGTTAAACCCATTTTGAGGTGTGGACCAAAAAAAAACCTAGTCTTAATCAATTATGTGTTTGGGGACATCCTTCAAAATTGGGCCTATATGATAAACTGAAACTA
>NW_018397276.1:1577364-1577503 GCF_002168275.2 Theobroma umbraticum
GTGCACAAAGAAAATCCATAGAATAAGGGGGCTTCCACTTTCCTCGAGCATCTATCTTTGAAAGGGTGATTATAATACTAGCCACGTAGTTGATCCACGAACTCCTAGGAAGCTATTTCTAGTCCTTAGTTAGATTTGT
>NW_018397276.1:1577738-1577891 GCF_002168275.2 Theobroma umbraticum
GCCATTATGGCTAGTGCCACTCATTATGATTTAGAGCTACACCAGATGGATGCTGCAGCTGCTCTTCTAAATGAAAATCTTGTTGAAGAGGTCTATACATCACAAAGTGAAGGATTTAAAAAGGATGGTAAAGATCATCTTACGTATATATTC
>NW_018397276.1:1577991-1578193 GCF_002168275.2 Theobroma umbraticum
AGTTTACAAATTTTAATTTATAAATGATTAATAATAAGTATTAAAATAATTATAATGAAAATTAGCAATTGAAAAATCTTGACGTAAACTGGTAAAAATTGACGTGAAAAATTATAAACGTACAACAAGCATTGTTAAAATATTGATTTAAATATGTGATATTTAATGTAACAAGCCTTTTATGTCAATATAAATACAATTT
>NW_018397276.1:1578288-1578417 GCF_002168275.2 Theobroma umbraticum
TAAAATTAGCAATTGAAAAACCTAGACGTAAACTTATAAGAATTAATGTAAAAATTATAATTGTGAAAAAAGCAATGTTAAAATATTGATGTAAATTTTTAAAACTTAACGTAACAAGTCATAATAATA
>NW_018397276.1:1578765-1578975 GCF_002168275.2 Theobroma umbraticum
TTTAAGAGATTTAACTAAATGAAATGAAAAACAGTTGATATCGTTTACACTCCAATAACATATAAATTCTTAAAACAATTTTAGTTTGTGATATAAAATAGTCTGTTATTTTATTTTATTTTTCAGATCAACAAAAAATAATGAAATAATTGAAATATTAACAAAATATTCATTTTTTTGTTCAAATAATGGCAAAAAAGCACAGGTCAT
>NW_018397276.1:1579040-1579198 GCF_002168275.2 Theobroma umbraticum
ACATTAGTAGTTATGCTTTTGAAATAAGAAAAAAATCAAATTATTTATATAAGAACGATTCAAAAGGTATTTGTCAACTCATATTCCTTATGGATTATATTGAGTTTGTTTAGCTTGTATAAATATATATGCCAACTCATATTATGTTGAAAGAGTTT
>NW_018397276.1:1579345-1579563 GCF_002168275.2 Theobroma umbraticum
TGTTAACTATTGTGGGGTAAGTTAACCAAGATAAAGAGAAAATGATAAAATTGAAATTCTAATTTCTTATAGGTTATTTACACTCGCATAAGTCGACCTTATATCCATATTATCTACAACTATAGATATTTTGTGACATTTATTAATGATTTTTTCCACTAAGGTTATCTATTCTTAATTTAAAAAAAAAAGTTTGAAACTCTTGATAAATTCAAGAT
>NW_018397276.1:1579873-1582445 GCF_002168275.2 Theobroma umbraticum
CTTAAACCAATTTTGAGTTGTGGAACGAAAAAAAACGTAGTGTTAATCAGTTATGTGTTTGGGGACGTCCTTCAAAAGTGGGCGTATATGATAAACTGAAACTAAAATATAGTGTAGTTCCATTCAAAAGTGGGCGTACCTAAATCATTCCATGAGTTATAAATTTTAATGCCTAAGTAGATGTGGTTAAAGTATTGATGCCAAAACAATAAAGTTTTTGAAGTTGCATATGGTTGATAATAGTTACCCTAAAGATATAGATCGATGAGAACATAGTGAGATTTAAGTATTCTTATACTTATGCAGAAGGATACTATGGCACATGCACTAGTTCGGAAATAGGAACAAGTTCAACTAGTTTTTGATGAAGTCCCACCAAGATGTTGTAGAACAAGTGCACAAAGAAAATCCATAGAATAAGGGAGCTTGCACTTTCCTCGAGCATCTATCTTTGAAAGGGTGATTATAATACTAGCCATGTAGTTGATCCAAGACCTCCTAGAAGCTATTTCTAGTCCTTAGTTAGATTTGTGGTGGGATGCAATGAGGGATAAGATGTAACCTATGTCACATAATGGTGTGTAAGGGTTTATGGAGCTATATGAGGATTGCAAACCCATTGGTTTTATATAGGTGCACAAGACCAATAAATATTCCAAAGGGAAGATTGAGAGGTTTAAAGCCAAACTGATTTCTATATGTTTTATTCAATGATAAGGTTTTGATTACAAGGAAACCTTTCCATTGTATCTCACAAGGATGTTTTTTAGAGCCATTATGGCTAGTGCCACTCATTATGATTTAGAGCTGCACCAGATGGATGCTACAGCTGCTCTTCTAAATGAAAATCATGTTGAAAAGGTCTATACGTCACAAAGTGAAGGATTTAAAAAGGATGGTAAAGATCATCTTACGTATATATTCAAAAAGTCTATATATGGAATCAAACAAGGTTTTCGTAAGTGACATCTTAAATTCAATGAAGTAATCACTTTTTTTGGCTTTGTTGAAGATAAGGTAGACCAATACATATATCTCAAGTGTTGATGATATCTTGTTTGCTAACAGTTTGTAATGAAAGAGTTGGAATAAATATTCAACAGAGAAACAAAAAATAAAAAGTTTGAAATTTTGGGCCGCTCCATGGCAAGTTCTCTTCAAATTTAATTTGTAAAAGCTCCATTGAGCTTCATTGTCTCAATATTTAATGCTATGAAGTCTGACTAGTGAAGGCATCTTGTACGTTGTTTATGATTTTATGGTCCAAGTGATCAAATTCAAGAAAATTTAATACAGCTAAATTCGTTTCGGCGAAGTTATATAATGAGTTGTTTATCTTTACTTTGTCCAAGCATTCAAGCTCAAGTAAGTTCACTTGTGTCAATTAAAATTCATCTCTTTTTATTTCAGTTTATTTGAATTTCAATTCAAAATGGTGGTGATAACTCTATTATATAGAGTTATTTTGATACATTTTGAGGGCTTAAGTAGCTAGATTTTTGAGATTTTAGGTTCAGATTTTAGCATTTTAGGTGTTTCTCTAGTTTAAGTTTGATTACTTGGTAAGTGATTACTTTAAGTTATTTTAGTTAAATTTTATATTGTTTTGTTTTAAATTACTTTAAGAGTAGTTGCTGCAATAAGTCATAATAACTATTTCTGTCATATTCCATTCGTCGTAATAAATAAAGTAATAACTATTTTATTCTATTCCTACCTCATTCTATTCCCACATAATAACTATTTTATTTCATTTCTGCCTATTTCACCAACCAAACGTAACCTTATAGCTTTTATAAGAAATTGATTAAAAAGGCTCATATGATGAAAATCAGTGCAAGTATGGTAATGGCTTTACTCGTATATGTTTCGGTATTTTGACTATATCTCTCTTCACAAAACTCCAAATGAGGTGATTCTTAGACCCCTAGAATTATAAGAAGAATGGCTACAACATTTACATTTAGTAATTCACTCAGTACTGATTGTATCATGGTCAACATATTTCTCACAATCGGAGTACTGCAGCAGTACACATGGACTGAACATGGTGCGGTATTTCGAGCATATCTTTCAATCCAGAAGTCCAATTGATGTGATTCTTAATCCATTGAAACATTAAGATACAGGGTTAAAACTTTATGTTTACCATGCTGCCCAGTTCGGAACATGTCAGGGTGAAAGTCACGTTTGAAGTTGATGCACTGCCACAGCGCTGAGAGAACAAGGCTGCAGTGCTGATGAAAGGAAGCACACACAAATTTCCCGTGAGCTCAGCGCTACAGTGCTGGAGAAGTAGCGCCGCAGCTCTGTACACGTTTCCAAAAATAAAAAAGTTGATGGGATTTTGGAAATTAGGTTATTTGGAGCCTAATTAAGGAACTTTTTTCAGGGAATTTGAAGGGGAGGTAGTAAGCAACTATTCTGGAGATTTGAAGTAAAGAACAAACCAAGAAAACAAGAGAATTGGAGGGAGAATCAAGATCACAAAGCTCTAGCTATTAGTTTTCTCTCTTATTTTTGTGTTTTTCTTATTTTCTTTGACTTGGATTCATGGATAAATTTCTTTGGA
>NW_018397276.1:1582545-1582686 GCF_002168275.2 Theobroma umbraticum
AGTTTATTTGAATTTCAATTCAAAATGGTGGTGATAACTCTATTATATAGAGTTGTTTTGATACATTTTGAAGGCTTAAGTAGCTACATTTTTTAGATTTTAGGTTCAGATTTTAGCATTTTAGGTGTTTCTCTAGTTTAA
>NW_018397276.1:1582806-1583986 GCF_002168275.2 Theobroma umbraticum
TGTTTTAAATTACTTTAAGAGTAGTTACTGCAATAAGTCATAATAACTATTTCTATCATATTCCATTCGTCGTACCAAAGAAAGTAATAACTATTTTATTCTATTCCTACCTCATTCTATTCCCACATAACAACTATTCTATTCCATTTCTGCCTATTTCACCAACCAAATGTAACCTTATAGCTTTTGTAAAAAATTTATTAAAAAAGCTCATTTGATGAAAATCAGTGCAAGTACGGTGATGGCTTCACTCGTATATGTTTCGGTTTTTTGACCATATCTCTCTTCACAAAACTCCAAATGAGGTGATTCTTAGACCGCTAGAATTATAAGAAGAAGGACTACAGCATTTATGTTTAGTAATTCACTCAGTTCTGATTGTATCATGGTCAACATATTTGTCACAATCAGAGTATTGCAGCAGTACACATTGACTGAACATGGTGTGGTATTTAGAGCATATCTTTCAATTCAGGAGTCTAATTGATGTGATTCTTAATCCATTGAAACGTTAAGAGACTTTTATAAATAACTTTTATGTTTACCATGCTGCCCAGTTCGGAACATGTCAGGGTGAAAGTCACGTTTGAAGTTGATGCACTGCCACAGCGCTGGGAAAACAAGGCTGCAGCGCTGATGAAAGGAAGCACACATAAATTTCCAGTGAACTCAGCGCTACAGCGCTGGAGAAGTAGTGCCACAGTGCTGTACACCTTTTCAAAAATAAAAAAAGTTGACGGGATTTTGGAAATTAGGTTATTTGGAGCCTGAATAAGAGACTTTTTTTCTGGAATTTTGGAAATTAGGTTATTTGGAGCTTGATTAAGGAACTTTTTTCAAGAATTCTAAAGGGGAGGCAGTAAGCAACTATTCTAGAGATTTGAAGTAAAAAATAAACCAAGAAAACAAGAGAATTAGAGGGAGAATCAAGATCACAAAGCTCTAACTATTAGTTCCTCTCTTACTTTTGTGTTTTTCTTATTTTCTTTGACTTGGATTCATGGATAAATTTCTTTGGATATTATCCTTATTAGATATTATGAGCTAATTTATTTTTTTAAGATTGCAATTGAACTCGCATGTAATTTAAATTTTTAATCTCTTTGTTGTTTATTTTCAATGAGATTTGAATTGTTTATTCCAATTTGTTCATAATCTAACTATTATGGATTGCGAGTTT
>NW_018397276.1:1584655-1584773 GCF_002168275.2 Theobroma umbraticum
AGCAATCAAGTTCGAGATCAAAAAATTAAGCAAGAGGAGGAAGTATCTGCACCACCACAAGTCAAGGCATATGTGCCTCCTGTTCCTTTCCTGGATACAGTTGATAAGTTACCTAAAG
>NW_018397276.1:1584938-1585081 GCF_002168275.2 Theobroma umbraticum
ATGAAGAACTCACAAATGTTACACATGTTTTGAAGGCTACACCAAAAGTGCATTTTCCAAGAAGAATTGAATTTGAGAAGTTGGGTAAAAGCTAGCCTATTCCACCATCATGGCTTGAGCAAGCACCAAATCTTGAGTTAAAG
>NW_018397276.1:1585218-1585350 GCF_002168275.2 Theobroma umbraticum
TGTTATTCTAGTTCCTTTTTGTTTTTCAATGTAAATAAGTAGTTATAACCTCTTGTTTTGTTGTGTAGTAGATTTGAGAAACATGAAGATGAGGAGAAAGAAGATTAGAGCTTTAAAGGCACTACCACTAAT
>NW_018397276.1:1585907-1586040 GCF_002168275.2 Theobroma umbraticum
CCATTTTTGGGCTGATTGAGCCTTTTGTAGCCTTCCATTACATAAATTATCCATAGTTTCCCCCTTTGGGCCTAATGACATCTTTTCTTTATTTGAACACTTAATTTTTAGCATAGACCCTTATATTAATATT
>NW_018397276.1:1586478-1586619 GCF_002168275.2 Theobroma umbraticum
TCCAACCTTAACCCTAGCCATACATTACTAGCTAATTAAAATCCTATTGATCTTGAACATAGTGTTAGCCTACATTGGTGGAGAGAGGGATGAAAAGCAAAGTTATGGAGTTAATTACTAATTTGAATTTTGCATGATTAT
>NW_018397276.1:1586629-1586740 GCF_002168275.2 Theobroma umbraticum
AGATTGTACAACATTCTAAGTGAAGAGATTGTACGCACATATGGAATTTCACTTAATGATGAGTTTGCATCTGAATTGAGACATGGACTTGAATAATATTTATGTGTTGCC
>NW_018397276.1:1586750-1586826 GCF_002168275.2 Theobroma umbraticum
AATATGGATTAACTATTGAGGATATTAAAGATAATTAATGAAATGGGGCAAATGAATTCTAGTTAAATGTTTTCAT
>NW_018397276.1:1586836-1586940 GCF_002168275.2 Theobroma umbraticum
TTGCATGTTGTTTTATGTTTTGCTCGAGGGCTAGCAAAATCTTAAGTTTGGCGGTGTGATAACTCTATTATAGAGAGTTATTTTGACACATTTTGAGGGCTTAA
>NW_018397276.1:1587215-1587439 GCF_002168275.2 Theobroma umbraticum
GTGCAAGTAAGGTGATGACTTCATTTGTATATGTTTTAGTATTTTAACCATATCGCTCTCTACAAAACTCCAAACGAGGTGATTCTTGAACCACTATAATTATAAGAAGAAGAGATACAACATTTATGTTTTCTAATTCATCCAGTTCTAAGTGTATCATGGTCAAAATATTTGTCAAATTTGAAGCACTGCAATGATAACTCTATTATATAGATTTATTTTGA
>NW_018397276.1:1587539-1587651 GCF_002168275.2 Theobroma umbraticum
TTTTTTTTATTTCAACTAAATTTACTTGTGCCAATTTCATTTAATTTACCTATCCATTGATGAGAACTCAGTTATATTCCTATCTCGATTCTTCAAAGCATGTGAATATTGT
>NW_018397276.1:1587913-1588075 GCF_002168275.2 Theobroma umbraticum
TAGCCTTCCTTTACATAAATTATCCTTAGTTTCCCCCTTTGGGCCTAATGACATCTTTTCTTTATTTGAACACTTACTTTTTAGCATAGACCCTTATATTAATATTTCCAACAATTCTTGCATCTCTCATTCCTAAGTGCATAAGTCAATTTAGAATGTGTT
>NW_018397276.1:1588110-1588309 GCF_002168275.2 Theobroma umbraticum
AAAAAAAATAAAATGATGAAAAGTTCAAAAATATGATTGTATTCATCTTATTACCCAATAAAAGAAATAAGTTTCGGGGTGTGAAATTGAGAAAAGAAAAAGGGGAAGAAGGAATGAAGTGTTGAACAAAAGAAAAATTTTGATAGAAAAGGGATATACTAAGTGAAGGAAAATAAAGCTCTGAATAGGTTCTAGATTG
>NW_018397276.1:1588603-1588717 GCF_002168275.2 Theobroma umbraticum
TATGGATTAACTATTGAGGATATTAAAGGTAATTAATGAAATGGTGCAAATGAATTCTAATTAAATGTTTTCATGTTTAAGTTATTGCATGTTGTTTTATGTTTTGCTCGAGGA
>NW_018397276.1:1589120-1589386 GCF_002168275.2 Theobroma umbraticum
ACGAGGTGATTCTTGAACCACTAGAATTATAAAAAAAAGAGCTACAACATTTATGTTTTCTAATTCATCCAGTTCTGAGTGTATCATGGTCAAACTTTTTGTCAAATTTGCAGCACTGAAGCAGTACGGATGGACTGAACGTGTTGTGGTATTTAGAGAATATCTTTCAATCCAGAAGTCCAATAACGTGATTCTTGATCCATTGGAAATTTAAGAAACTTTTATGTTTACCACTTTACCCAGTTCGAAAAATATCAGGGTGAAAC
>NW_018397276.1:1589498-1589787 GCF_002168275.2 Theobroma umbraticum
ATTGATAAAAGGAAGTACACATACAAATTTCTAGAGAGCTCCGTGCTGCAGCGCTGGAGAAGTAGCGCCACAGCGCTGAGCAATTTCCAAAAATAAAAAAAGTTGACGGGATTTTGAAAATTAGTTTATTTGGAGCCTATTTAAGGGACTTTTTTTATTAACTCTAAAGGGGAGGCAGTAAGCAACTATTCTGGAGATATGGTGGCAGAGCACTCCAATCAGAATAAGAAAGTTTTAAAGTTTACATGGTAGGGTCAGCAGACACCTCATGACTCTAAGGGAGAGTGTT
>NW_018397276.1:1589797-1589929 GCF_002168275.2 Theobroma umbraticum
GAAATTTGTGTTTAAATTTGATTTTGTGAGTCATTTTGTTTAGTGAAACAGTGCGAGAATGGTCATGTTTGTTCGTGCTTGGGATTGTTTTGTGAGTTGAGTGTTGATGATTTCTTAGGATGTTAATTGATT
>NW_018397276.1:1590029-1590577 GCF_002168275.2 Theobroma umbraticum
TTTTTTCATTTTTGGAAAATTTATTAGCGCTGCGTCACTACTTTGCCAGCGCTGCAGTGCCGAGCTCTCTGGAAATTTGTATGTGTACTTCCTTTTATCAACGCTGCGACCTTGTTCTCCCAGTGCTGTGACAGTCTATCAATTTGAAACATGAGTTTCACCCTGATATGTTCCGAACTGGATAAAGTGATAAACATAAAAGTCTCTTAAATTTCCAATGGACCAAGAATCACATTAATTGGACTTCTGGATTGAAAGATATGCTCTAAATACCGCAACATGTTCAGTCCATCCGTACTGCTACAGTGCTTCAAATTTGACAAATATTTGGCCCATGATACACTCAGAACTGGATCAACTAGAAAACATAAATGTTGTAGCTCTTCTTCATATAATTATTGTGGTTCAAGAATCACCTCGTTTGGAGTTTTGTAGAGAGAGATATGATTAAAATACTAAAACATATACAAATGAAGTCATCATCTTACTTGCATTGATTTTCATCAAATAAGCCCTTTTCATCAATTTCTTACAAAAGCCAAAGAGAA
>NW_018397276.1:1590918-1591089 GCF_002168275.2 Theobroma umbraticum
CACACCGCCAAACTTAAGATTTTGCTAGTCCTCGAGCAAAATATAAAACATGCAATAACCTAAACATGAAAACATTTAACTAGAATTCATTTGCACCATTTCATTAATTACCTTTACTATCCTCAATAGTTAATCCATATTTATACCTCGAGGCAACACATAAATATTATT
>NW_018397276.1:1591306-1591464 GCF_002168275.2 Theobroma umbraticum
AAATTAGTAATTAACTCCATAAGTTTGCTTTTCATCCCTCTCTCCACCAATGTAAGCTAACACTGTTAAAGATCAATAGGATTTTAATTAGCTAGTAATGTATGGCTAGGGTTAACGTTAGATATGGGATAATATATAGCTCAAATCACCCTAAGCGC
>NW_018397276.1:1591474-1591564 GCF_002168275.2 Theobroma umbraticum
TAGAACCTATTCAGAGCTTTATTTCCTTCACTTAGTACATCCCTTTTCCATCAAAATTTTTCTTTTGTTCAACACTTCATTCTTTCTTCC
>NW_018397276.1:1591597-1591750 GCF_002168275.2 Theobroma umbraticum
TATTTCTTTTATTGGGTAATGAGATGAATACAATCATATTTTTGAACTTTTCATAATTTTATTTATTTTTCATCTTGACTACCTCTATAACTATGTGGTTCATAACACATTCTAAATTGACTTATGCACTTAGGAATGGGGGATGCAAGAATT
>NW_018397276.1:1592255-1592411 GCF_002168275.2 Theobroma umbraticum
AAACAATATTCACATGCTTTGAAGAATCGAGATAGGAATATAACTGAGTTCTCACCAATGGATAGGTAAATTAAATGAAATTGGCACAAGAAAATCTGGTTGAAATAAAAAAAATTTTAACGAATATAAACTAACATAAACTATTACAAAAACTAA
>NW_018397276.1:1592605-1592780 GCF_002168275.2 Theobroma umbraticum
AATAACAACTAAATCCAAAAGGATATAGCTTGGGTTGCCTCCCAAGAAGCGCTTTTTTATAGTCACTAGCTTGACTTTGGTTGAGGTCTTCATTCACCCTTTAGGGAGGTTGGAGTTTGCATGGAAAAAGCTTGAGGTGTGAAAGTAGTCTCCTCATAAGATGAGGTTGTAGTGG
>NW_018397276.1:1592880-1593099 GCF_002168275.2 Theobroma umbraticum
ACTCTTTCAACATAATATGAGTTGGCATATATATTTATACCAGCTAAACAAACTCAATATAATCCACGAGATAAGGACAATGGCAAATGCCTTTTAAATCGATCTTATACAAATAATTAGATTTTTTCTTATTTCAAAAGCATAACTACTAATGTTTAAACTTGAAACAGGAGTCAAATTCCATCTAAATGATGGTACATGGAAGTGTTTTCCAGACGA
>NW_018397276.1:1593157-1593326 GCF_002168275.2 Theobroma umbraticum
AAAAAAGGAATATTTTGTTAATATTTCAATTATTTCATTATTTTTTGTTGATGTAAAAAATAAAATAAAATAACAGACTATTTTATATCACAAAATAATTAAATAATATTAATATTTAAATAAAAATAATTCTAAAACCACTAAGGCAACTAACGTATTTTTTGGAAAA
>NW_018397276.1:1593782-1594014 GCF_002168275.2 Theobroma umbraticum
ATTGAAGCTATAAATCGACCAAACTAAAAACTACAATATGTTCCACTAAGTAAAATCATTTATATCTAGATTGTGTGTACCTATTTTAAATGATTTATAGCTTGCGGAGTTATTCTATTTTGACATGTATATATTGATTCTTTAATTATGTTTTCGTAGCATGCTTTCATAGTTTCACTTATATATTGCAAAATTTATGAAGCTAATGTTTTCAAATGATTTATATGATCTA
>NW_018397276.1:1594114-1594536 GCF_002168275.2 Theobroma umbraticum
GTTTGATTTCCTCCTTCCCACAAGTTCAGAACTCATACCACTAAATCATCTGTAAAATGTAAAGAAATGAGTGAGCTACTACAGGGCGTCAAGCCATGCACACCTTATTAGATCATATAAATCATTTGAAAACATTAGCTTTATGAATTTTGTAATATATAAGCGAAACTATGAAGGCATGCTACCAAAACATAATTAAAGAATTAATATATACATGTCAAAATAGAATAACTCCGCAAGCTATAAATCATTTAAAGTGGGTACACACATTCTTGTTATAAATAATTTTACTTAGTGGAATATATTGTAGTTTTTTGTTTGGTCGATTTATAGATTCAATCCATTAAACCCAGTAATTCATGATTGGTGGAATTAAAGGCCTAATTAAATATCATTATAAATAGTTATGTATGCAGTTTTTT
>NW_018397276.1:1594980-1595199 GCF_002168275.2 Theobroma umbraticum
TTGTTCAAATAATGGCAAAAAAGCACAGGTCATACACTTCGTCTGGAAAACACTAGGATGTACCATCATTTAGATGGAATTTGACTTCTGTTTCAAGTTTAGACATTAGTATATAAGACTAATTATTTATATAAGATCGATTTAAAAGGCATTTGCCATTGTCCTTATCTTGTGGATTATATTAAGTTTGTTTAGCTGGTATAAATATATATGCCAACT
>NW_018397276.1:1595299-1595443 GCF_002168275.2 Theobroma umbraticum
AGGCCAAAAGCCAACTATTAAATTAATATTTAAATACAAAAAACAAAAGGAAAACGAAAAAGGAGGAAAAAGAAAAAAGGATATTTAATAAGAGAAAGCTCTTAGGTTAAATATCTATTATTTTGTATTAGCTTATTTTTTTAA
>NW_018397276.1:1595458-1595589 GCF_002168275.2 Theobroma umbraticum
AACAATTATGTTAAAAATTAGATTTCTTATCTATGTCTAAAGAGTAGCCATACTATTTTTTTAAAACAAAAAAATACTTTAAACAGTTTAAGTCATAAAAAATAGTGAGTAATTTACTAAATATCAAAAGG
>NW_018397276.1:1595768-1596021 GCF_002168275.2 Theobroma umbraticum
TATAACTAGAATGTATGTACCTACTTTAAATGATTTATAGCTTGCGGAGTTATTCTATAATTATGTTTTGGTAGCATGCTTCCATAGTTTCCCTTATATATTGCAAAATTCATGAAGGTAATGTTTTCAAATGATTTATAGATCTAATAAGGTGTGCATGGCTTTACGGGCTGTAGTAGCTCACTCATTTCTTTGCATGTTACAGATGATTAAGTGGTATGAGTTCTAAACTTGTGGGAAGGAGGAAATCAAA
>NW_018397276.1:1596038-1596206 GCF_002168275.2 Theobroma umbraticum
TTATCTAATTAGAGTGCATTTAGTTATCGAACATTAGTATCGTGACAAGATAATGGTTTTAAGAATTTAAATCTCTTAAAGACTTTAGGTTGGTTGTATTGGTTTTCAAATTTAAATTTGGTTGAAAATAATTTATTGTGAGACTTTAAAGTAATATGATTGTGTTAT
>NW_018397276.1:1596700-1596852 GCF_002168275.2 Theobroma umbraticum
ATTTAAATTTTCAAAAAAATTATAATTTTTTTGTACATTTATAATTTTTTACGTCATTTTTTACCCGTTTACGTCAAGTTTTTTCAATTTTTAATTTTTACTATAATTATTTTAATTTTTATTATTAATCATTTATAAATTAAAATTTGTAA
>NW_018397276.1:1597278-1597418 GCF_002168275.2 Theobroma umbraticum
TTATAAATTAAAATCAGTAAACCGTTAAATACTTTAAACTTGAGAATATATTTAGTTAACCTAATTGACTTGTTATGTTAAATCTAACACATTTCAGTTAATATTTTGACAATCTGTGTTCCTTCTTTATAATTTTTATG
>NW_018397276.1:1597518-1597605 GCF_002168275.2 Theobroma umbraticum
GAATCCAAGTCAAAGAAAATAAGAAAAACACAAAAGTAAAGAGAGGAAACTAATTGTTAGAACTTTGTTATCTTGATTCTCTCTCCA
>NW_018397276.1:1597615-1597695 GCF_002168275.2 Theobroma umbraticum
TTCCTTACTTTGTTCTTGGCTCCAAATTTTCAGAATAGTTGCTTGCTGCCTCCTCCTCAAAATCTTTGAAAAAGGTCCCT
>NW_018397276.1:1597705-1597782 GCF_002168275.2 Theobroma umbraticum
CCAAATAACCTAATTTTCAAAATTCGGTCAACTTTTTTTTTTGGAAAGTTGTGTAGTGCTGCGGCGCTACCTCTGCA
>NW_018397276.1:1597792-1597960 GCF_002168275.2 Theobroma umbraticum
GCTGAGCTCTCTGGAAATTTTTATGTCTGCTTCTTGCATCAACGCTGTGGCAGTCTATCAATTTCAAATGTGAGTTTCACCCTGACATGTTCTGAACTGAGTAAAGTAGTAAATATTAAAGTTTTAGCACTGTCTCTTAACTTTCAAATAGATCAAGAATCACATCAA
>NW_018397276.1:1598202-1598330 GCF_002168275.2 Theobroma umbraticum
TGCTGCAGCAGTGCTCTGACTTTGACAAATATTTTCACCATGATCCAATCAAAACTGGGTGAATTGATAAAAATAAACATTTTATCCCTTCTTCTTATAGTTCTAGTGGTCAAAGAATCACCTCATTT
>NW_018397276.1:1598340-1598462 GCF_002168275.2 Theobroma umbraticum
AGAAAGAGATATGGTCAAAATATCAAAATATATACAAATGAAGTCATCGCCATACTTACACTAATTTTATCAAATGAGCCTTTTTCATCAATTTCTTATAAAAGCCTGAAGAGAAATTAGCA
>NW_018397276.1:1598971-1599090 GCF_002168275.2 Theobroma umbraticum
TTTAGCTCAATAATATAAATTTAAAGGCTCGAGTTTCACAAAATTATATTTATTCTGACTTAATTGACTTGTTATGTTAAATCTCACATATTTACATCCACATTTTGACAATGCTTATT
>NW_018397276.1:1599348-1599512 GCF_002168275.2 Theobroma umbraticum
GTCAAGGCTATAGGGATTGACCCTTTAACCTCAGGGAGTTTATCCTTTTGATTTCCAATAGCTATTTTTGGGTTCTAGCTTGTAAGGATCGACATTTTAACCATTGAACGTCGATCCTTTTTGTTCCAAAAGCTTTTCTGAGTATTTTACCTTGCAGGGGTCAA
>NW_018397276.1:1599723-1599852 GCF_002168275.2 Theobroma umbraticum
TATGAAGAAACTTATAACCAAATAATTGAGAGAACTTATCCAATAATCAAATCAAAATATTGTTAATTAAAGACTCAAAATTTACCAAGCTTCACTTAATGAAAAATAAGGGTTTCACACAAACGTTTC
>NW_018397276.1:1600137-1600282 GCF_002168275.2 Theobroma umbraticum
ATTATTTTCATTGTCAACTCACATATCGAGATTTGGGTATGTTTTTATATTCTACATTCCTACTATGGTATATCTTGGATTAATATAAATTTTTTATATGTAAAGTTTAACATACTTTTCATCAATGCACTAAGTGCCACATCAT
>NW_018397276.1:1600612-1600989 GCF_002168275.2 Theobroma umbraticum
ATAGATATGTTCCTTAATTAATACAATTAGATCAACAAATATACATCTCATTCTAATGAACATCTCCCACAAAAATACTAATAATAAACAATTATCAGTAGTTTATTTATTTATATATGTATTTTTCACCTATGTAGTGTTTAAACTTTTTGGAAACTAGTACTTTGGCCTCTTACTATATTTTCTGTTGTTCTAAATTCTATGTTCTCTTTTTATGGATCGCGCGTGATCGCACGAGTCCTTAAGAAATATTTTATAAGTGAAAAACAGTTGCACATTTTTTAGAGTTAAAAATATTAATTCCTTTTTAGAGTTGCACGAGTCCTTAAATATTAATTAAAAAATCATTTTGCTTGTAAGTACGTTCTCTCAAGAAC
>NW_018397276.1:1601133-1601253 GCF_002168275.2 Theobroma umbraticum
CTCTTCCTTAACTTATTTCAATGGTTTGAATTGGTAACCTCGAATCCTAAATTATTTATAACGGTTTCCCGACTCATCTTATAAAAATATTTATTTTAACTAAAACACTATATCCCTATG
>NW_018397276.1:1601571-1601678 GCF_002168275.2 Theobroma umbraticum
GTTTTCTTGCTTTATTCTTCACTTCAAATCTCCAGAATAGTTGCTTACTGCCTCCCCTTTAGAATCTCTGAAAAAAGTCCCTTAATCAGGCTCCAAATAACCTAATT
>NW_018397276.1:1601688-1601820 GCF_002168275.2 Theobroma umbraticum
TATCAACTTTTTTTATTTTTCGAAAATTGTCCAACGCTGCGGCTCTACTTCTCCATCGCTGCAGTGTTGAGCTCACTGGAAATTTGTATGTGTGCTTCCTTTCATCAGCGCTGTAGCCTTGTTCTCCCAGCA
>NW_018397276.1:1601830-1602019 GCF_002168275.2 Theobroma umbraticum
GCATCAACTTCAAACGTGACTTTCACCCTGACATGTTCTGAACTGGACAAAGTGGTAAACATAAAAGTTTTATTCCTGTTCAATGGATTAAGAATCATGTCAATTGGATTTCTCGATTGAAAGATATGCTCCAAATACTGCACCATGTTCAGTCCATGTGTACTGCAGCTGTACTCCC
Source organism: Theobroma umbraticum (assembly GCF_002168275.2). Lineage (NCBI taxonomy): Eukaryota > Viridiplantae > Streptophyta > Magnoliopsida > Malvales > Malvaceae > Theobroma > Theobroma umbraticum. Next base: position 1,602,009 of record NW_018397276.1, read on the forward strand.
ACTGTGACAAA
>NW_018397276.1:1602234-1602434 GCF_002168275.2 Theobroma umbraticum
GTGAATTAGTAAACAAAAATGTTGTAGCCGTTCTTCTTATAATTCTAGTGGTCTAAGAATCACCTCATTTGGAGGTTTGTGCAGAGAGATATGGTCAAAATATCAAAACATATACGAGTGAAGCTATCACCATACTTGCACTAATTTTCATCAAATGAGCCTTTTCTATCAATTTCTTACAAAAGCTATAAGAGAAATTA
>NW_018397276.1:1602444-1602693 GCF_002168275.2 Theobroma umbraticum
CTTTTAAAGTAATTTAAAACAAAAAAATGTAAAATTTAATTAAAATAACTTAAATTAATCACTTCACAAGCAATTGAACTTAAACTAGAGAAACACCTAAAATGAAAAAATATGAACCTAAAATCTCAAAGATCTAACTACTTAAGCCCTCAAAATGTGTTAAAATAACTCTATATAATAGAGTTATCACAACCATTTTGAATTGAACTTCAAATAAACTGAAATAAAATGAGATGAATTTTAATTGAC
>NW_018397276.1:1602973-1603083 GCF_002168275.2 Theobroma umbraticum
AGCTCAATGGAGCTTTTACAAATTAAATTTGAAGAGAACTTGTCATGGAGTGGCATAAAATTTCAAACTTTTTATTTTTTGTTTCTCTGTTGAATATTTATTCCAACTCT
>NW_018397276.1:1603461-1603598 GCF_002168275.2 Theobroma umbraticum
GTAATCAAAACCTTATCATTGAATAAAACATATAGAAATCAGTTTGGCTTTAAATCTCTCAATCTTCCCTTTGGAATATTTATTGGTCTTGTGCACCTATTTAAAACCGAAAGGTTTGCAATCCTCATATAGCTCCA
>NW_018397276.1:1603608-1603714 GCF_002168275.2 Theobroma umbraticum
CACACCATTATGTGACATAGGTTACATATTATCCCTCATTGCATACCACCACAAATCTAACTAAGGACTAGAAATAGCATCCTAGGAGGTCTTGGATCAGCTACAT
>NW_018397276.1:1603814-1603968 GCF_002168275.2 Theobroma umbraticum
AGGACTGAATATGATGCGGTATTTGAAGCATATCTTTCAATCCAAATATCTAATCGATGTGATTCTTAATCTATTTGAAAGTTAAGAGACAGGACTAAAATGTTTATCTTTACTACTTTACCCAGTTCAGAACATGTCAGGGTGAAACTCACGT
>NW_018397276.1:1603978-1604265 GCF_002168275.2 Theobroma umbraticum
TAAACTGTCACAGCGCTGGGAGAACAAGGCTGCAGTGTTGATGCAAGGAAGCAAACATACAAATTTCCAGAATGCTCAGCGTCGCAGCACTGAAGAAGAAGCGCCGCAGCGCTAGACGACTTTCCAGAAATAAAAAAAGTTGACCGGATTTTGAAAATTAGGTTATTTGGAACCTATTTAAGGGCCATTTTTCAGGGATTTTGAGGAGGAGGCAGCAAGCAACTATTCTGCAAATTTGAAACCAAGAACAAAGCAAGGAAACGAAAGAATTGGAGAGAGAATCAAGA
>NW_018397276.1:1604275-1604344 GCF_002168275.2 Theobroma umbraticum
CTAACTATTAGTTTTCTCTCTTTGCTTTTGTGTTTTCCTTATTTTTTTTGACTTGGATTCATGGCTAAT
>NW_018397276.1:1604354-1604427 GCF_002168275.2 Theobroma umbraticum
ATTATTTTTATTAAATACTATGAGTTAAATTACTTTTTTAGGATTGCAATTGAACTCACATGTAATCTAACAT
>NW_018397276.1:1604437-1604645 GCF_002168275.2 Theobroma umbraticum
TCTTACTTATCTTTAATGGGATTTAAAATGTTTATTCCTATTTGTTCTTAATGCTTTTAATTGCTTGGCCACCATTAAATTGATATAGAAACCTAAATAAACTTTGGAAAAGGAGTTTAGTGTAGACTAAAATTGAGATAGCATATGATCATAGTAATTGATTTGCGTATAAGATAGGGATATACCTATAGGCCATATGTAGCCAGAT
>NW_018397276.1:1604947-1605070 GCF_002168275.2 Theobroma umbraticum
TTTGTTGTTTGCCCAATTATCTTGTTGCTTTAATTTTTAATTAAATTAGTTTTAATTGCATAATTTTTAATTCAATTAAAAATCAGATTTTAATTATTTGAATAAAACTAAATTGTTCTAATT
>NW_018397276.1:1605170-1605292 GCF_002168275.2 Theobroma umbraticum
CACTGCAGCGCTGAGCTCATTGGAAATTTGTATGTGTGCTTCCTTTCATCAATGCTGCAACCTTGTTCACCCAGCGCTGTAGCAGTCTATCAACTTCAAACATGACTTTCACTCTGACATGT
>NW_018397276.1:1605305-1605457 GCF_002168275.2 Theobroma umbraticum
GAATGGTAAACATTAAAGTTTTAGCCCTGTTTCTTAACTTTTCAATGGCTCAAGAATCATATCAATTGAACTCCTGGATTGAAAGATATGCTCCAAATACTTAAGCATGTTCAGTTCATGCATACTGCTGCAATACTCCGACTATGACCAAT
>NW_018397276.1:1605554-1605670 GCF_002168275.2 Theobroma umbraticum
AAGGAGATATGGTCAAAATATCAAAACATATACGAGTGAAGCTATCACCATTCTCGCACTAATTTTCATCAAATGAGCTTTTTTCATCAATTTCCAACAAAAGCCATAAGAGAAAT
>NW_018397276.1:1605704-1605933 GCF_002168275.2 Theobroma umbraticum
AACAAAATAAAATTTAACTAAAATAAGTTAAATTAATCACTTAAAAAGTAATCAAACTTAATCTAAAAAAACACCTAAAATGCTAAAATCTGAACCTAAAATGTAAAAGATCTAGCTACTTAAGCCCTCATAATGTGTCAAAATAACTCTATATAATAAAGATATCACCACCATTTTGAATTGAAATTCACATAAACGGAAATAAAATGAGATGAATTTTAATTGACTC
>NW_018397276.1:1605943-1606045 GCF_002168275.2 Theobroma umbraticum
ACTTGAGCTTGAATGCTTGAACAAAGTAAAGATAATATAACTTGGCCGAAACGAATTTAGATGTATTAAATTTTCTTGAATTTGATCACATGAACCATAAAA
>NW_018397276.1:1606406-1606541 GCF_002168275.2 Theobroma umbraticum
GCTTTAACCCTCTCAATCTTCCCTTTGGAATATTTATTGGTCTTGTGCACCTATATAAAACCAAGGGGTTTGCAATCCTCTTATAGCTCCATAAACCCTTACACACCATTATGTGACATAGGTTACATCTTATCC
>NW_018397276.1:1606666-1606782 GCF_002168275.2 Theobroma umbraticum
CTACATGGCTAGTAGTATAATCACCCTTTCAAAGATAGATGCTAGGGGAAAGTGCAAGCTCTCTTATTCTATGGATTTTCTTTGTGCACTCGTTCTACAACATCTTGGTGGGACTT
>NW_018397276.1:1607086-1607370 GCF_002168275.2 Theobroma umbraticum
GAATGGAACAATACTATTATTTAGTTTCAGTTTATCATATAGGGTCTCTAACTTGTGACTGGAAATCATGTCGAAAACCAGGATGTGATGAATATGTAGGATCTTGATCATTACTCCATGAAAAATTTTGGTGATTCCACCATGAGTTCTAACTGTTGGAGTATGAATTGTTTTGCTGCCGATTGAAGCTTCCATCAAATTGCATTGATTCATAATAGGTTGGACAACAGTCACTTGAATGCCTATCTCCACAAAGCTTGCATGCCACAAAAGGACTTTGAAAA
>NW_018397276.1:1607447-1607547 GCF_002168275.2 Theobroma umbraticum
AAGCCTCCTAGACACAAATTGTTCAGATATCCACTGATAGTTACAATAATTCATCATCTCAACCAAAAGTACCTGAAAATAAAATAAGAAAATTTGAATT
>NW_018397276.1:1607557-1607648 GCF_002168275.2 Theobroma umbraticum
TGCCTGGTATTAGTATTAGTAAAAATTCTGGAAACAATTTTCCAGCAACGGCGTCAAAAACTTGTCAGTTAAAATTTTACTAAGCAAGTAT
>NW_018397276.1:1607658-1607748 GCF_002168275.2 Theobroma umbraticum
TAGATAATATATTAGCAAGCAGAGTGTCGATCCCGTAAAGAATTGATCTAAAATTTACTAAGTACTAAAATTAGAACAAATTAATCTTAT
>NW_018397276.1:1607848-1607941 GCF_002168275.2 Theobroma umbraticum
ACAGATTGTCAAAATATTAACTGAATGTGTGAGATTTAACATAACAAGTCAATCAGATCAAGTTTAAAGTATTTAATGGTTTACAGATTTTAA
>NW_018397276.1:1607951-1608062 GCF_002168275.2 Theobroma umbraticum
AATAATAATAAGATAAAAATAATTATAGTGAAAAGTAACAATTGAAAAACCTTTACGTAAACTTATAAGAATTAAGGTAAAAAATAATCAAGGTCGAACAACCATTATCAA
>NW_018397276.1:1608918-1609029 GCF_002168275.2 Theobroma umbraticum
AAATTTGTATTCTAGAATTAAAAGTTTTTAACGATTTATAAATTTTAATTTATAGAAGAATAGTAATAATGATAAAAATAATTATAGTTAAAATTAGCAATTGAAAAACCT
>NW_018397276.1:1609129-1609268 GCF_002168275.2 Theobroma umbraticum
TAATTCTTATTAGTTTGCATAAAAGTTTTTCAATTGCTATTTTATATTATAATTATTTTTCCTTTATATATTAAAATTTGTAAACTATTAAATACTCTAAACTCAAGAATATAAACTTAAGTATTTAACTTTTCAAAAA
>NW_018397276.1:1609638-1609806 GCF_002168275.2 Theobroma umbraticum
TACTTTTAAAATTTTTACATTAATTCTGACGGGTTTATGTCAAGATTTTTTAGTTATTAATTTCAACTATAATTATTTTTATCTTAATGATTGTTCATTGTCAGTTAAAATTCAACTACGCAAGTATATGTATCGAATAGATAGTATATTAACAAGTAAACTATCGAT
>NW_018397276.1:1610265-1610375 GCF_002168275.2 Theobroma umbraticum
TCATATGCTATCCCAATTTTAATCTACACTAAACTTCCTTTCCTAAGTTTGTTTAAGTTCCTAGATCAATTTAATTGGTAGCCAAGCAATTAAAAGCATTAAGAACAAAT
>NW_018397276.1:1610475-1610609 GCF_002168275.2 Theobroma umbraticum
TATGGTAGTTCAATAAGCTCAATGTGAGTGATTCCAAGAGGGGTGAATTGGAATTTTTTTTGAAATTTTGATGATTCCTCTTCTTATTTTGAGAAATAGAATTCCCTTAATGTAAATCCCAATTTGAAATTGAC
>NW_018397276.1:1611046-1611198 GCF_002168275.2 Theobroma umbraticum
GCTTTTCTGAGTATTTTACCTTGCGGGGGTCAACCCTTTAACCCTTGGGGTTGACCCTTAACACTTTCAATAGCTAATTTGAGGCAAAATACTTCCAGGGATCAACCCTTCATGCCTTAACATGTAAAAATCTATTCTTTTGGTGTCCTTTC
>NW_018397276.1:1611455-1611586 GCF_002168275.2 Theobroma umbraticum
TTGGTCAGAATTATTTTCATTGTCAACTCACATATCGAGATTTGGGTATGTTTTAATATTCTAAATTCCTACTATGATATATCTTGCATTAATATAAATTTTTTATATGTAAAGTTTAACATATTTTTCAT
>NW_018397276.1:1611728-1611848 GCF_002168275.2 Theobroma umbraticum
CTTTTTGTTGATATTAAATTAAGTGGCCAATTGTTTTAAAAGCTTAGTTAATCAAAAATAATTCAATTCATATAAAATTTCAAGTTTTAACGTTATGAAATTTAAAAGTTTGCATTTCAA
>NW_018397276.1:1611948-1612074 GCF_002168275.2 Theobroma umbraticum
TAATAGAAGAAATAAAAGGAAATAGACAAATTAAACAAATAAACCAAATAAAAGAAATAAGACTAAACTCAGATATGAACTACTGTGCATTGAAATGCAAACTTTTAAATTTCATAACGTTAAAAC
>NW_018397276.1:1612275-1612409 GCF_002168275.2 Theobroma umbraticum
TATGTTAAACTTTACATATAAAAAATTTATATTAATCCAAGATATATCATAGTAGGAATTTAGAATATTAAAACATACCGAAATCTCGATATGTGAGTTGACAATGAAAATAATTCTGACCAAATTAATTGATC
>NW_018397276.1:1613069-1613230 GCF_002168275.2 Theobroma umbraticum
TAGCCTTGGGAAGGAAAAATACACTTAGGGATTGACCCTTTGGGTTTAGTGGGACAAAATAAAAAGCCCTAACTAGAGCCTTACTTCTCATTTTCGATTCTTCATCTTCCATTCACGCTCCAACAGCCTCCAAACCATCTTATAATATATATCTACGATTC
>NW_018397276.1:1613330-1613515 GCF_002168275.2 Theobroma umbraticum
TTATTATTTTTTCATATCTGAAATATTTTATTCTAAAATATTCCTTTCACCCTTTGTCGCTCTTTGGCACTTAATTTTATGTCAATTGACCCTTTATTTTATCGATTAGGTCTCATTGGCTTTTATATTCGCTTATGGCATGCTACAGACAGACCCTCTAGACATTAAGTGGCTACTAGACACCT
>NW_018397276.1:1613525-1613664 GCF_002168275.2 Theobroma umbraticum
GAAGACTATACACTAGTATCCACGACACTAGCTGCTATCAGGTGCTATCATTGATCTACTACAAAATAAGTGAGACAAAAAACGTGAGTCACAATGACTCTGTGAATGGATACGAGTAGGGGACAAGCCAAGGGATAAG
>NW_018397276.1:1614096-1614214 GCF_002168275.2 Theobroma umbraticum
TCCTTAAAGTCATTTTACATCTCAAGAACTATCTTTAAGACTCAATTCTTCTTATTAAGAACATTCTCATGCCTCATAAGGTATCAACCACAAAATTTACTCAAATGAACTCAACATA
>NW_018397276.1:1614224-1614375 GCF_002168275.2 Theobroma umbraticum
TAAACATAACAACCATAATCATTGCATTAACATTTAAAATTCATACACTTGTGATGGTTTGACCCCCATCTACCTTGGGCTGGCAATGTACATCCCTATTCCACCTTGGACTGGCAACGTACATCCCCATTCAACCTTGGGCTGGCAATGT
>NW_018397276.1:1614546-1614739 GCF_002168275.2 Theobroma umbraticum
TCACTTGCACTCCGTAAAAGTCGTATCAATTGCACTCTTTGAGTTCTCATACTCATAGCATGTGGTATGTGGAATGTCTTCATATACATGCCTACAGATCTCATAACGTATATGGAATTTACATCATATACATAATCTGGTGGCATTTATGCTTGCTTAATCATTTCATGTAGTATATGGAAAATACATCATA
>NW_018397276.1:1614935-1615087 GCF_002168275.2 Theobroma umbraticum
TTTACATCATATACATAATCTTATGGCATTCATCATACCAACATGTATATTATACCATCTATAAATAAGCATACAGTATCTTGTACCCACACTAGTCTAAAGATTGGAGTAATCGAGTGGACTTTAAACATGAGGTGCTTGTCCCCCGTCAT
>NW_018397276.1:1615187-1615319 GCF_002168275.2 Theobroma umbraticum
ATAATTTAGGACTCTAGGTTAGCAGTTCAAACCATTGAAATAAGTTAAGGAAGAAAGGTAAGATTGAGATGAAGTGTGAGGGATATTGTAATCCTGGACTTGTTTGATTTGATATTTACTCAAGTTATTATT
>NW_018397276.1:1615329-1615425 GCF_002168275.2 Theobroma umbraticum
ATTAATTTGTTCTAATTTTAGTTCTTAGTAAAATTTAAGACCAATTCTCTGTGCGGTCAGCACTCTGCTTATTAATAAACTATCTATTTGATACGT
>NW_018397276.1:1615435-1616006 GCF_002168275.2 Theobroma umbraticum
AGCAGAATTTTAACTGACAGGTGGTAGGGCACTCCAACAAGAATAAGAAAGTCGTAAAGTTTACATGATAGGGTGGGCAGACACCTCATGACTCTACGGGAGAGTGTTCATGGATGTGTAAATTTGTGTTTAAATTTGATTTTGTGACTGATTGTGTTTAGTGAAACAGCACGAGAATGGTCATTGTTGGGTTTGGGATTGTTTTGTGAGTTGAGTGTTGATGATTTCTTGGATGTTAATTGATTGGGAGTTTTGTACATCTTAGTGAGTGAGCCTGTGATCATAAACCTTCTATCCAATTTTTTCTCAAGATTTCGATGATTCAACATGTTTGAAAATGTCATCACACTGTGACATAATTTCAACTAGTAATGAAACGAAACAAGCATAATTTCAGCATACGAAATATAAAGAGAAATGAAGTTCAAGCACATTAAAAGTTACAAGTAAGGAATTTTAGTCACCTGGAGTTACTTCCCCACTGCTCCTGCCTCCATCTCCTGTGGGAAAAAGAAGGAAGGAAGGGACTATAAAAGTTTGATAAATGGAGAGCAATTAAAGGTAGAAGAAA
>NW_018397276.1:1616016-1616144 GCF_002168275.2 Theobroma umbraticum
GCTTTGACTTTTAGCCCAAGGTTTTTTATTCTTTAATTAACTCCTTTTCTGGTTTGCCATGAGAAAAATGAAACTCGCCAATAAATCACCTTCATTTCAAGGGAACAAACGAGCAATTATAGAATTCA
>NW_018397276.1:1616154-1624646 GCF_002168275.2 Theobroma umbraticum
GCTCATAACATTTATTGCTTTTGCCCGAGAAATGTCTGTTCCAAAGTTCTGTTCCAATTGTCCCAGCTTTTCTTGGTATTCCTGCAATTCCTCGTGGTTCATTTCTTTCTTAAGATCTGCTAACTTTGATTCCAAAGTTTTCTGCTTCTTCATGAATCCCTTCTTTTGGTCAGGCTAATAAATAAAAGTGAAACATCATCAGCAAGCAGGAATTGGACAAACAGCATGCAAAACTGGAATCAATTCCACAAAAAGGAAAAAGTTAATTAGCTACATAACTAACCTCAAACCTCCTTTTAGAACATGCATGCTTCTTGTGCTTGGAAACTCTCGGTTCTCTTTCCTTTCTGGGGCCATGGGTTTCTTTCCTTTTCTCTTGTCTCTGCAGTCGTCAAGTCAATATATTGTGTTATTCACATGTACAAGAAGAAGAAAACAGTTGTTCATGAATAACGGACCTCACAAAAGAAAGAATTATATCTTAGTACACCTTAAAGTGTTCTTGGTGGAGGATTGGCCGGTCTCAAGACACTTGTTCATGTCTCTGCTAACAGAGGGCTGGAGAGATGTGTAGATAACCAGAGCAGTTAGGGTTTTTTGTGGAGCCAAAGTACTAGCTTCCAAAAAGTTTAAACACTACAAAGGTGAAATATATATATATATAATAAACTATTGATAATTGTTTATTATTTGCATTTTTGTGGGAGATGATGACTAGAATGAAACGTATATTTGTTGATCTGATTGTATTAATTAAGGAGCATATCTAAGTAATTTTTTATATGTGAGTAAGGCAATGTACTCACTTAATCTCTGTTTTTTTCTTCTTTTTAAATTCTAAAACAAGATCAAATTTTGGAGAAAAACAAGTAAAACTTCTAAATAGTTCAAATTTCTATCATTTTCTAATATGATTTTGGAAATTTCAAATGTGAAATATATATCATTTTACATACTAAATTAATAGAAGAAATAAAAAAAATAGACAAATTAAACAAATAAACCAATAAAAGGAATAAGACTAAATCACATTGAACTACTGTGCTTGAAATGCAAACTTTTAAATTCATAACGTTAAAACTTAAAATTTTATATAATTGAATCTTTCCGATTAACTAAGCTTTTAAAACAATTGGCCCACTTAATTTAATATCAAAAAAAGTCCACCTATGACCAACAATAGTATGATTGTGGCACTAAGTGGATTGATGAAAAATATGTTAAACTTTACATATAAAAAATTTATATTAATCCAAGATATATCATAGTAGGAATTTAGAATATAAAAACATACCCAAATCTCGATATGTGAGTTGACAATGAAAATAATTCTGACCAAATTAATTGATCGGATTCAATGCACAAGGAACTTCCTTATCCTTTTCTAATAACTCTGCAATGGCTCAAATCTTAATATTGTTGTAGACAAGAGAAGAGACTTAGCCTACCTTTATATCGTGAATCCGTAGTCCCACCCATCATGAATTTAGCGTAAACGTTTATGTGAAACCCTGATTTTCATTAAGTGAAGCTTGGTAAATTTGAGCCTTTAATTAACAATATTTTGATTTTATTATTGGATAAGTTCTCTCAATTATTTGGTTATAAATTTCTACATAATATAGTGTTGTATTTGAGGACGATTGATGGTTGAAAGAATAGAAGTGAAAGGACACCAAAAGAATAGATTTTTGTCATGTTAAGGCATGAAGGGTCGATCCTTGGAAGTATTTTGGCTCAAATTAGCTATTGAAAGTGTTAAGGATCAACCCCAAGGGTTAAAGGGTTGACCCCTGCAAGGTAAAATACTCAGAAAAGCTTTTGGAACCAAAAGGATCGACGTTCAATGGTTAAAGTGTCAATCCTTACAAGCTAGAACCTAAAAATAGCTATTCGAAATCAAAAGGATCAACTCCCTAAGGTTAAAGGGTCAATCCCTATAGCCTTGCCAAGGAAAAATACACTTAGGATTGACCCTTTGGTTTAGTGGAAAAAATAAAAAGCCCTAACTCGAGCCTTACTTCTCATTTTCATTTCTTCATCCTCCATTAATGCTCCAAAGCCTCCAAACCATCTTATAATATATAGCAAGGATTCATCTCGTCAATTCAAATGGATTAGATTGAGGAATTCTATTTCAAAATAAGAAAAAAGAATCATCAAAATTTTAAAAAAAACATTCCAATTCACCCCTCTTGGAATCACTCACATTGAGCTTACTGCACTACCATAACAATTATAATAAATAATAATAACAAAGATAAAAATAATTATAAGAAAAAAATAAGAAATGACAATCCTTGGCGTAAACTTGTAAGAATTAATATAAAAGTTAACAAAGGTGGAATAAGCATATGAAAATATTGATGTAAATATGTGAGATTTAACATAACAAGTCAATTAAGTCAAAATAAATACAATTTTTGTGAAACTCAAACCTTTAAATTTATATTATTGAGCTAAAAGTATTTAACAATTTATAAATTTTAATTTATAAAGGAATAATAACACGGATAAAAATAATTATGGTGAAAACTAGGAACTGAAAAACATTGACGTGCACTTGTAAGAGTAAACATAAAAAATTATAAAAGTGGAACAAGTGTTGATAAAATATTATAAATTTGTGAGATTTAGTGTAACAAGCCAATTAAGTTAAATTATAATAAATTTTTGAGAAAATTATACATTTAAATTTATATGATTGAGTAAAAGTATTTAACGATTTATAAATTTTAATTCATAAATGAACAATCATAAGAAAAAATAATTATTGTTAAAATTAGTAATTAAAAAATCTTGAGTAAACCCGTCAGAATTAATATAAAAATATAAAGGCAGAATAAGGATTACCAAAATATTGAGTAAATGTGTAGAGTAATAATATATAAGTCAATTAAGTCAAATAAACTAATTTTTTTGGAAAATCAAAACTTAAATTTACATGCTTGAGTTTAAAGTATTTAATAGTTTACAAATTTTAATTTATAAAGCAATAATAAATGATAAAAATAATTTAATAAAAAATAGCAATTGAAAAACCTTATATAACTAATAAAATTAACGTAAAAAATTATAAAGTTTGAATAAGTATTGTCAAAATATTGACCTAAATATGTGAGATTGAATGTAACAAGTCAATTAAGTCAAATAAACATAATTACTATAAAATTTAAACATTTAAATTTATATTATCTAACTAAAAATATTTAACGATTTACAAATTTGAAATTATAAAAGAATAATAATAAAGATAAAAATAATTATAGTAAAATATAGAATTTTGAAAACCTTGACGTAAACCTATAACAATGAATATAAAAAATTATAAAGGTGGAGTAAGTATTGTCAAAATATTAACATAGATATATGAGATTTAACGTAATAACTCAATTAAGTATCGTAAACATAATTTTTGTAAAAAACTTAAATGTTTAAATTTATATTATCTAGCTAAAAGTATTTAACAATTTACAAATTTTAATTTATAAAGGAATAATAACAAAAATTAAAATAATTATAATGAAAATTAGCAATTGGAAAACCTTGATGTAAACTTATGAGAGTTAATGTAAAAATTATTAAGGTGAAACAAAGATTGTCAAAATATTAACATAAATATGTGATATTTAACGTAATAAGTCAATTAAGTCCAATAAATATTTCCTCAAGCTTAAAGTGTTTAAGGGTTTACAAATTTAATTTATAAAGGAATAATAATAATATAAAAATAATTATAGTGAAAATTATCAATTGAAAAACCTTGATGTAAACTTGCAAGAATTAATGTTAAAAAAAAAAAGTGAAGAAGGAACAAGCATTATCAAAGCACTGATGTAAATGTGTGAAATTTAACATAGCAAGTCCATTAAGTCAAAATATATATAATTTTTGTAAAAATTAAATGTTTAAGTTTATATTGTTGAGCTAAAAGTTTTTAATTGTTTACAAATTTTAATATATAATGGAATAATAATGAGGATGAAAATACTTATAATTAAATTAGTAATTGATAAACCTTGACATAAACCTGTAAAAAGTACCGTAGAAAATAATAAAGGTGGAACTAGCATTATTAAAATATTGACGTTAATGTCTAATATTTAACATAACAAGTCAATTAAGTCAAAATAATTTTTTTTTGAAAAAATTAAACATTTAAATTTATATTATCAAGCTAAAAGTATAACATGCAGTTTACAAATTTTAATTTATAAATGAATAAAAATAAGCATTAAAATAATTATAGTGACAATTAGCAACTAAAAAAACTTAACATAAACTTGTAAAAATTAGCATAAGAAATTATAAAAGTAAAACAAATATTGTTAAAATATTGATGTAAATATGTGATATTTACTATAATAAGTCTATTAAGTTAAAATGAATATAATTGTTTTTGAAAATTAAAAATTAAAATTTTTATTCTCTAATTAAAAGTATTTAATAATTTACAAATTTTAATTTATAGAGGCATAATCACGAAGATAAAAATAATTATAGTGAAAAGTAGCAATTAAAAAACCTGGACATAAATTTATTAGAATTAACGTAAAAAATTATAAAAGTGGAATAAGTATTATTAAAATATTAATGTAAATATGATATTTAGCGTAGCAAGTCAAAATAATAAGTTTAACTGAATTAAATTAGTTAGAAATAATGTTAATATTAAAAAGAATAATATTCTCACAATTCCTTTTCGTCTTTGGCCTCCCCAATAAAATTGGCTAACTTTGCTCTTGAGTCTCGATATATGAAATACCTATGTATTAAAATTGTCCTTGAAAAGGGGCAATTGGTTAGGTTCTTGTAAATATTTAGTTGATCTATGAATGGAGGATGGGTCATGGTCTCTCACTTTCAAGGCACCGACATCCTTTTCAAACCCAATACATCACCCAAAATATTAGGATCATACTAGGCAATATGTGCTGAGATTCGACCTTATGTTCAAACATGAAATTAATTATAAAATTAAAAATATAATGCAATAGAAAAATAAACTATCATTTAATCTGAGAAATAGTTGAATTTTACAGGATCAAAGTTTGTGTTTTTCATGAAATTTTCAAATCAATTATGAACATTCATAAGTTTAAGAGTTACATACCTTGCTCTAGGTATCGCAATCAAGAGACAATTAAATCCAAAAGGCTTGTGATGAAGGAAGTAACCCGATAAGAGAATAAGACAGTCCGAAACCTTGCAATCAAAATCTTTACTTCTTCACCTTTAGGATTTGTCAAATTTTTAACCATCCAAATTTTTGGCCTCTAATACTAATCCACACAATGACTGAATAAGACCTTCTCAAAGGTAAAATTAGTTGTGCTAGCAAGTTTTGTTTCTAAAACAAAACAACCAAAAGTTCTTATCAAATTTTTTTTTTTCATAGAGAAAAAACTATTTTTCTGTTCTTACTTTTATCAAACAGCCAAGAACTAGCTAAAGGCTTATAGGTTTAGTTGGCTAATATAATATGCGTATATAGCCAAACTAAGTTGTAACTCTAGATACAACAATTGTATTTTAATTCAACTAAGTCCTTGTGAGCTTAATTAATTTCTCACTTTATTTTGGTCTATTCCAATTAAGACCAACTTAATTGATTATCCTTATTTAATCTCAATCATATCACTCAAATTGCGAGACCTATTAAGCTTCTAACATGTTAGTAATAAATATAAATCTTAATCAAATATCAATTTGATAAATGATTTATATTTACAGATCATGAGGATATCTAGCAATAAATCATGACCACTCAAATGTTAGAGAGTTAATTAAAGAATTTGACAAAGCCTTTCAGTGATAAGCCTTTCAATGCAATACAGTCCTTTCATCAAATATATCACGTATGTCATAAAGCATGACTTAGTGTCTACTTATGACATTCCATATTAGTTCTTGTAATTCATGACTAACCTTTTGAATTTAAGAAGCTAACTTTCTTTAAATTCATCATGCTTTAGCCAATGGCTTTATCCAAGTTAATCAAGAATTGAAAACAAGTGAGATATATCCCCTCATATCACTATGGATGATGAATCCTCTCTTAACAACTTATTCACCTTCGCATGCTTCAAGGCATACCTAAAAACACCTTCTTTAGGCATGTGATCTCTTTCAAACCCCTAGGGATGAAATCAAAGTATGTCATTCTCCATATAAGATGACCTAGTGTCTTAAATCTAAGGATTAGTTGAACTACTATTACATGAGAACATATTCCATGGACATTTGAGTAAAATATCAAATGGAGTTCTCATAGCAAGTCATGTTTAATGAACCTGTTCTTTAACAAGCACCCACTTGTTATCCTTAAGAATCCCATACACTTCAATCTATGAGATCGATTGCTTACTTCTCAAGTAAGGAGACTTAACATGTACCAGTCTTTAAACATTGTCAATGCCATATCTTGACAATACAATGACTAGAAACAATTTTAAGAACATGACTTTGATGCATAGTGATCTCATACTTATAACAAAATTAAAATTCTCTTGCAAGGCTTTTATGTTCCGTGGGCTTCATCCAATTAGTACTTAATAACTCTTTATTATTGCCATAACATGAAGGAAAACCTCTATCACATATTGTTATATGATTAAGTATACATGTCATATCCCATTTTCGAGAGGGATTGTGACCAACGCATGGACTTAAACGAGCATAACCCATTAGGCCCAAGCAAGGCTCTTATCATAACATCATCAAACATTCATCATCTCATGAAAAAACATCATATCACATCCATTAACGTACATAATTGTAATACATACATTTTGAAAACTTAAAACACAATAAAAGAACTTTTCAACCAAATTGTGTCAGCTCAATTTAATACATCTATATGGGTATTAACAAGTGCCATTGTCATAGTGCACCATAATATAAACATCAAACATCATCAGCACCCTCAGGTGCCCATATAGGCTCTCGAGCCATCATCATGATCTCGTACACAACATTATTCATATAAGGTGCCCAAACATTGACAATATCAACATAAACATATTCATAGTCTATAACATAACATAAAGTAAAGACCAACTTATCAGCGAAATGTGACTAACCCTTTAAGCATCAAGTGGCTGCTAAACACCTACCAAGGAATGAAGACTGGAAACTTGTAACTGCGACACTGGCTATTATCAGATGATCACTGATCTGTAACAAAATAAATAGGAAAATTAACATGTGAGTCACAAAGACTCAGTGAGTGGATACTGGAAAGGGATAAGCTAGGGGATACGAGTATTTTGTAACCATGCATTTATAACTCCTGCACTTCTTAACTTCTAGATTAGAAAATTCATTATACATGTCATTTAAACTCATTTAAATGCCTTTTGTTTGAAAACAAACTTATATAAACCTTTTGAAAGTCTTTACCTTTAAAATCCTCATCAGATTCACTCAAACATCCTTTTCTATACCATATCTATCGATACATTATTGAATGTATTAATACTTTTAAGCATCTATCAATACATTGGTAAAGTGTATCAATACATTTCACATAGAAAGCCTCTTATGGCAATCTATTTAGAATGTATCGATACATGCTCCATATGTATTGATAATTTGAACACAGAAACTAAGTTTCTCAATAATTTAGCTTTTTTGCCATTCCTTAAGTCGTCGTACATTTGGGGAACTATCTTTAGGACTCAATTCTTTTTACTAAGCACATTCTCATGTCATTATAAGGTATAAACCATAAACATTACTTAAATGAACTCAACATACAACATACCATAAACATAACAACCATAATCATTTCATTAACATTAAAACTTATACATTGCGATGGTTTGACCCCCATCAACCTTGGGCTGGCAATGTGTATCCCCATTGCCCTTTGGCATTTTATGATCTACCATAGGAGTGAACTCGTCACTTGCACCCCGTGAGAGTGGTATCAATCGCACTCTTTGAGTTCTCATACTTGTAGCATGTGGTATGTGGAATGTCTTTCACATACATGCTTACTCATCTCATAAGGTATACGGAATTTACATCATATACGTAATCTCATGGCATTTATGCTTACTCAATCATCTCATGTAGGATATGGAATATACATCATATACATATTCTCATGGCATTAATGATGCATACTTAATCATCTCATGTAGTATATGGAATAATACATCATATACATATTCTCATGGCATTAATCATGCATACTTAATCTCCTCATATGGTATATGGAATTTACATCATATACACCATCCTATAGTATACATCATGCATACTTGATCATCTCATATGGTATATGGAATTTACATCATATGCCGTCTATAAATAACATACATATTATGCCTCCATCTTATGGAATTCATCATACCAACATGCATATTATAACATCTATAAATAAGCATACAATATCTCGTACTCACACTAGTCCAAAGACCAGAATAATTAAAAGGACTTCAAACATAAGGTGCTTGTCCCCCCTTGTTGAAAACTAATACATAGTA
>NW_018397276.1:1624656-1624794 GCF_002168275.2 Theobroma umbraticum
ATACATAGTAGATTCATAAACATTTTAAAAAAATCCATTGAGTAGATCACATCACAATCATTCTCAATTTATTTTCTTAAAAATTCATTTTCATTCTAGAATCTCAAATCCTTTGATAACCAATTTTAGAGATATAAT
>NW_018397276.1:1624809-1625057 GCF_002168275.2 Theobroma umbraticum
TAATCTTTTTCATTGAAATCATGCTAGCTTTACATATCAAAATAATTTGAAAGTCGCGTATCCACTCACTTAATTGGAGAGTCAATTCCTAGCTTCAATCATAAATCTTTTTTGGCGTTATCCATGGAGTTTTCAAGTGTTCCTACCATACACCAATCATCACAATCATTTCCTAGAATAAAAATTTTGTAATAATCATTCTAGGTACGTTTGAAAGTGGTTGACTTTGGCTAAACTAATTTTCTAGC
>NW_018397276.1:1625067-1625319 GCF_002168275.2 Theobroma umbraticum
GCTTAGAAACCCATAAATCTTCCATCCTTACCTTAGATGAGCTTAGATGCTTAAGCAAATCATGTTGGATCATTTAATAAACTTGATTTATATGCGTAGTTCATCAATACACATCCTACTAATGGTTTGTATTTAACAGATGAATTATGTATCTTTAAGCATCCCATTAAATCAATCTTTGTGCATATATCTTATCTATTGGATTTCATAATTTCATGCTTGACCTTTAAAGTGTCATTGGCTCCCACTATT
>NW_018397276.1:1625329-1627461 GCF_002168275.2 Theobroma umbraticum
ATAGAAATCTTACCAAGTAAACTTATTTATTTTCCTTTGGGGTGTTATATCCATAACTTTTATGTTTGCTTTCATATCATAAGTCATTCATCATTGGTTATGGGATGAAATCCTCTCAAAAGGTTAGTTCATACGATTAACTAGGTTTGGAATGCTTTGTGATTCATCTCTTATGAATTCAATATGATAATCAATCGTTATCTAGTTTTAAGCAATCTTTATTTAGATATTTTATCTTAATAAGAATGTTGCTTAACTAAATCTATACATAATTCTATTATGAATTCATTGAGTTATGACTCAATTTTATCTAAGGCATCTCATTAATTTCCTTTTTGATTCATAAATAAAAGCAAATAATCACACAATGATCTTAGGACTTAGTAATGATTACCATGTATGCAAAGTTATATTGAAGGATAAATAATTTAGAACAATTGAAAAGTAAAATGACACGTAATGCAAATATATAAATATCTATAAGCTAAGCATCTCATGCTAGCAAAATATAAATCTATGTTTCCTAAATATAAAATAAAATATTCGACCATAAGCCCAAAAACAAAACATCTTATCTTGGCAATCATGCCATGAAAACATTCAATGTTTTAAAATTATTTATTGTTCCACAATCTAACTTTGATCTACAAGCTTGATTACCATCAACTAAGGTTGTTGGCTTCATGGTCTTATTCTTCATTGCTCCTTATCATTAATTCATTCAATATGTCATAGATATTAAAACCATTAATAAAGAGTAAGGTATCATACACCGAGTAGTGAAAAACGAATCATCATATAATTCATACCTGATGTGGAAGCTTCCTTTTCTTTCTTCCCTTTGATGGATCCAAGATAATCATTACAATTACACCTCAAATGCCCTAGTTTGCTGCAGAAATAGCATGTGCCATTGTCCTTGTTCTTTTTTGCTCCTCTAGTAGGCTTTATACTTTTCAAAGTTGATGCCTTTTCACCTTTGTTATTTTTAAAATATTTTTTTCTTATTTTTATTTTGCTTAGAAAAAACAAGATGAACTAAAGGCTTTTCCTTCACAATGGTGTTCTCAGCCTATGTGAGCATATTCAATAAGCTTGAAAAGGTCACCTCAATGTTGTTAATGTTAAAATTCAACACAAATTACGAATAGATCTCTGGAAATGAAGAAATACAAGGTCTATGCTTAAATCATGATTCATGGACCAACCCAACTACTCGAGTTGAGTGATATGTCCTATCATCTTTAGCACATGAGGCCTTATTGGGCTTCCTTCAAACATCTTACATTGGAGAAATTTCCTTGAGATGCTGAATCTTTCTGTGCAACTTTCCTTATCAAACATTTCTCTAAGGTTTAGGATAATATCTAGGGCATTTATAGCTTCATGTTGCTTTTGAAGATTTAGAGCTATACGAGCCAACATCACACATGTGGCTTTCTCGAGATCATCCATACAAACTCTATAGGCCTCATTTTCCTCATTTGTAGCATCATGACTTGGTTCCTCGGGAACAGGACCATCTAGGACATAAGCCTTTTTCTCTTGTTTCAAGACAATCTTGATATTGCGAAACCAGTCAATAAAATTTGGGCTTGTCAACTTGTTTGCATCAAGTATGCTCCTAAATGACAAACTATTTGCCATGATTGATTTATATCCCATATAATGAACATATATAAAGATTAGTCCTTAACATAAATTATGTAATCATAAAAGCAAGGTTTTAAAACCTTACATGATTATTCTCAAATTTTTGTGAAAATAATAGCCTTCCTCTAATAGTTCGAGAAATTTAACCTTTAAACTTCTTATTGAGCTAAGATCCCTTTCATCCCACCATGGCCTTGAATGACTTGACAAGCCATAATGAAACTAATTATGTAAGTAACTTAACTTACAAATTGTATCTTCTACAACTTCTAGATCAATTAGGTGAGAACTCATTGTCTAAATATATCATATACATTTTTCCTAACTATGCCTCAATACTATGCGGTTAGGTGTGACATATCTGAACAGCATGGTTCTAGTTGAGTAAGATCCACTAATAACTCCAACATACTCATGTAAAAGTTTGGCCTTGAGTGACTCGACAAGCCTTTAATTAAAAGAGTAGCCTAGTTATCTTG
>NW_018397276.1:1627471-1656308 GCF_002168275.2 Theobroma umbraticum
GAAGGTAACTTTTTGACTCAATATATTAATAAGGGATTTTTTTGTTAATTCATTAATTAAGGTCTCATTGATTTGACTTTGTTGATATGCATAGCATTTATCACATTTCACATATATCATATATATATGTTGGAAAATAAATCTATCACATGCCTTGGATGATTATAAACTTTACTAATTCTAATTTCCTCAAGCCATTAAGGAAATTAGTTGGTCAAATTTCAAAGGGATTTGACAAACATCATCTTCAAGCTTTTCTTGTAATCTCTTTAAATCTTTATGGTGCCTTTAGATCTACATTTTCAAGTTACAAAAATTTTTCTATACATAGTTTTACACTTTGATGTAACTAATTACATTCTATAATCAAAAAACCTTAAGTTACATTTGAGGGGAGTTAGGTAAGAAAATAATTTTACAACCTATAGAAAATAGAAATACGGTAAGGTGCGTAGACCCTATTCTAAAGTAAATACCATGAGAAATAAATTTAACTATCCAGGACCTAATCTATTAAGGTTTAAGTCCATAATTATTTTCATGCTTTATAATCACAATCTAAAGCATAGAAATAAATAAAAGCTCAATATCACTTGGTGGTCTTGTGTGTTATTTGAGAAAAGCATCATTTAACTCACTCAAAGTGCTAGACTCAAATTATTTGGTATTGTTTTATTTGAATTTAAGAAATTTTCATGTTCAAAACACTTAAAAGCAAACATTTTCCTCCTATTGTTTAAATAGAAATTCATTGAAATAAAACTTACCATTTTAAGACTTTTCATTTTAATTTTTTTCATAATTAAAGCTCTTTTTAATTTTGGTAATCTCTTTATTTTGGGTAAGCTTCATAAAATGTATCTAAGACAACATTTTAATTTCTAACATTTAGAACATCGATTAGTTTCCTAAATTGCATCATGTTCAAGTTACCTAAATGGTGACTTAACAAAATTTGAAAACTTCTAGTTAAACCAAAATTTTAAGAAAAGTTCAATGCTATCACATAGCTTTAGGGATTTCTTTTAAAGTAGGAAACTAAACTATTTCTTATAAAACAAAAAGACCAAAAGTTCTTACTGAATCCTTTTTTTTAAAGAGGAAAAACTATTTTTCTCTTCTTATTTTTATGAAACAGCTAAGAAGTAAGTAAGGGCTTAGAGTTTTAGTTGGCTAACATAACATATTTATATAGCCAAATGAAGTTGTAACTCTAGAAACAACAATTATATTTTAATTCAATTGAGTTTTTGTGAACTTAAGTAATTTCTCACTTTATTTTCGTCTATTCCAAAGTCCAACTTAATTGATTATCCTTGTTTAGTCTCAGTCATGTCACTTAATGTGTATGACCTATTAGCCTTCTAACATATTAGTAATAAGTGTAAATCCTAATCAAATATCAATTTAATAATTTATTTATATTTATAAATCATGAGTGGCATCTAGCAATACATCACGACCTCCCAAATGTTAGAAAGTCAATTAAAGAATTTGACAAAGCCCTTTAGTGATATGCTTCTCAATGTAATATAGTCTTTTCATCAAATATCTCGAATATGTCATAAAGCATGGCTCAGTGTCTACTTACGACATTCCATATTAGTTCTCGTAATTAATGACTAACTTTATGAATTTAAGAAACTAACTTTCTTTAAATTCATCATGTTTTGGCCAAAGGCTTGATTCAACTTAACCAAGACTTGAAAACAAGTGAGATACATCCCCTCATATCACTTGGGGTGATGAATCCTCTCTTGACCGATCATTCACCTTTGCAAGCTTCATGGCATACCCAAAAACACCTTGTTTAGGCATCTAGTTGCCTTCAAACCTAGAGGGGTGAAATCAAAATATGCCATTCCCTATACAAGACAACTTAATGTCTTATGTTTGAGGACTAGTTGCACGACTATCACATGAGAACATATTCTATAGACACTTGTGTGAAACACCAAATGGAGTTCTTATAGCAGGTCATGTTCAGTGAACTTGTTCTTTAATAAGCACCCATATGTTATCCTCAAATATCATATATACTTCAATTTATGAGACCGATTGCTTACTTCTCAAGTAAGGAGGCTTAACATGTACCGGTCTTTGAGCATTGTCAATGCCCTGTTTTGACAATACAATGATCAAAGATAATTTTAGGAACATGGCTTTGATGCATAGTGATCCCATAATTCTAACAACTTTACAATTCTCTTGCAAGGGCTTTATGTTCAATGGACTGCGTTCAATTAGTACTTAATAACTCTTTATTATTGTACTAACATGAAGGAAAACCTCTATCACATATTCTTGTGCAACTAAGTATGCATTAAATGACAATAAATCCCTTGATCTATCCAATTCACTCCAAGGCATATACCAACAATGTGGAACTTAAATGGTGATTTCTATGATGTGTACAATGCAACACCTTATCCCATGTAGCACAATAAATTATATTAAACCAAATTCAAATATGAAAACCAATACAACAAATCTAAACTCCTTAAGAGAATAAAATATATGAAATGAAAAACAATTAATATGGTTTCACTCCATATATTGTGTTAAAACAATCATCATGTCACGATACTAATTAGACAATGTTCAATAACTAAATATACTCTAATTGGATAAAAGGAGAACTCCTGAAGTTTGATTTCCTCATGCTCTTGAGTTTAGAACTCTTACCACTTGAAAATATATAAAATGTAAAGAAATGAGTGAGCTACTACAAAGTGAGTAAAGCCATACATACCTTATTAAATCAAACACCATCTTTGGTATCTCATATAAATCATTTAAAAACATTAATTTCATGAATTTTACAGTATATAAGCTTAACTATGATAGCATTCTACCAAAACACAATTAAAGAATCATTATATACATGTCAAAATAGGATAACTTTGCAAGTCAGAAATCATTTAGACTAGATACACATTCTACAAATATGATAACTCTATTATATAGAGTTATTTTGATATATTTTGGGCTCTTAAGTAGTAAATCTTTCATATTTTAGGTTTCTATTTTAGTATTTTAGGTGTTTCCCTACTTTAAATTATATTACATGTTGAGTAGTTAATTTAAGATATTTTAGTTCAATTTTACTTTATTCTTCTTTAGTTTTCTTTAAGAAGAGTTATTGTTGATTTCTCTCATTGCTTTGTTCATGACATTTGATGAGAAAGGTGCATTTGAGTCAAAGTAGCATAAGTACGGTGAAGGCTTCATTTGTGCATGCCACAGAAATTCAAAGATAACTTGAGCTACAAAAGTCCAATTGACATGATTCTTGATCCATGGCGAACCTGAGAAATAGGATATAACTTCATGTTTACTCTATTGCCCAGATCAGACTAGATCAAGATGAAAATTATGTTTGAAAATGATGAAAAAATGCAATTTTGCACAACATAATTTGGTAATAAGAGCTGGGGCACTGAAGGAGCTACCACCATAGCGCTAAGAAGATTGTGGCTATGGCGTTGAGTTGATGAGGTACATCATATTTTGGCCTGAGGCCAGAGTGCCACAACATGGAAAAAACACTGCCGCAAAGCCATCAAAAATTGCCAAGGCAAGTCATTACCATGGTGGCACCCTAGTTTTCAAAAATAAAAGCTTTGACGAGAAGTTGAATGGTGATTTCCATGATGTGTACAATGCAACACTTTATCCCATGTTGCATAGGGCTTTCATACTTTCTATTGGCTCATGCTTTAATACCATTTATCTCACACCTTCAACCCAAAGCATAACACAATCATATTACTTTAAAGTCTCACAATAAAGTATTTTAAACAAAATTCAAATTTGAAAACCAATACAACTAATCTACAGTCTTTATGAGAATAAACTAAATGAAATGGAAAATAGTTAATATCGTTTACACTCCATATAAAGTCTTAAAACAATCATCTCGTCACGATACTAATGTTCGATAACTAAATAGACTCTAATTAAATAAGAGGCGAACTCTTGAAGTTTGCTTTCATCCTTCCCACAAGTTTAGAACTCTTAATAGTTAATCATCTATAAAATGTAAAGAAATGAGTGAGCTACTATAGAGTGAGCTGCTGCAGAGTGAGTAAAGCCATGCATTCCTTATTATATCAAGCACCATCTTTTCTATATCACATAAACCATTTAAAAACATTAACGTCATGAATTTTGAAATATATAAGCTAAACTGTGAAAGCATCCTACCAAAACACAAATAAAGAATCATTATTTACATGTCAAAATAGGATAACTCCGTAAATCATAAATCATTTAGACTAGGTACACATTTTGCAAATTTGATAACTCTATTATATAGAGTTATTTTGATATATTTTGAGGGCTTCAGTAGCAAATCTTTAAGATTTTAAGTTCGGATGTCAGTATTTTAGGCATTTTTCTAGTTTAAATTAGATTACATGTTGAGTAGTTAATTTAAGATGTTTTAGTTCAATTTTACTCTATTCTTCTTTAATTTTCTTCAAGAAGAGTTATTGTTGATTTCTCTCATGGTTTTGTGTAGCATATTTGATGAGAAAGGTGCATTTGAGTCAAAATAGCATAAGTATGGTGAAGGCTTTATTCATACATGCCGCAATAATTCAAAGCTAACTTGAGCTACAAAGTCCAATTGATAAGATTCTTGATTGTTGGGAAAGCTAAGAAAATAGGCTACAACTTTTATGTTTACTATATTGCCTAGTTCAGACCAGATCAAGGTGAAAGTGATGTTAGAAGATGATGAAAAGATGTAATTCAACACAACACAGTATGGTAACATGAGCCACAGCCTTGAGTTACTCATGGTTGCAGCTCTTAGGGAGCTACCGCCATAGCGTTAGGAAGATTGTGGTTGTGGCATTGAGCTGATGAGGTGCATCATACTTTGGCCCCAGGCCAAAGCGCCACAGTGTGGCAAAAACACTACTACAGAGCTATCAATAATTGCCAAGGCTAGTCATGGCCGCAGTGCTACCCTGGTTTCCTAAAATAAAAGCTTTGATGGGAACTTGAATGGCAATTTCCATGATGTGTAGAATGCAACACCTTCTCCCATGTTGCGCTAGTCTCTCATACTTTTAAATAGCTCATACTTTAATACCATATATCCTACACCTTTTACTCAAAGCATAGCACAATTATATTATTTTAAAGTCTCAAAATAAATTATTTTAAACCAATTTCAAATTTGAAAACTAATACAACCAATCTAAAGTCTTTAAGAGAATAAACTAAATGAAATGAAAAACAACTAATATTGTTTACACTCCATGCAAAGTCTTAAAATAGTCATCATGTCACGATACTAATGTTTAATAACTAAATACACTCTAATTGGATAAAAGGAGGACTCTCGAAGTTTGATTTCCTCTTTCTCACAAGTGTAGAACTCTTAGCTGTCAATCATCTATAAAATGTAAAGAAATGAGTGAGATACTGCAAAGTGAGTAAAGCCATGCATACGTTATTAGATCAAGCATCGGCCTTACTATATCATAAATCATTTAAAAACATTAACTTCATGAATTTTGCAATAAATAAGCTAAACTATGAAAGCATGCTACCAAAACACAATTAAAGAATCATTATTTACATGTCATAATAGGACAGCTTCGCAAATCATAAATCATTTAGAGTAGGTACAAATTCTGCAAATATGATAACTCTATTATATAGAGTTATTTTGATATATTTTGGGAGCTTAAGTGACAAATCTTTAAGATTTTAGGTTCAGAATTTAGTATTTTAAGTGTTTCTCTAGTTTAAATTAGATTACATGTTGATTAGTTAATTCAAGATATTTTAGTTCAATTTTACTCTATTCTTCTTTAATTTTCTTCAAGAAGAGTTATTGTTGATTTCTCTCATAGTTTTGTGCAGCATATTTGATGAGAAAGGTGCCTTTGAGTCAAAATAGCATAAGTATGGTGAAGGCTTTATTCGTACATGCTACAATAATTCAAAGATAACATGAACTGTAAAAATCCAATTGATATGATTCTTAATCCATGGGAAAGTTGAGAAATAGGCTACAACTTTTATGTTTACTATATTGCCCAGTTCAAACCAGATCAAGGTGAAAATCATGTTAGAAGATGATGGAAAGATGCAATTTTGCACAAAGCAGTTGGTAACAAGAGCTGAGGCCTTAAGTTACTAATGGTCGTGGCGTTGAGGGCGCTATTGCCTTAGTGCTAGGAAGATCATGGTTGTGGCCCTAAGCGGATAAGGTGCATCATACTTTTGCTCAAGCCCAGAGCACCACAGCGTGGAAACACAATGCCTTAGTGCCACCAAAAATTGCCAAGGCGAGTTATGGCCACTATGGCACCCTGGTTTCCAAAAATAAAAGCTTTGACGGGAACTTGAATGGCAATTTCCATGATGTGTACAATGCAACGCCTTCTCCCATGATGTACTGGGCTTTCATACTTTTTATTGGCTTATGCTTTAATACCATTTATCCTACACCTTCAACGCAAAGCATAACACAAACATATTACTTTAAAGTATCACAATAAATTATGTTAAACCAAATTCAAATTTGAAAACCAATAAAACCAATCTAAAGTCTTTAAGAGAATAAACTAAATCAAGTGGAAAATAGCTAATAATGTTTACACTTCATATAAAGTCTTAAAACAATCAACATGTCATGATACTAATGTTCGATAACTAAATACACTTTAATTGAATAAATGGAGAACTCCCAAAGTTTGATTTCGTTCTTCCCACAAGTTTAGAACTCTTACGACTTAATCATCTATAAAATGTAAAGAAATGAGTGAGTTACTATAGTCTGTAAAGCCATGCATAGCTTATTAGATCAAATAAATCATTTAAAAATATTAACTTCATGAATTTTGCAATATATAAGCTAAACTATGAAAGCACGCTACCGAACATTATTAAAGAATCATTATATACATGTCAAAATAGGATAACTCCGCAAGTTATAAATCATTTAAAGTAGGTACACACATTCTAGTTATAAATAATTATACTTATCAGAATATATTGTAGTTTTTAGTTTGGTTGATAAATAGCTTCGATCTGTTAAACCAATTAATTCATGATTGGTGGAATTAAAAGCCTAATTAAATATCATTATCGATACTTATGTTTCATTTTTTTTTAATAAGATACTTGTTTTTAATATCTAGTAAATTACTCACTATTTATTATGACTTACACTATTTAAACTACTTTTTCTTTAAAAAAAAAGTATGACTACTTTTTAGACATAGATAAGGAATCTAATTTTTAACATAGTTGTTCGAACGAAATTGAAATTAAAAAAAATAAGCTAATACAAAATAATAAATATTTAATTTTATTAGGAAAAATTGATTACTTTAACCTAAGAGCTTTCTCTAATTAAAGATCTTTTTTTGTCCTTTTTCATTTTCTTTTTGTTTTTTGTATTTAACTATTAATTTAATAGTTGGCTTGTTTTCCTAAAAACAAGTTGGCCTCTTTGAAAAATACATTGGTTTCCTTCATGGTTTTAGAATTATTTTGACATAATTATTAATATTATCTTAGTCGGTAATTTAAAATATTCTGTTATTTTATTTTTTTCACATCAACAAAAAGTAATGAAATAATTGAAATATTAACAAAATATTCCTTTTTTCATACAAATAATGGTAAAATAGCACAGGTCATACACGTCATTTGGAAAACACTTCTATGTACCATCATTTGGATGGAATTTAACTTCTATTTCAATTTTAGACATTGCTAGTTATGCTTTTGAAATAAGAAAAAATCCAATTATTTATATAAGATTGATTCAAAAGTTATTTGCCATTGTCCTTATCTCATGGATTATATTGAATTTGTTTAGCTCATACAAATATATATGCCAACTCATATTATGTTGAAAGAGTTTTCAAAAGCTTTGCATTAAAGAAACATCTTCCATGTTATGGCCTCAAACACTTGGCCACATCTTCAAGGAAAGGGTAGAAAGATAGATAAAGGATGATAGCTTGCCTATTCTTATTAATTTCTAATGACCTCGAGACATGTTAACTACTGTGGGGTAAGGTAACCTAGATAAAGAGAAAATGATAAAATTGATGTTCTAATATCTTATAACTTATTTGCACTCACATTAGTGGACCTTATAGCCATATCATCTACAATTGTAGATATTTTGTGACATTTATTGATGATTTTTCCCACCAAGGTTATCTATTCTTATTTTAAAAAAAAAGTTTGAAACTCTTGATAAATTCAAGATACTTAAGAATGAAGAGTAGACATAGTTGGGAAAAACCATTAGCATTGTTAGGTTTGATAAGGGAGATGAATATTATAGCAAACATGACACAATAGGATAGCGAAATAGTCCATTTGCCAAATACTTAGAAAGTTGAAGAATAGAGCCGAAATACACTATGCTTGGTAGTCTTGAACAAAATGACATGGTTAAAAGTGGAATTGTTCCCTAGAGGTTATGATGAGGAGTGTGCTAAGTGAGGATAATTTGTACCAAAATTTGTGTAAGGGGAAGCAATCAAAACATATTTGTATATCTTAAATAGAATTTCTAGCAAATCTAATCCTTGGACCCATTTTGACTTGTAGACAGAACAAAGACCTAGTCATAATCACCTATGTGTTTGGGGACATACTTCAAAAGTTGGCCTATATGATAAACTGAAACTAAAATGCAATATTGATCCATTCATTGCTATTTTATTGGGCATCTTCATCATTCCATGAGTTATAAATTTTAATGCCTAAGCAAATGTGGTAAAAGTATTGACTCAAAAAGAACGAAGTTTTTGGAGTTACATATGATTGATAATAGTTACCCTCAAGATAGAGATGCAGGAGAGCATAGTGAGATTTAAGTATTCTTATACTTATATAGATGGATACTATGGCACATACACAAGTTGGGAAATAAGAACAAGTTCAACTTGTTTTTGATAAAATCCTACCGAAATGTTGTAGAACAAGTGCACAAAGAAAATCCATAGGATAAAGGAGCTTGCACTTTCCTCGAGCATTTATCTTTGAAAGGGTGATTATAATACTAGCCATGTAGTTGATCCAAGACCTCCTAAGAAGCTATTTTTAGTCCTTAGTTAGATTGGTGGTGGGATGCAGTGTGGGATAAGATGTAACCTATGTCACAGAATGGCATGTAAGAATTTATGGAGCTATCTGAGGATTGCAAACCAATTAGTTTTAAATAAGTGTACAAGACCAATAAATATTCCAAAGGGAAGATTGAGAGGTTTAAAGTCAAACTGGTTTCTTTATGTTTTTTTCAAAGATAAGGTTTTGATTATAATGAAACCTTTCCATTGTATCATACAAGGATGTTTTTCAGAGCCATTATGGCTAGTGCCACTCATTATGGTTTAAAGCTGCACTAGATGGATGTTAAGGCTACTTTTCTAAATGAAAATCATGTTAAAGAGGTCTGCATCACAAAGTGAAGGATTTAAAAAGGATGGAAAAGATCATTTTATGCATATATTCAAAAAGTCTATATATGGACTCAAACAAGTTTTCCGTTAGTGGCATCTTAAATTCAGTGAAGTAATCACCTTTTTGGCTTTGTTCAAGATAAGGTAGACCAATACATATATCTTAAGTGTTGATGATAACTTGTTTGCTAATAGTTTGTAATGAAAGATTTGGAATAATTATTCAACCAAGAAACAAGAAGAAAGTTGGAAATTTTGAGCCACTGCATGACAAGTGAAGAAATCTTGTAAGTTGTTATGATTTTATTGTTCAAGTAATCAAATTCAAGAAAATTTAGTACAAGTAAATTCGTTTTGGCCAAATTATATAATGAGTTGTTTATCTTTACTTTGTTCAAGTATTCAAGCTCAAGTAAGTTCCCTTCAATCAATTAAAATTCATCACATTTTATTTCAGTTTATTTTAATTTCAATTCAAAATGGTGACAGAGGCTTCCAATCAAAGTAAAAAAGTTGTAAAGTTTACATGGTAGGGTAGGCAGACACCTCATGACTCAAGGAAGAGTGTTCATGGAGGTGTAAATTTGAGTTTAAATTTGATTTTGTGAGTGATTGTGTTTTGTGGAACAGAGCAAGAATGGTCATGTTTGTTTAGGTTTGGGATTGTTCATGGATGATTTCTTGATTGATTGTAATTGTTTACAATTAATGGATCTTTTCTCTCATCTTTGGATCTAGGCAAGTTGAAGTGACAAAATCACATTAAATTCTTAGATCTTGTATGTATAATTTATTATTGGATTATGATTCTAGTTACTTGGGATGTTAATTGATTGGGAGTTTATTGTAACATCATTAGTGAGTGAGACCTATGATCACAAACTTCTTATCCAATTTTTTCCCAAGGATTTCCAATGATTAAATGTTTGAAAATGTCGTCACATTGTGACATAATTTCAACCAGTAATGAAACAAAACAAGCATATTTTCAGCATACGATATAAAAAGAGAAATGAAGTTCAAGCACATTAAAAGTTACAAGTAAGAAATTTTAGTCACTTGGAGTTAGTTCCTCACTGCTCTTGCCTCCATCTCCTGTGGGAAAGAGAAACAAGGAAAGGACTATAAAGTTTGATAAATGGAGAGCAATTAAAAGTAGAGTAAATTGCTGCTTTGCTGGAGAGATTGTGAGAGAAACAGAGGGCACTAAGGGTTTTTCTTCAGATCTACAATATTTTTTTGCTCCTTAGGGAAGGTACTTACAAGCAAAATGATTTTTAATTAATCTATTTAATTTTTAAAAAAGAATTAATATTTTTAACTTTAACAAGCATGTGGCTATTTTTTAGTTATAAGATATTTTTTAAAGACTCGTGTGATTGCACGATCCACAAAAAGAGAAAAAAGAATTTGGAACACTGAAAAATATAGTAAGAGGCTAAAGTATTAGCTTCCAAAAAGTTTTCACACTACAAAGCTGACATATATATATATATATATATAAACTATTGATAATTGTTTATTACTAGTATTTTTGTGGGAGATGTTGACTATAAGGAAATGTATATTTGTTGATCTTATTGTGCTAATTAAGAAGCATGCCTAATTAATTTTTTATATGTAGATATGGCAATGTACTTACTTAATTTCAATTTTTTCTCTTCTTTTTAAATCTTAGACCAACGTCAAATTTTGAAGAAAAACAAGTAAAAGCTCTAAATAATTCAAATTTCAATAATTTTCTAATATGATTTTGAAACTTTCAAATGCGAAAAATATATCATTTTAAACATAATTTTATATAGCCAAACTAAGTTGTAACTCTAGACGCAACAGTTGTATCTTAATTCAACTAAGTCCTTGTGAACTTATTAATTTTCCACTTTATTTTGGTCTATTCCAATTAATTGATTATCTTTATTTAATCTCAATCATGCCACTTAATGTGTGTGACCTATTAGACTTCTAACATGTTGGTAATAAATATAAATAGTAATCAAATATAAATTTCATAATTGATTTATATTTATAGATCATGAACGACATCTAGCAATACATCATGGCCACCAAAATGTTAGAGAGTCAATTAAAAAATTTGACAAAGCCCTTCAGTGATAAGCCTATCAATGTAATACAGTCCTTTCATCGAATATCTCAGATATGTCATAAAATATGGCTTAGTGTCTACTTATGACATTCCATGTTAGTTCTTGTAATTCATGACTAACCTTATGAATTTAAGAAGCTAACTATATTCAAATTCATCATGCTTAGGCCAAAGACCTTATACAAGTTAAGCAAGACTTGAAAACAAGTGAGATACATCCCCTCATATCACTTGGGGTGATGAATCTTTTTTTGTCCACTCATTCATATTCGCATGCTTCATTGAATACCCAAAAACACCCTGTTTAGGCATTTGGTCACCTCCAAACTCGAAGGGGAGAAATCAAAGTATGCCATTCTCCATACAAAACAACCTAGTGTCTCAAGTTTGAGGACTAGTTGCATGACTATCACATGAGAATATATTCCATAGACATTTGAGTGAAACACCAAATGGAGTTCTCATAGAAGGTCATGTTAAGTGAACTTATTCTTTAACAAGCACCGACATGCTATCCTCAAGTATCCCATATACTTCAATCTATGAGATCAATTGCTTACTTTTCAAGTATTCAAGTTTAACATGTACCAGTCTTTAAGCATTGTCAATGCCCTGTCTTCGCAATAGAATGACCAAGAACAATTTTAGGAACATGGCTTTGATGTAGAGTGATCTCATAATTCTAACAACTTTACAATTCTCTTCCTAAGCCTTTATGTTCTATGGACTTCATTCAATTAGTACTCAATATCTCCTTATTATTGCACTAACATGAAGAAAAAACTCTATCACATATTGTTATGCAATTAAGTATGCCTTAAATGACAATATATCCTTTGATCAATCCAATTGGCTCAAGGGCATATACCAAAAATGTGAAACTTGAATGGTCGTTTCTATGATGTTTACAATGCAACACCTTATCCCATATTGCACAATAAATTATTTTAAACCAAATTCAAATCTGAAAACCAATATAACTAATCTAAAGTCTTTAAGAAAATAACCTTTATGCAATGAAAAATAATTAATATCGTTTACACTCCATATAATGTCTTAAAACAATCATGATGTCACAATACTAATTAGACAATGTTTAACAACTAAATCTACTCTAGTTGGATAAAAGGAGAACTCCCGAAGTTTGATTTCCTCCTTCCCATAAGTTTAAAACTCTTACCACTTAATCATATGTAAAATGTAAAGAAATGAGTGAGCTACTATAGAGTGAGTAAAGCCATGCATACCTTATTAAATCAAGCATTGTCTTTACTATATCATATAAATCATTTAGAAACATTAACTTCATGAATTTTACAATATATAAGATAAACTATGAAAGCATGCTACTAAAACACCATTAAAGAATCATTATATACATGTCAAAATAAGATAACTATGCAAGTTGTAAATCATTTAGAGCAGGTACATATTCTAAAAATATGATAACTCTATTATATAGAGTTATTTTGATATATTTTGGGGGTTTAAGTAGCATATCTTTAAGATTTTAGGTTCGGATTTTAGAGTTTTAGTTGTTTTATAGTTTAAATTAGATTATATGTTGAGTAGTTAATTTAAGATGTTTTAGTTCAATTTTACTCTATTCTTCTTTAGTTTTCTTCAAAACGAGTTGCTGTTCTTTTGTCTCATGGTTTTACGCAGTTCAATTTGATGAGAAAGGTGCAGTTTAGTCAAAATAGCATAACTATCATAAAATCTTTGTTTGTACATGCTACAGTAACTCAAAGACAAGTTGCAAAAGTCCAATTGATATGATTCTTAATCCATGGGAAAGCTAAGAAAGCATACTAGAACTTTCATGTTAACTATATTGCCTAGTTCGGATCAGATCAAGATGAAAATCATGTTAGAAGATGGTGGAAAGATGTAGTTATGCACAATGCAATATGGTAACAAGAGCTGCGCCTTAAGTTACTCCTGGCCGTGGAACTAAGGGAGCTACCTCTGCAGTGATAGATAGATCCTGACCGTAGTGCTGAGCTAATGAGGTGCATCATACTTTTGCCAGAGGCCAAAATGCCATGGCATGGAAAAATAACGTCTTGACGCCACTAATAATTGCGAAGGACAGTCATGGCCGTGGTACCACCTCGATTCTCAAAAATAAAAGCTTTGATAGAAACTTGAATGGCGATATCCATGATGTGCACAATGCAACACCTTATCCCATGTTGCACTTGGTTCTCATACATTCTGTACCGACCACTCCTCAATCACTATCGGCCTATGAGTCTTGCGGGAGGCACAAAGTCCCGAACAAGCCTTAGCTGAAACTTTTGTTAATATGTTATATTCATTCCACCAAGTTATGTAATTGCTTTGAACCATATAACTCTTTGTTATATGATTTGAGCAAAAGTTGTAATAAATCGACTTAACCTTTATTCCACATAATCGTAAAAATACATCAATGTTTATAATTTCTGAAATATAAACTTTCACATTTAAACCGATGACTATTTACAAATAAATTCACTATAATCGATTCAACTTCTAGCAATGGAGTGACTCGAAATAAAATGTTATAAGATGCCTTTACCTATCCGGACAATATGTGCTGATAAATACATACTAGGTCGATCACTTTTTTGCAAAAAGGGAGATAAGGGGGTGAGTCTGACAGACTCAGTGATAATCAGCTCCGTGAGTTGGGCATAGATGGGAAACAAGCTTAAAGCAGAACTTTTTGAATAATAAAACCAAAGTATAAAATGACAACCTTGTAAAACCAAAGAAGGTACTTACGCCTTGTAAAAATGCCATGTAAAACATAGTGCAATACTTTCATTAGCAAACAATGCCAAAACCAGTGCATAATAAAACAGATTTGAATTCATGAAATTGTTCAATATTTGCATAAACACAAATGGCAATATGTAAACATGCACACTCCCAAAAAGTGTGGCATGTAAAATACCTGAGTACATCCACAAAAAATAATTCGTAATCAATATGTTAAGCACTGAATGTTATTAATTTAAAAGGGAAGTTGCGGATAAAGTGGTATCTCTCCACCATGCAAAAGAGTATGAGTTTAAAACCCCAAAGACTCTTGAATAGGTAATCATAGATATTCAACCCGTGGACCCTCTTCCACGTAACAACATCTGAGAGGCCCCCTTCCACCGGATTTCCAAAACCAGATAGTCTAGACTATATTGGCTGACATCAAAGAAATCATGTGGTCGCAATCACTTATATCAACTTGTGGCCTAGTCACGTATATCAACCTGTGGCCTTGCCACATAGATATCCCAAATCGTCGCTTAGCCACGTCTAACAGCCCATTGACAACCCGAAAAGTTCTCTAGCTAGAGCTCACTAGTGCACAACGATCATAGTATCTCGATGTGACATTTGACCTACTCTCTATGCTATCAGTTTGTCAACATCGTTTTCAAAACCAAATCAAGGTTTTCAAGAGTTTTCTTTAAATCATTTGAAAACAAGGTTCGACAACCTTTCAAAATCGTTTTTCACATTAAAATGCATGGTGCAAACATTTGCACAAAGTTCAAACTAAAATCGGCTCGCAAGAATTTACATTTAAGCCATTTATCAAGTGCAATTAACTATGCATGTCACACAAAGATACAAGGCATGGTTTTGATGCAAAACATTGCAAAAGGTTTGTTTCCTAGTTTCTAAAACACTTTACATATATCATTTATATAGTATACACAAATCACCTTAAAACTGAATTTGCATTCACAAATGCCTATTATTTCTACCAGCTCATGCTTTTCACAAAAGTAGTTTATAAATCATTCCAAACCATGTATTCAAATCACTATCATTTTCTAGCAACTCATGCTTTCCACAAAGGCATTGAATAATACTATACATATAATTTGATATAGCATAGAATCTTTTAGAATTGACACCCCTTACTCATCTCTCTTGGTGGCATATTACTTCGCCAAATTAAACTCCTTATGTCCTCAATTCAACATGTTGACTTATCGATCACCCTGTTTTTTCCTTGAATTATGTCCTTGGCAATTATCTTTCACTTAGTCAATCTCCTAGCAACAATTAGTTCTGAAATACTTTTAGTAACATTACAATTCATTTGTCCTACATTTGCTACCCACGTTTACTTAAGGCTTTTATATCCTATTTCATTCTCTTTCATTCAAACATTAATCATCTTAATAACTCAAATCATGCTAAAATCACCATTCTTTCCCAATTAGCCTTTGCATATTCATATGCATATTGACATATTTTTACTAAAGGAATTCATAATCTTTACATGCATAGTTCTCTATATTACATGTACCGGAAACTTATTTATAACATTAAGTGCCCATTTCAACCTTTCCAAGCAATATTCATCATATTCCATCTTATATTTTCATAGCATTAACCACATATATGGATGTAACAATCAATTCAATTTCACTCAATTATTTCCAAGCTTACATGCATAATTTTTCCATCTAACTTTCAATGCATTGTTTCTTAATCTTCCATCCACATTATTCATCCTTATTTCTTTTAAACAACATAGCATGCAACCTTAACATTTCTAACTAGCACAAGCATTTCTCTTAGCCGATTTTAAGGTATCATAATACATTCACATTGCATGCTTACCTTTTAAAGTGGCTTGGACTTTGCATGCATCTGAACACATCTCCATAACTTTAATCAACAAGGCTGCCACACATAAATCTATCAATTAACACTCACATTTTTCCACCATTTAGGAATTCAATGGTTAAGAACAACTTACCTCTTGTTCCTTTTATCTTAAATCGGTCATCTAACCAAGGATCCAAGGCATGCATGCATCCACATTCTTCAAACCTTAGAAATCTTTGCTGCCACAAACACAACCCAACATTACCAATATGAATTTCCAAAGATACATTCAAACTAAGCCATTCTCTTACCTTTTCCTTTACTTGAATCACAAAACTGAGCCACAAATCCTTTTCCAAGTTTCAAATCTCTCTTTGGATGGTGAAATATCAAATCTCAACAAGGTAAAGGGAAGGAAATCTTCACGGTTGCCTTAGATTTTCTTCAAAACCGAGCTTCCCTTAAATCTTTCCTTTCTTCTTTTTTCTCTCTACCATGTGGGTGAAACTTAGAAAGCCATTTCTTTCCCTTCTTTTTCTCTCAAAGGCATGGTTTGCCCAAGTTCCTAAAGCCTTCATTGCCTTAGTCCCTTTTCTTTTTGTTATTTCTTACTTTTGTTTCTTTGGTTTCTTATTGGACCTTCTTGCCTCCCAATGATTCTTCACGCAGCAATATTCTCTTCATTTTATTTGTTAAATATCCACCCTTGATTATCCTTTCATTCTTTAATCTATCTTCATGCATTCTTAATGCATTTCCATTTCATCCACCTTACTTATGTCCAATAGCCTTTCATGCATGGTCTCACATTATTTCTCATTTGGCCTCCCATTTAGCCAATAACATTACATGCATGTATATTTCCTTTCTTTTAGTCCAATTGTCACCAATTGTCCATCATGCATAAATCTTCCATGCATTCTTTCAACTTAAAAATCCACATTCATGTGTTATCTTATTCATTTTGTCTTATGCCTTTTTGTTTGTCACATGGTAAGGGTCCCGCATGTCCTCCACTACAAGTACATCATTGGATGCATATATTTGCATGTAATAGTATTTGTTACATGCATATTCGATCCTCCCACATAATCTAATTTTTCTTGGTTAGTTAACTTAAAATGGTAAAATTTCACATAAGCCTTTAAATTTTTCCTTATTTACTATTTAACCCTCCAAGCTTTTCATCTTTTACAATTTGGTCCTTCCAACATTTCATAAATTACAATTTGATCCTTCAACTTGTTCACAATAACAACTTCATCCCTTTCCTTTTCATTATTTGCAACTCCACCCCCAACTTCTTATTTTTCTCAATTAAGTCCTCCTATCATTCATTAATTTCAATTTTCTTCTATTTTTCTTCCTTTACACTTGTACAAATAAAATATTAAATTCATACTTCATTAAGATATCTCTATAATATTTAAATATATACTTATCCTTTCTTGCTTAATTTAATAAAAACACGTGGGCCCCACTATTGTTGTGTTTTTGTGAGATTCTTTCTTACTTCTTCTCCCCTACTTAGATAAGCCATATAGTCCTCTTTCTTAACTAATGTTAACAACAAATAAAATATTAATATTTTAATTTTTTTATTAATAAAATATTATTTTATTTTAAAATTTTTCACTTGTATCCTCGGGTTCCAAAGTGTCTCACTTTGTTCCGATTTACTTCCAAATCACCTTGTAACTTGCTAATTCATTATCGATAAAATATTATTATATTTTATTATTTTCATCTTATTTTCTCGTGTACAAAATATTTTATTCTAAAATATTTCTTTCACCGGTCACGTCTCTTTGGTATTTAAATCAGCATCAATTGACCCTTCATTTCTTCAATAAGGTCTTGTTGACTTCTATACTAGGTTACAAGGTGTTACACTTTCTATTGGCTCGTGCTTTAATACCATTTATCTTACACCTTGAACCCAAAACATAACACAATCATATAAAGTCTTAAAATAAATTGGAAAACCAATACAAACAGTCTAAAGTCTTTAAGAGAATAAACTAAATGAAATGAAAAACAATTGATATTGTTTACACTCCATTTAAAGTTTTAACACAATCATCATGTCATGATACTAATATTCGATAACTAAATACACTCTAATTGGATAAAAGAACTCCCCAAGTTTGATTTCCTCCTTCTGACAAGTTTAGAACTCTTAGCACTTAATCATTTGTAAAATGTAAAGATATGAGTGAGCTACTACAAAGTGAGTAAAGCCGCCCATACCTTATTTGATCAACTATGAAAGCATGCTACCAAACACAATTAAAGAATCATTATTTACATGTCAAAATAGGATAACTCCGCAAGTCATAAATCATTTAAAATAGGTACACATTATACAAATACATATAATAGAACTCATAAATTTTCACTTTTAAAACTCATTAATTCATCAATTAATATTATAATTGATGACAATAACTATAACAACATCATTTTACTTAGTGAAATATATTGTAGTTTTTAGTTTGTCTGATTTATAGCTTTAATCGGATAAACCAATTAATTCATGATTGGTGGAATTAGAGACCTAATTAAATATCATTATCATTACTTATGTATGCAGTCTTCTTAATAAGATATTTCTTTTTGATATTAGTAAATTACTCACTATTTATTATGGCTTAAAATATTTAAATTATTTTTTGTTTAAAAAAAGTGTGACTACTCTTTAGGCATAGATAAGGAATCTAATGTTTAACATTGTTGTTTTAGTGAAATTAAAATTAAAATAAAGAATAACAGCTTGCCTATTCTTATTAATTTCTAATGACCTAGAGACATGTTAATTATTATTGGGTAAGTTAACCAAGATAAAGAGAATATGATAAAATCGATGTTCTAATTTCTTATAACTTATTGGCACTCACATAAGTGGACTTTATAGTTATATTATCTGTAGTTATAGATATTTGTGACATTTATTGATGATTTTTCCCACTAAGGTTATCTATTCTTAATTAAAATAAAAAGTTTGAAACTCTTAATAAATTCAAGATACTTAAGAATAAGAGTAGATACGGTTGGGAAAAACCATTAAGATTTTCAAGTTTGATAAGGGTGATGATATTATGGCAAACATGACATAATAGCATCGAACCAGGGTCCATTTGACAAATACATAGAAACTTGAGGAATAGTGCCCAAAACACTATGCTTGGTGGTCTTGATCAAAATGACATGGTTAAAAGGTAGCATTGTACCCTAGGGGATATGATGAAGAGTGTGATAACTGAGGATAATTTTTACCAAAATTTGTGTAAGGAGAAGCAATCAAAACAAATTTGTATATCTTAGTTAGAATTTCTAGCAAATCTATACCTTAAACCCATTTTGAGTTGTGGACCAAACAAAAATCTAGTCTTAATCACTAATGTGTTTGGGGACATCCTTCAAAATTGGACCTATATGATAAACTAAAACCAAAATACAATATTGTTCCATTCATTGCTATTTTATTGGATACCCTAATCATTCCATGAGGTATAAATTTTTATGCCTCAGTAGATGTGGTAAAAGTATTGATGCAAAAAAGAACAAAGTTTTGGAGTTACATATGGTTAATAATATATACCCTCAAGATAGAGATGGAGAAGAGCATAGTGAGATTTAAGTATTCTTATACTTATATAGAAGGATACTATGACACATACACAAGTTGGGAAATAGGAACAAGTTCAACTAGTTTTTGATGAAGCCCTACCAAAATGTTGTAGAACAAGTGCACAAAGAAAATCCACAAGATAAGGGAGCTTGCACTTTCCTTGAGCATCTATATTTGAAAGGGTGATTATAATACTAGCCATGTAGTTGATCCAAGGCCTCATAAGAAGCTATTTCTAGTCGTTAGTTAGATTTGTTGTGGGATGCAATGAGGGATAAGATGTAACCTATGTCACATAATGGTGTGTAAGAGCTTATGGAGCTATTTGAGGATTGCAAACCCCTTGGTTTTAAATAGGTGTACAAGACCAATAAATATTCCAAAGGGAAAATTGAGAGGTTTAGGGCCAAACTAGTTTCTATATGTTTTATTCAAAGATAAGGTTTTGATTACAATGAAACCTTTCCATTGTATCTTATAAGGATGTTTTTTTATGGTCATTATGGCTAGTGCCACTCATTATGATTTAGCTGCACCAGATGGATGTTAGGGCTGCTTTTCTAAATAAAAATCATGTTGAAGAGGTCTATATGTCACAAAGTGAAGGATTTAAAAAGGATGGTAAAGATAATCTTATGTATATAATCAAAAGTTTATTTATGGTCTCAAACAAGCTTTTCGTCAGTGGCATCTTAAATTCAGTGAAGTAATCACCTTTTTTGGCTTTGTTGAACATATGGTAGACCGATACATATATCTTAAGTGTTCATGATATCTTGTTTGTTAACAGTTTGTAATGACAGAGTTGGAATAAATATTCAACAGAGGAAAAAAACAAAAAAGTTGGAAATTTTCAGCCACTCCATGACAAGTTCTCTTCAAGTTTAATTTATAAAAGCTCTATTAAGCTTCATTCTCTCAACATTTAATGCTATAAAGTCCGATTAGTGAAGGCATTGTTTAAATGTTGTTTATGATTTTATTGTTCAAGTGGTCAAATTCAAGAAAATTTAATACAACTAAATTCATTTTAGCCAAGAAAATTGTTTTTCGAGGATTTCCATTACATCCTATGATTAAATGTTTGAAAATGTCATCACACTATGACACTGTGTGGAGAATGATTCTATGGTCCTTTGCTATTTCCAATGATTTCCAATACGTCCTATGATTAATTGGCTTGCTAGCTAACTTGTGTATATAGTGCATTAAATTAGCAGGGAGGCTGAACTATAGCAAGCAAGACATTGACGAGCAGATGATTAGAACAAGTAACAGTGAATTAACAGAATCTAATCCACACTAGAATTTACATTTTGATCAATCAAGCGCAATTTAAGTGGCAAGTTAATAACAATTTCAATCAGTAATGAAATGAAACAAGCATAATTTCAGCATACGAAATAAAACAAGAAATGAAGTTCAAGCACATTTAGTTACAAGTAAGATATTTTAGTCACCTGAATAAGTCCTCCATCTCCTGTGGGAAAATGAAGCAAGGGACTTTAAAAGTTGGAATCTTGTCAAGGTTCTGCTCTAATCGTCCCAGCTTTTGTTGGTATTCTTGCATCTCCCCATGGTTCATTTCTTTCTTAAGATCTGCTAACTTTGATTCCAAACTTTTCTGCTTCTTTGTGAGTCCTTTCTTTTGGTCAGGCTAATAAATAAAAGTGAAAGTGGGCAGAATTTTTGGGAACTTCAACAGCAAAGCAGGAAAGGCACAAAAGCATTGCAAACTGGAATCAATTCCACAAAAAGAAAAAAATTCATTAGCTACATAATTAACCTCAAACCTCCTTTTCGAACATGTATGCTTCTTGTGCTTGGAATCTCTCAATTCACTTTCCTTCCTAGGAGCCATGGGCTTCTTTCCTTTTCTCTTCACTCTGCAGTCGCCAAGTCAATGTTTTGTGCTATTCACATGTAGAAGAAGAAAACAATTGCTCATGAATATAGGACTTCACAAAAGAAAGAATTATATTTTAGTATAGCTTAAAGTTTCCTTGGTGAAGGATTGGTCAGTGCCAAAACACTTCTTCATGTTTGTGTGAATAGAGGGTTGGAGAGATTGTGAGAGAAGCAGAGGGCATTGAGGTTTTTTCTTCAGGTCTTCACTATTTTTTTTTGTTTTTTTGATGTTGGTGGTCGACTTGTTAAAAACTAAAATTTTAATATAAATAACATTAATATCAAACTTTTTCCTTAGGGGAGATACTTAGAAGAAAATTTAATTTTTATTAATTTATTTTAATTTTTAAAAAAAATTAGTACTGTTAACTTTTAAAAGCGTGCGACTCTTTCTTACATATAGAATATTTCTTAACGACTCGCGCGATTCATGAGAAGAGAACAAAGAATTTATTTTTTAGAACAGTGAAAAATATAGTAAGAGGGCAAAGTACTAGGTTCCAAAAAGTTCGAAGAGAGATACTTACAAGCAAAATGATTTTTTATTAATTTATTTAATTTTTAAAAAAATTAATAATAGTAACTTTACAAAACGTGCTACTCTTTCTTACCTATATGGTATTCCTTAATCACTCATGTGATCTATGAGAAGTGAATAATGAATTTATTTTTTAGAATAATGGAAAATATAGTAAGAGGCCAAAGTACTAGCTTCCAAAAATTTTTAGGGGTACTTGCAAGCAAAATTAATTTTTTATTAATTTATTGAATTTTTTTAAAAAATAATATTATTAATTTTAAAACATGCGACTCTTTCTTACATATAAGATATTGCTTCAAGACTCGTGCGATTCATGTGACGAGAATGAAGAATTTATCTTTTAGGACAAGGAAATGTATAGTAAGAGTCCAAAGTAGTAGCTTCCAACAGGTTTTAATACTACAAAGATGCTATATATATATAACCTATTGATAAGTGTTTATTACTAGTATTTTTGTGGGAGATGTTAACTAGAAAGAAATGTATATTTGTTGATCTTATTGTGCTAATTAAAGGGCACATCTAAGTAATTTTTTATATGTAGTATGGCAATGCACCCACTTAATTTCAGCTTTTTTTAAAAAAAATTCTAAAAGAAGATCAAATTTTGAACAAAAACAAATGAAAACTCTAAATAGTTCAAATTTCAATCATTTTCTAATCTGACTTTGAAAATTTTGATTTTGAAAAATATATCATTTTACATACCACATTAATAGAAGAAATAAAAAAAATTACACAAATTAAATAGATAAACCAAGTAAAAGAAAAAAGACTAAACTCACATATAAACTATTGTGCAATGAAATGCAAACTTTTAAATTTCATAACATTAAAATTTAAATTTATATAATAATCCTATTAACAAAGCTTTTAAAACCATTGGTCACTTAATTATATATCAATAAAAAGTCAACTTATGGGCAACAATACTGTGATGTGACAATAAGTGGATTGATGAAAAATATGATAAACTTTATATATAAAAGATTTAGACTAATTCAAGATATACCATAGTAGTAATTTAGAATATAAAAACATACCAAACTCTTGATACATGAGTTGACAACAAAAATAATACTGACTAGATTAATTGATCGAATTCAATGTACAAGAAACTTCTTCATCCTTTTCTAATAACTCTCTAATTAGTGAGATCTTAATGTTGTTGTAGACAATAGAAGGGACATAGCATTACTGATAACTCTATTATATAGAGTTATTTAGCTACATTTTGAGATATTAATGTAGCTAAGTCCTTGTGTTTTAAGTAGTTTTTGGACAAATTTTATGTTTTTAATTGATTAGTTTAAAGCATACGAATTTAGTCTAATTCATGTAATTATCGTATATTTTCATATTATAGATCTTGTTTTAGGCCAATGCTGATTTAGTCCTTGTGTTTGTAGGTTTTCAAGTGCATAAAGTTGAATGATGATAAATTATGAAATGGAGACTAGGCGCAAATTTTCACTAAACATGGTGTAGTAATTTGGACATAACTCGAGCTACAGAGATCCAATCAATGTGATTCTTAGACCATAGGAAAGCTAAAAGGTAGACAACATCTTTCATTTTTACCACTTCACCAAATTAGCCTCGAGGTAGGAGAAAATCATGATACAAGATGGAACATTGTACCAGCTTGCACCAAAGCGGCATGAGGAAGAGTTGCACCATGGCCGTGTAGATCTCAAGGCCGCAAAGACCAAGGAGGAATGCCGCAATGCTGGTGGAGAAAAAAGGAAAAAATACCTAAGTCAGCAGTGCCACGACGCCTATGGAGCAAGGTTGAGGTGCTTTGACAAGGATTATGTGAATTTAGCCAATCGAGAATTGAGTTATTTAGGGGCTTTGAAGGCTATAAATTAGTCTTTTTGAGCAGTTGAGAGAGAAAGGTTCAGAGAGGCCATGAACAGCCATTTTTGAGAGAAAGGGAAAGGGTTTTCTATGAGAGAAACAATAAGAAATCAGAAGAATTGAGGATCAAGAATTGAAAGAGGTTTTGATATTTCTTTACTCTTCAAGAAATTAGAAGAATCGAGAAAAGAAATGATCTTTTCTTTGGAATTGATTATGTTTCTTATAGAAACAATGATGAACTAATTTTGTTTTCTAGGATTATAGGTTTTTTCATTATGTAATTTGAATATTCAATTTTTCCTTGCTTAGTCTTAATGGATTATACATGGTTTATTCAATTTTTTGCTTATTGTTTTTCATTGCTTGATCACCAGTTTAAATGTCTTGAGTTTCTAAATGCAACTCGATAGAGGGAGTTTAGAATAGACCATTGTTTTTAATAGCCTATGTTCAATTCTTTTCAGAGTTAGGTGATAGTTTTGTATTTAGGATAGACATATACCTAAACACTTTAGGTGGCCAAATTAGAACACGAACAGAATGAACCATTTTTAATTAATTTGCATAGATATATGGAATTAGTTTAAAAAGGTATGTGTATAAGATCTCGACAGATACTTGTAAATAATATGAATTCTAGATTAGCCATGTATTCTATTAATCTAAGTTAAGGAGAATGATTAATTTCAAAGAAAGTTTTGAAAGACACCATAATCCTCTGCTTTTGAATTAATATCTCTCTTCGTAAAATTGTAGTCTACATTATTTACTTAGTTTTAAAGAGCATTTTTAGTTTAACCAACCATTTAAAATTGAATGCTTGGATTAGATGGATTTTGTTATAAATTTAGTACTGAGTAAGAATAGGTACAAATCTCTATGAGAAACAATACTCAACTTACCTTTTTATTATTTGAATGGCCACTTGCACCTCTATGTATTAAACCGACCAACAATTACTTTTATATAGTGAATTTGTAATCCTATCCATCATAAGATTTAATTAGGGGAAACGTTTATGTGAAACCTTGATTTTACATTAAGTGAAATTTGGTAAATTTTGAGCATTTAATGAACAATATTTTGATTTAATCATTGGATGAATTCTCTCAGTCATTTGATTATAAATTTCTTCAAAATTTAGTGTTATAGTTGTGGATGATTGATGGTTCAAAGAATTTAATCGAAAGGAAACCTAAAGAATAGATTTTTGCATGTTAAGGCATGAAGGGTCGATCCCTAAGCAAGGAGGGTTGATCCCTACAAATATTTTAGCTCAAATTAGCTATTGGAAGTGTTAAGGATCTACCCTAAAGGTTAAAGGTTCAACCCCTACAAGATTAAATACTTAAAAAAGCTTCTAGAACCAAAAGGATTGACCCTCGATTGTTAAAGGGTCAATCTTTGCAAGTTAAAACCTAAAAACATCTATTGGAATAAAAAGGATTTACCCCTTAAGGTTAAAGGGTTGATCCCTACATCCTTGGGAGGAAAAAAAAAATCGAGGGATAAACCCTTAATGTTGATCCCTCGAGTTTAGCAAGAAAAAATGAAAAGCCCTAACTCAAGCCTTACTCCTTATTTTTTATTTCTTCTTCCTCCATTCACTCTCCAACAGCCTCCAAACCCTCGTACAACCCTTCAAGATCCCATTTAATAAGGATTCAACCTTCCAAACTTGAATCTAAGGTGAGATTTAGCATTTTTAAGTTTGAACCCATGCTTATTACCTTACACTATATTTATATGAATTTCAACTTATTAATCCTCCATTGAGTTGAGTATTTTGGGGCTTTTTACTCTTCAAAAAGGCTATGGAGGTAAGGATACTTAAGGTGGTTAAATAAATGATTTTGTTTTGAAGTTTTGAAGCTTGCTGGAATTTAAAAGAAGAATATTAGATTACTCGACTAGTTTCAAAAATGGGTTTGCTAGAAACTATAAGGTTTATGCTAGGATTGATTATGCTAGGTGATAATTCTATTTTATAGAATTATTTTATTCCAATTTGTTATTAAATATTAGCTAAATCCTTAATTTTCAATTATAATTTAGTTATTCTTAGTAGTTTTTATAATGAGTTTATTTTTATGTGAGTTATTTTAATTTTAGGTTTATTTTTTTTAATTTGGTTATTATTTATAAGTCTTATGTTTTTGTAGGAATTAAGGGAATTGGCTTTAATTTTGGGAAGTAAGGTGTTGAAAGATCCGAAAGTTTACTTGCATATGCTTTAGTATTCTGGTCATAACTATTGCTACAGAATTCCAAATAATGTAATTTTTAGACCATTAAAAAGAAAAGAGATAGAGCTACAACTTTCATGCATATTACTTTGCCCAGATCTGCTTCAAAAACAGATAAAATCGTATTAGAAAATGACTAGGTGTACTATTACGAGAATGGCAATTTTAAGGCTAACAATTAATTTTTAGGCCTCATTGCACTTTTAAGCCCAATTAGAATCTGTAGGTTAACTTAGGGGATTTTATGTTACAATTGTTAGTATAAATAGGATATTTTATGAGGCATTAAG
Organism: Theobroma umbraticum; assembly: GCF_002168275.2. NCBI lineage: Eukaryota > Viridiplantae > Streptophyta > Magnoliopsida > Malvales > Malvaceae > Theobroma > Theobroma umbraticum. The sequence goes on from NW_018397276.1 coordinate 1,654,118, forward strand.
AGAGACAACTTTTGAAAATTCAAGAGGCTAGAAGTTGAGGCAGAAACTCGGGAAACAAGCTGCAATTAATCGTTTGGTTTTCTTCCTTAGCTTTTATTTTTCTTGTTACTCTCAATGATTAAAATTTATATAATGTTATTCGTCTTTGCCATTATGAGTAGATAATTTTCCTTTTTTAGGATTGTAATTGAACTCATGCGTAATCTAAATTTTTACTCTCTTTCTTACTTATCTTTAATGGAATTGAATTGTTGATTCCAATTTGTTCTTAATGCTTTTTAATTGATTGGCCACCAATTAAATTGATCTAGAAACTTAAACAAACTTCGGAAAGGGAGTTTAGTGTAGACTAAAATTGAGATAGCATATGATCATATTAATTGATTTGCGTATAGGATAAGGATATACCTCTATGCCATATGTAACTAGATTAGAGCCTGAACTTAATGAGTCTATTTTAATTTCAATTTACTTAGGGATATAGTGTTTTGATTAAAAGAGATACTTTTACAAAACGAGTCGAGAGACCATTATAAATAATTGAGGACTTTAGATTAGTAATTCAACCCATTGAAAAAAGTTGAGGAAGAGCATTAAGATTTAGATGAAGTGTGAAGGATATTGTAATCTTAAGCTTGTTTGATTTGTTTTTTACCCAATTATCTTATTGCTTTAATTTTTGATTAAATTAGTTTAGTTGAGTAATTTTTAATATAATTAGAATTTAGATTTTAATTATTTGAATAAAACTAAATTGTTCAAATTTTAGTACTTAGTAAAATTTTAGATCAATTCTCAGTGGGATTGATACTCTGCTTACATATATACTATCTATTCAATACGTATGCTTGCATAGTAGAATTTTATTTGACACTAGGTGATTGTTAAAAATCGAAATCATAAAATGAGCAAGGTTTGGTAAATTGAATCTTAGGAAAAATTTTCTTCATATCAAGGTGAGCGGGTACACCTTTTTGAAGTACTTTAATATGTAAAGTGAGTATATTTTATGATCTATTTACCTTTGCATGATTTAAATGACATTGGTAAAAAGATTGGTTTCAAATATTTGGTTCAAGCATTTTCAAGAAAGTTTTGAATCTTCTATATATGAAAATATGGTACTATATATTAGTTTTGAACAAAAAGAACATTATTTAAAGAAAAAGAATGAAATGAGGGTGTAATAGAGGTTGAACCTATATGGAACATAGACAAACCAGTACCATCACCAACATATAGTGAATCAGGGCCATCATATTCCACAGAGAAGTCCAAATTCTGCAATTTGTGTGGTGACATGATGGGATGCACCAGAATCCATTAGACAAATGTTGGGTTTTCAGTGTTAACATTATTGGCTTAAGGAGTATGTTGTTGAGGCTGAAGTTTGAAGCAGTTCTTGGTAGAATGACTTGGTTTGTCACAGAATTGAGACACAACTCTAGAAGTGGTAGGTGAGGCACGCTTAGAAACAATATTCTGAGGCAAACATACTGTAATGACCACTCCTCGATTGGTACCGGTGTCCGAGTCTCACGGGAGAACTCACCAAGTCCCAAAGAAGCCTTAATGGAAACCTTAGTCATTATGCCATCAATCCATGAAATTTCATTGAACCATATACCTCTTTGTAATAAGAATTGGACATAAATCATAACAAGCCATCTTATCCTTTATTCACCATAATCGTAAGAATGCATTAGAGTCTATAGCATCTAATTGCACATTTGCATTGACACTATTTACAAATACATCAATCTAAGAATGACTCGACCTCCTGCAGTGGAGTGACTCGAAATAAAGTGTTATGAGATGCCTTTACCTATTCGCTGTAGAAGATATGTGCCAATGAACGCACGCTAGGCTGATCGCTATCTGCAAAAAGGGAAATAAGGGGGGTGAGTCTCACAGACTTAGTGATCATTGGCTTTGTGACCAGGGAGTAGATGGAAAACAAGCATAAGGCATATAATTTTGAATTGTAAAACTGAAATAAGAATAATAATCTTAGAAAAATCAAATCACCAGTAGAGTGGTTGTGCCTTGTAAAAAAAATGATACCATAAAATCATAATGCAAAAATTCACTTGGCAAAACGGTGCCAGAAACCAATGTAGCAAAACATAGTTCAATCATCAAAAACATCACTTGTCTTCAAAATATGAATACAATATAAAAGTATGCACGC
>NW_018397276.1:1656318-1687722 GCF_002168275.2 Theobroma umbraticum
CGTGGCATGTAAAGAAATCAAAGTGTACAGCCACATAAACTAACTCATGATGGTCAAGTAAGCACTAAAAGCTTTTATTCAAACAAGGGGAGTTGTAAAGAAATCTTAACTCTCCACCATGCAAAAGAGTACGCGTCGAAAAACTCTCAAGGCTCTCGAGTAGATAAGCATCATAATCACCCATGGACCCACTTCCAAGTAATAACAATCTTGGAGCTTCACTCCACTGGATTCCTACAACCATGTCAGTTTCAATGATGTTGGCCGACATTTGAGAAATCAAGCGGTAGCAACCGCGTATCACAACTTGTGCCCTAACCACATATAATAACTCGTGCCCTTGCCATGCATATCATGGACCATAGCCTCAGCCATGTCTAATAGCCCATTGGTGACTCAAAGGTTCTATAGCTAGAGCTCACTTGTGCACAAGGGTCACACTATCCCGATGTGACATTTGGCTTACGCTTGATGCTCATTGTTTGCCAAAATCGTTTTTAAAACCAAATCAAGTTTTCTGAGGCTTTTCCTTTAAATTGTTAGAAATCAAGGTCCAATAACCCTTTAAATTGCTTTGCACGTTAAATGGCATAGTGTAAACACTTTGTACAAAGATCAAAATAAAATCGGTGTTCAAAACTTGTATTTTAAAACATTTAACAAATGCATTTAGCTATGCATATCACACAAAAAGAAAAGACACGGATTTTGATGCAAACATCGTAAAAAGGCTTGTTTTCTTATATCTAAAATACTTTACATATACAGCTTGTCTATAGATATATCCCAAAATAACTTGCATCCACAATTTTCTATGGTATCTACTAGCTCAAGCTATCCACAATTGCAGTTAAGAAAACTAGCAACATTTATTAATGTAAATCAATATATAGTATGGAGATTCTACTATAGGTGCCCCTTACTCACCTTACAATAACGGGACACTACATCACTATCAATTCGGGTGCATATCTAGCTAATTCTACTCGCCGATTACCTCCTCTGACACGCCACCACAGCACACTTTCTTTACTTACACACTTCCCAACAATCATGCAAACCCAATACACTTAATTATTCACATGCATGGCAACACATCAACCAATAATCCTTAACTAAATCTCATAGTTTTATCAACATTACTCACATTCATTTAACACACAATCCATATACTTTCAACCAATCATAGCCAACACAACATAATGTAGTTACACTGCATGCTTACCTTTCGATTTTAGCTTGAGTTCCACATATAATCCACCATTCCTCACATTCTCGGTCACCATTGCTGCCACATGCATAAACAATTAGCACACATCTCATTTCTCTTGTCTATTTGTGATTTCAAGACTAAAATACTCACCCATTGCTTAACTAGCTCCAAAATCACCATGCATTCAAAGATTGACACACATGCATACCTACGGTCCTTTGAATCTTTGTAAATCCTTGGTATCATAAACAAAATCTCACATTACAATTGATTTACAAAGAATACATTCCAAACAAAAATGATAATCTTTTTACCTTTCATGTCTCGGGTTAACCTTCCTTTCTCTTTTCTTCTTCCTCCTTTCTTCCTTTCTTTCTTTGTCTTTTCTTCTTTCTCTTTTATTCCTTTCTTTCTTTCTTTCTTTCTTTCTTCTTCTTTCTCAACTCTTCCTCTCTTCTAGAGTGAAAGCTTCACAAAGCCTTCTCCCTTCCATTTTCCTTCCCAATGGGCGGATCTCTCATGAACTCACTTGTTTTCTTCACATTTTTCTTTTAAAAACTGAGCCTTTCCTTGCATGTTTCTTTTATTCTCTTTTCTCTCTTCCTCTCAAATGAAGGCTCTACAAGGCCTTCTCCTTGTATGCTTCTTTTCTTTTCTTTCCTTTCTCTCTTTTTTTCTTTGTTATGGACGAACTCTCAAGACAAAAGCCGTGAATATGGCTTTCACTTTTCCATTTGCTCATGCATGGGCGGATTGCCCAAAGCCACTTCTTTTCTCTATTATTTTCTTTTAGTTCTTCATTTTTCGTTGGACCAACTCATTCCCCACTCATGTTTCATGCATAAATTTTCTCTTTTACTTATTGGTACAAATTCTATCCTAATAGCTTCCCATCTACCACTTCACTTTCTCATTGTTTTCTTTTCTCTCATTTTACTTACTCATGGGGGGATTGCCCAAAGTAACTTCCTTTTCCCATTATTTTCTTCTATCTTCCTTCATTTACACGTGTGTAAACAAAATATAAAATTTACACCTTGTCAAGTTGTCACCATAATATTTAAATATATACTTACTCGCTCTAGCTTTATTTAATAAAGACACGCGGGTCCCACTAACATTATTTTTCTGGAAAATCCTTTCTTACTTCTTCTTCCCCACTTAGATTAGTTATGTAATCCTCGTTCATGACTAATTTCGATAACAGTTAAAATATTAATATTTAATATTATTTTATTAATAAAATAATATTTTAATCCAAAATTCTCCACTTGTTTTCTTGGGACCCCTAAATATCTCACTTTGTCTCAGTTCACTTCCAATCACCTTTAACTCGCTAATTCATTCTCAATAAAAAAAATATTATTATTCACTTTCTATTTTCTCACGTACGAAATATTTTATTCCGAATTATTCCTTTCACCTTCCAGCACTCTTAAATACTTTAATTAACTTCAATTGGTATCCAATAAGCTCTATTAGCCACTACATCTGAGTACGGGGTATTACACATACAGAATTGAGCCTGGTGAAATTTCCATTGTGAGTGTTCGGACTTGAAATGAGGGGATGTAGTAGCTGACTTAGTGACAACGTGAGTAGAATGTATGTTTCACTTTGAGGAAGTGTTGATAACTCTATTATATAGAGTTATTTAGCCACATTTTGAGATGTTAATGTAGCTAAGTCTTTGTGCTTTAAGTAGTCTTTAGACAGTTTTTATGTTTTCAATTAATTAGTTTAAAGCATGTAACTTATTTTAATTCTAGTAATTCTAATTTATTTTCATGTTAAAAGTCCTATGTTAAGCCAATGCTGATTTAGCCCGTATGTTTGTAGGTTTTCAAATGCATAAAGTTAAATGATGATGAAATATGCAATGGAGACTAAGTGCAAATTTTCACTAAACATGTTGTGGCAATTTGGACATAACTTGAGCTACAAAGATTCAATCAACGTGATTCTTAGGCCATGGGAAATTTAAGAGGTGGACCCAAAGCTTTCATGTTTACCATTTCACCCAGATCAACCTCAACATAGTAGAAAATTGAGTTGCAAAATGTGGTAATGCAGCAGTTTGCATTAAGGCAACACAAAGAGTAGCGTTGTGACCTTGCAAGATGCAAGGTCGCAATGCCTAAGGGAAGTAGCACTGTCCCCATACTAATTCCCAAGTGCGGAGTGCCATGGCACCCAAGACACTAGGCTGTGGCACTTCGACAAGTTTCAATAGGATTCAACTATTCGGGAATTGATTTTTAAGGCTTTTTGGAGGCTATAAATCTGTGCTTTTCAACAACTGAACCAAGGGCTTGGAGAGTGAATGAGCTGTAGTTTTAGAGAGAGAGAAAAAGGTTCTTCGCCAAGGGAAACAAGAAGAAACCAAAGGCAACCAAAGATTGAGAATCGAAAGAGGTTTTGATATTTCTATTACTCTTCACTTTTTCCTAGTTCTTTTGCTCTATAAATGATCTTTTCTTTTGAAATAATTATGTCTATTGTAAAAACAATGATGAACTAAATTTGTTTTCTAAGATTATCAGTTATTTCATTATGTAGTTTGAAGATATGATTTCTCTTTGCTTATTATTAATGGATGATGCATGGTTTATTCATATCTGTACTTATTGCTTTTCACTATTTGATGACTAGTTGGAACTCGACAAAAGAAGTTTAGAATAAACCATTGTTTTGAATAGCTTTTGTTTGATTCACTTCGAAGTTTGGTGATAGTTTCGTATTTATTATAGTCATATACCTAAATAACTTAGGCAGTGAAATTAGAACATGAACGTAATGAACCATTTCTAATTAATTTGCATGGACATTGAATTAGTTTTGAAATGGTATTTGTGAAAGATCTCGACAAAGACTTGTACAAAATATAGATTCTAAGTTAGCCATGTATCCCATTAATCCAAGTTAAGGAGAATGATTAAATTCGGATAAAGATACCATAATCCTAGGCTTTTGAATCATATATCTCTCTTAGTGAATTCTATTCTTCTTTATTAATTTAGTTTTAAAGAGGATTTTTAGTCTAGTCAACCTTTCAAACCTAAGTGCTTGGATAAGATAGATTTTGTTATAAATTTAGTACTTAGTTAGAATAAGTACAAATCTTTGTGGGAAATGATACTTGACTTACCTTTATATTACTTGTATGGCCTCATGCACTTGCGTGTATTAAACCGCCAATAAGTTTTTAGTGATGTTGGAGAGGATTTGCATTTCCTATTTATTTTTCTGATATTAAATTAAACAAAATTTTCTTAATTCAAGTTTTTGTTTTTCTTTTCTTTTCTAGATACCTCCACATAATGGATGCTTACCTACTCAGGTGGCTACTTTGTCCAAAAAGTTTAAAACTCTAGGAGTTCAAATCGTTCAGAGACCATTTATGACATGTGAGTTTTTTTGGAAAAGGACATTTGAGTAACCATTGTGGGGAATCAATTCAATTTATGGGAAATCTCAATTGGTAGCAGAACAACCTGTATGCTAACAGCTATAATTCTAGATGGTGGAATCATCCAAACTTTTCTTGGAGCAAAAATTAGAGATCTTTATCAGCTCTAAAGCTTAATATGTTTATTAGATTTCCATCTCAAGAGAGAGCTCCCAAGATGAGAAAAAGCCATCTAGGGAAGAGATGTTCATTCAATTCATGGCAAGGACTAATACTTTCATTCATAATCAAACAGTTTCATTAAGAACCTTAAGACTCAAGTGGGTCAACTTGTGAATTCTATCAATAATATGTCTTAAAGAACCTTGCCTGGTGAAATTGAACCTAATCATTGGATAAAAGGTGTCATGACCTAAACCCAAGGGTTCGTGACTAGCACATGAGTTAGGCAAGGAAAGCCCATGAGACCTTAATAAGCCTCAAGTCCAAATCACATAACACATAGCCAAGGGAACTATTAGTCAAATATGTATAATAAAATTCAAATATATTACATCATCCTTGGCTCATAATCTATACAAATATTTAAAGGCCATACATTGGCCATCAAATCGGGCTTATGCATAGCAACCCTTACACAAGTTCAAATGGCACATCGTGCTTGACATATTTTACAAACTAATAAAAATTGGAGGCACAAGGCCCACACAGACTCAATGGAGTGAGATGTTGGGAGGGGGACCTATCGGATGCCAATTACGTGTCCGTCCAATTAACGACACTTGCCACGTAACCCCATAACTTCTTTTATCTACATATGGTACAATAGAGGAGTCAGTCATCTAATACTCAATGAAGGGATGTCATCATAGCATAATATTTTACATATAAAATATATTTAGGACTATATAGCCATAAGACTTTCATATTCAAACATCTCCAATTGCAATGGTATGAGGATTATCCTAATATCCTACATGCACAACTCATCCTATTAAGTTCTACTAGATCACATCCCAACGGCGTGTCATATCCACAATTTCCACATTCTATGTCCTCACATCAAATCATATCAATTCAAGGCTTACATTCAAAGCCATTATCATCAAACTAGAATTCATAGACACACCCTAGTTGCCGAGCACAACTTTAAATTTCATTTACATATATTTTGCTTTTCTCTAAGCTTTACATCAAATATCATTCACAATTAGCCACCACATATTCCTATTTCAAATCATATCATGCCATACTTGATGCATGTCATCATAGTCAAACCAAATCAAATGAGTCATCTTGCCTTAGACATAGTCAAATCATGCTCCGTGCCAACTAGAGGAGAGTCAAATCACGCACATGCCAAAGCAATGGACAGAGGATCAAATCACACCAAATGCTGAAGCAACAGGCAGAGAATCATATCATTAACTGACGTAATCTCTCAATGTTGGCATCACTCAAAGTACTCTTAGACAGGTGGCATCAAAGCATTACAGGTGAGAATTATAAACGGGACTAATACTACCGTCCCTACTTACCACCATCTCTGCAAGCACACAAAAGTTATAAGGCGTGAGACTCCACACAACCACAAATCAGATCAACATTTGAAATTCATCCCTCGGATAGACTCGTATACACAAATCAAACAATCATTCCTATGACATTCCATATGTCCATATCAAATCATATTCAAATTCAATGAGCTTTAGTCATCTTTAAGCTCAGTATTGTTCTAAGTGCCTTCAAATCTCTAAGGCATCATTAAACAAAACATAATCAATTTATCGGCCCTCATGCATTTAACCCCACATGGGTATTCATCATATTCAATCCAATCAATCATGACTTAACAGCCTTATGCATATCCTCAAATCAACCATGAATACGTAGGCATTTATACTTATATCATGTCCATAAGTAATTATTGTTGACTCCATATGTTTTTGATAACAACAAATCATTCCTTAGTCATTAATGTTTAACTTCACTATTTAAGTGTGCAAGATTTAATTTTATACCCTAACAAAGCTGTTAATTAAAAGCAAGTCAAGGAGCTTGCTAAGTTTAATGAAGAGTTAATCAGTTAAGAAGGAAAGAGCAAATAATGAACAAAAATAGAACCCTAGTAACTGATTATCAAGGGACCTAAATCAGTTAAGACATGGCTGTGTGATATGTTGAAGCAAAATAGAGAAATGCTAAGCGATTAATAAGTCTAGTTAATCAATTAAAGCATAAGGTCCTAGTATCTTCAAGCGCCAAAATAGGTTTGAAAAATTGTTAACCGTTGAAGGCAGCCAATATGGAAAAGCTCAAAATTTGAAGATTTTCTAGTCGATTAAAGCTGATCTTAATCAATTATGGCTGAAGGAAGTAAAGCCTTAATGAGTTAATGGAAGAGCTAACCAATTAGAGGAAGATTGTTGTGTAGATAAGTGAAAATAAAAAGTTTGTAATCAATGAAAGCTTACCATAACCAGTTAGAAGAAGTCCACTGAAGAAGAGAATTTTGAAGACAGAGAACTCTTAATAAGTTAGAGCCTTTTGTAATTTGTTAGAGCAGAGAACATGGTAGTAGGACAATGCAAGATAGAGAAGTTATAATCGGTTAGAGCTGCCTGTAACTAGTTACCTGAAGTGTATCTTTCTTTTTGAATTTAAACACTAGAGGACAAAAGAATGGCTAGAAACTGTCTTTAACAGAAAAATCGAGCTCCTCAAGTATAAAAGGAAGCTCTAACGGTCAAAGAGAAAAGATTTGAAGAAAAAAGAGCTACTTTGAGCAAAAAGCCAAATATTCTTCATGAAAAACACTTGTTCTTCATTCCAAAACCAAAAAAATTATTTGAGCTTGATTGTAATCTATCCAGACTTGTAAAGGTGCATAGTTGTACTTCTTTTTCTTTTCTTCTTAAAAAATTAGAGTGTGAAAAGCATTCTAAAGCTTGTTGTAAAGGATTAGAGCTTAGGTTAGAAACTTACCTTGAAACTGTTAATTCCACTAGTTTAGTGAAAGTGGGTTGAAAATCCTTGATTGGGAGATCAAGGTAGTGGATGTAGGTCAAAAGGACTGAACCACTATAAACATTCTTACTTTTGCCTCTTCGTTTTACCCTTCCTTACTTGGTGTCTTGTAATTTTAACAAGTTATAGTCTTTCCCTTCATCTAGTTGATTAAGAGCTCTATAAGCTCTAAAGAGCTAAATAAAATTTTTAGTGCTATTCACCCCCTCGAACACTCCTACGGGACCAGCAATCATGGTCCTTCAACCTCACATATTTAAGATTACTCAATCGCTCTACCATTAACCCAAATACATATTTAGCCATTTACCTACTTGGAAACCCATTCATCATAATTCTACCATAGTCCCTAATCCATGATTCATATTGCACCATGTGTAGGCCTCTTGCTCTAAGTCCAACATACCATGGGTTCAAACTTAAAGCCACCTTGTGGCTCACCATAAATTACACAAACCCAAATTTCGTATATCAAATAACTAATTAGTCTAAGCATCCTCAGCTAGGCACACAATCATATTTGTTCTCTAGCCTAGGCACATACTTCTAGGCAAACATACACACACACACACACATATATACATATTAGTTCTCTAGCCTAGGCATTCTCATTGAGGCATCTGATAACTCTATTATATAGAGTTATTTTGACTCATTTTGGGAGCTTAAGTAGCTAGATCTTTGAGATTTTATGTTCGAATTTTAGCATTATAGGTGTTTTTTTAGTTTAAGTTTGATTATTTGTTAAGTGATTAATTTAAGTTATTTAGTTAAATTTTAGGTTATTTTATTTTAAATTACTTTAAGAGTAGTTATTGCTATTTCTCCTATGGCTTTTGTAGGAAATTGATGAAAAAGACTCATTTGATGAAAATCAGTGCAAGTATGGTGATAGCTTCATTCGTATATGTTTCAATATTTTGACCATATCTCTTTCTAAAAAACTCCAAATGAGGTGATTCTTTGACCAATCAAATTATAAGAAGAAGGGAAACAATTTTTATGTTCACCAATTGGCTCAGTTATGATTGGATCATGGTTAAAACATTTGTCAATTCGGACCACTGCAGCAGGATGTAAAGACTGAACATGATGCAGTATTTGGAGTAAATCTTTCAATCCAGAAGTCCAATTGATGTGATTTTTAATCCATTGGAAAGTTAAGAGACAGGATAAAACTTTTATGTTTACTACTTTGCCCAGTTCTTAACATATCAGGGTGAAACTCAGTTTTGAAGTTGTAGACTGCCACAGTGCTGGAGAACAAAGCTGCAGCGTTGATGAAAGGAAGCACACATACAAAATTCCAGAGAGCTCAGCGCTGCAGCGCTGGAGAAGTAGCGCCGCAGCGCTGCGCGACTTCCCTAAAAAAAATAAAGGACATTAACGGAATTTCGCAAAATTAGGTTATTTGGAGCCTATTTAAGGAGACTTTTTCAGAGATTTCTGAGGCAAGAAGAGAGGCAGCAAGAGAGGCAGCAAAGGAGCAGCAGAAAACTATTCTGGAGATTTGGAGCCAAGAAAAAAGCAAGGAAACAGAGAATTGGAGAGAGAATCAAGATCATACATCTCTAACTATTAGTTTTCTCTCTTACCTTTGTGTTTTTTTCTTATTTTCTTTGACTTGGATTCATGGCTAAATTTCTTTGGATATTGTCTTTATTAGATATTATGAACTAATTTATTTTTCTAGGATTGCAATTGAACTCACATGTAATCTAGATTTTAATCACTTTCTGCTTATTTTCAATGGGATTGAATTGTTTATTTCAATTTGTTCTTAATGCTTTTAATTGCATGCCCACAATTAAATTGATCTAGAAACCTAAACAAACTTGGGAAAGGGAGTTTAGTGTAGACTAAAATTGGGATAGCATATGATCATATTAATTGATTTGCGTATAGGATAGGGATATACCTATAGGCCATATGTAGCCAAATTAGAGCCTGAACTTAATGAGTTGTTTTAATTTCAATTCACATAGGGATATAGTGTTTTGGTTAAATAGATAATTTATAAGATGAGTTGGGAGACCCTTATAAATAATTTAGGACTCTAGGTTAGCAATTCAAACCATTGAGATAAGTTAAGGAAGAGAGGTAAGATTTAGATGAAGTGTGAGGGATATTGTAATCCTAGGCTTTTTGATTTGATATTTATTTGAGTATTATTATTTTGTTTTTCTTAATTTAATTCTGCTATAACTTAGTTTGATTTGATATTTATTTTGATATTGTTTGGATAAGATTAATTTGCAATATTTTAGCTACTTAGTAAACTTTTAGATCAATTCCCTGCGGGATCGATACTCTACTTGCTAACATACTATCTATTCGATATGTATACTTGCGTGGTAGAATTTTAACTGACAGCATCCACACAACATTTAAGTACCATTGCAGTGCAAACATTATGCGAGATGCATCATATGCATTTAATTAAATCCCACTCACCTCGACAATCGGAGGCACACCCACAATCAAGCTTAACTTTTAGCCTCTAACCATCCTCCAACTGACAAAAGTATTAATAGCCTTTATTCTCCATTTGAACAAATCCAAACATTGCAAAAATGTTTATTTCCTAGCTTTCGAAAACATCTTAGCTTTTCAAAAATACCCAAATACAATATACATGCTCATTCTTCTAACAAATAAGCTAAATCCTTACCTTAGAAGCTGGGTTACGTAAATCTAGGCCCCAAATCTCTAATAAACTCAAAGGGAAAGAGTTTGACCAAATCTGAAAATATTTAGATCAAAGGTTATTAATTGATTAAATTAAAAATCAATAAAAAAAACATGTAATCGTACCTCTGAGTCTATTTTCCAAGCTTGGATCTAGCTTAAATAAGCTCCAAATGGCATTTATGGGTTTAAGGTTTTGTATAGGGTGGAGAGAGAAAGAGAGAAAAATGGGTTTTCTATTAAAATGGGCGGAATGCCAGAATTCCTTTTTATTTTTGCAATTACACAAGGATGTATCGATACATTTGGGAATGTATCAATACATTCTTAATGAATTCCCCCTAAATGTATCATACATAAGGCCATGTATAGATACATGTTATTCAATTTGCTCTATGTCACATAGTATACCAATCAAAGCTTAGCATAATTTTGCTTAAGCATCATAATCATCTGAGTGCCAAACAATGCATTATACCATTCATGTGCCAAACATATGCACAACATTATTTTGAGCCTTCAATGCTCATACATCATATTCATTGCTCTATGGACATAAGCATGCCTTTAAACTCTTAAACATAAACATCAAAAATTCAATTTAGCTCAACAATTTGCTTGTAGCAAAGAAGCTAAAACTCAAGTGAAGCATCATGAGAAAGTAATAGTGGTTGAGAAGCTTGATAAAAAAACTCAAGAGAAGGAGGCAAAGGAAAACCCACTACCATTACCCTTTCCTCAATCAAAAATAATGGTTGAAAAAGCTAAAATGCAAGCTCAAGTTGATAAAGTTAAGCTAAGGGAGGAAAGTGTGCCTAATCTACTTAATTCAACCAAATATCCTTCCTCTGCAAATACTTATTGTAGAATGGAAGCAGTTGATGTGAAAAAAAGAAAGCCTACTCCACTACCTCTATTGAAGCAAATGCTGACTTTGGAGTCTGAACTATTACCTCCACATGTTACAACCAACTAGTGGCATGAGAAGCATATTCTACTACCTTCCTTTCTTAAGTCACTCCTCAATCTTTTTCCATGGAAATAGAAATCAAAATAGTTGGGTCCTTTCATAGTGATTAATGCCTATCCATGTGATATAATGGAGATTTTTAATGAGGATACTAAAGCAGCATGATCAATGGGCAAAACTTTAAACCTTACATTTTGGGTGAAAAAGTGAAAGAAAGGATGAATTAGCCATGTTAGTGACTATAAAGAAGCGTTTTTTAGGAGGCAATCCAAGTTTCTAAACTCTTAATCTTTTTCCTTAAATTTAATTGTTATTTTTTTTGCTATTATTTCTATTTTCTCTATTAATATGTTTTTCATCTGTTTCTTGTCGGTTGCCTCACTTTCCCAACAACTTTTGCTACAATGATGAGGATGAAGAGGAAAGTTACAAGATCTCTGCTATCCAGGGGAGTATGCTTTATTTTTTGTCTTTTCTTTTATAATATTGAGGACATTGTTAATCTTGAGTTTAGGGGGAGTTTAAGTTTTTAAACATTGTTAATTCTTTTTTTTTTTTTGCATTTTACCTTTAAATTTCAATCTTAGTTAAATTTTCAACATGTTTTGAAGAACTGAAGTTAGAGTCAATGCACCATGAATTGATTTACTTGACCAATGATGAAGCCTAGTTGTCTTGTCATTCTTGTCATTGTTAGTAAACCATAAATGTAGTTGAAGTAGTATGCTAAATTCTAATGTGTAGCATTATTGTAGGATGAAAATTCCACAATTAAGCAGCTTATCTCTTATATTGCATCATTATGTACATTTAAAGAATGATTATGTGAATGCAAATTTTTAGACTATATTTGGAATTTTAGAATTTGTTTGATTCGTCTTAAGGCAAAATTATAGGCTACACTTAGTTAAGGAAATGACTTAGGCCATCATTAGATCGATTGAGCCTTTCAAGCCAACCCAATTAAATTTTATCCCTAGCATACCCCTTTTGAGCTAAAAATTTTTATCCTTTTGCTTTGTCACCCATATAAGTAGCCTAGCTTGTAAATAATTTTCCAATTCTACAACCCTCACTCCTAAGCATGTACATTGTTTTAGCAAAGATGAAGTGGAGAAAAATTCAAAATTCAATGTAAAGCATTCATCCCACTATCATTGAAAGAAACAAGTTTGAGGGTGTTGATTTGAGAATAAAATTTCAAAAAACGAAAAACAATAAATGCTCAATGAATGAAATGTGAATGGAAAGAAAAAGGAAGACTTGGTGAAGAGAAGCAAGGCTATATAGGTCCTAGAATAATAATATGCTTAAGGTGATTTGAGCCTAATTATATCCTATATCCTGCCCTTACCAAAGCCTTATATTACAAGCTGAGTAAAGTTCTAACGATCCATAATTAAGTGTTAGCATACATTAGTAGAGAGATAGGTGAAATGCAACTTATGAAATTCTGAGCTATTTTGAAATCTGTATGAGCTTAACCTTATTCAAAGTACATGATACTCTTTGGAAGAGATTTCACATATACATGAAAAATTCATTCAACAAAAGCTTGCATTGGAATGAAATGTAAATTGACACAATATTGATGCTTTGCTGTGAGTTGGGAAAACAAGAAAATTTAAGTGGAAATTAAAGGTGATTAAAGAATTTGTGCAATCTCCTTGCTTGATGTTTTCAACAATGTCTTTTAGTTTTATTTTTAATTTTGCTCGAGGACTAACAAAATGTTAAGTTTAGGGGTGTGATAACTATATTATATAGAGTTATTCAGTCACATTTTGAGATCTTAATGTAGATAAGTCCTTGTGGTTTAAGTAGTCTTTAAACAGGTTTTATGTTTTTAGTCAATTAGTTTAAATCATGTTAGCTTAGTTTAATTCAAGTAATTCTAGTTTATTTTCATGTTGGAAGTCATATTTTAAGCCAATGCTGATTTAGTCCTCACGTTTGTAGGTTTTTAAATGCATAAGGTTAAATTCTGATGAACTAGGCGATGCAAGGTAAATGTAGATTTTCACTGAACATGTTGTGGTAATTTAGACATCACTCAAGCTACAGAGATTGAATCAACATGATTCCTAGACCATATCAAAGCTAAGAGATAGACCTACAACTTTTCTGTACATTTCACCTAGATCAACATCGAGATAGGCAAAAATCATGTTGAAATATGAGGTACTGCAGTAGTCGGCACCAAGATAGTACAAAAAGCAACGCTGCGACCTTGCAAGACTAAAGGGAGTAGCTCCCAAGGGAAGTAGCACTGCTCCCATACTAATTCTTAAGAGTCTATGGTATGGTGCCTATGGAGGAGTGCTACAGTGCCAATTGGAAAACATTGAAAAAAATATTCAAGTGTGGAGTGCCGCAGCACCTAAGATGCAAGGCTACGGCACTCGGACATGTTTCAATAAGATTCAACTATTCAGGAATTGAATGTTTAGGGCTTTTTGGTGACTATAAATATGTGACGTTCAACAACTAAATGCAGGCCTTGGAGAGTGAATGAATAGCATTTTTTGAGAAAAGAAAAAGGTTGTTTGACAAGGGAAACAAGAAGAAATTAAAGGCAACCGACGATCGAGAATTGAAAGAGGCTTTGATAATCTATTACTCTTAAATTCTTTCTTGTTCTTTTCTTTTGAAATAATTATGTCTATTGAAAAAACAATGGTGAACTACATTTGTTTTCTAAGATTATGGGTTATTTCCTTATGTAGTTTGAAGATATGATTTCTCTTTGCTTAGTATTAATGGATGATGCATGGTTTATTTAATTCTATACTTATTGCTTTTCATCGCTTGATCACCAGTTGAAATGTATTGGGTCTCTAAACTGAGCTCGATAGAGGGAGTTTAGAATAAACCTTTGTTTCCAATAGCCTTTGTTCACTTCACTTTGGAGTTAGGTGATAGTTTCATATATAGGATAGACATATACCTAAATACCTTAAACAGCTAAATTAGTACACGAATGTAATGAACCTTTTTCTAATTAGTATGCATAGACATGGAATTAGTTTTGAAAGGTATGTGTTTAAGATCTCGACAAAGACTTGTACATAATATAGATTCTAGGTTAGCCATGTATCCCATTAATCTAAGTTAAGGAAAATGATTAAATTCAGATGAAGCTACCATAATCCTAGGCTTTTGAATTAATATCTCACTTGGTGAAATTTTATTATTCTTTATTTACTTACTTTTGAAGAGCATTTTTTAGTTTAATCAACCCTTCAAAATTGAGTGCTTGGATAAGATAGATTTTGTTATAAATTTAGTACTTAGTAAGAATAGGCACAAATCTCTGTGGGAAACAATACTTGACTTACCTTTATATTACTTGTATAGCCACATGCATTTACATGTATTAAACCGACAAAAGTGTCTTGTATCTTTAGTAGTTCTTCATAATCTGAAAGTTTGTCTAACAACTCTTCAAATGAAATGTAGGACTCTCGAGCCCTTACACCAACAATAATCTCCTTGAAGTCAATACTAATGCCATTCAAGTCATGGATAACTAGCTTTTTTTCACTCACTGGGGAATTTACCATAGCTAATTCATCTACAACACTTCTAAGATTTTGAAAATACTCAGGTACTAAGCTTGTTCTTTTAGGCTTAGGGAGTTTTTCTCTCAAGTTCATCATCTTGGACCTTGATTTATTTGCATAAGATTGGTGATCTTATTCCAAGCATCAAAAAGGTTTCAATTAAGCCATAAAAAAATATAACATTTTTTGTAATAGAGGAGATTATGGCATGAAGAAGAAGTTGATCTTATCTTGTTTGATGGTCAAAGGTAGAATTGGACACCACTGTAAGAGGATTAGTGCCTTCTTGAGTTACCATGGTAGGAGGACAAGGGAAAGTTCAATCCACATATCCAAAGAATTTGAAGCCAATAAGAAAGGATTTAAATTGGCTCTCCATGAAGGAAAATTAAACGAAATGAGCTTAATAGGAAAATGAGTTATTGCATTAATGGTAATTAATGGTATTTGTTGGTTTGAGTAAGAAGGGTGGGATTTGAAGAAACTATAGGAGAAGAGGTTGTGCTATTGGAGTTTGGTGAGGCTATGGGTTGTTTAGCTAGGCTTAATAGAGCTTGAGGGTCTGATACCATGTGTAAAGAGATGAGGAAAAGTAATATTGAAGATGAAAAAAAGGCATGCTTATTTGCATTCAGTTTCAATGTATTTATAGTACAAGTATAGGATTGGATATATTGTTACAAAGATAAAATGTTATCAAGTTATCATATCAAAAATAAAACATTATGGAGTTATCTTATATATGATTGAGGCGAGGATAAGACTTTTCTAATATAGGTGTGTTTGACTAAATCTAACACTTTTTTTTTACTGTTAAATATATTCACATGCACATGTATGTACATATACATAATAATGAATAATAGTAGAAGCAAAAATAAATAAATATGAGCAAATATCAACTATTATTTGATAACAGTGCGTCTTTTTTCGTTGCAAATAACCCAACCAAATCAATAATTCTATAAGGATCACGACACTAAGCTCCAGCTATAGGAAATGTCAAGCTTCTTCCTTCACAAGCTCACCTTTAGAGTTATTCAGTCTATTTCTAATGAGTTCTTCCAACCCAAATGGTAATTTTTTCGGTGATGGTAATTTGGTATTTGTTTTCTAAGAATTGCCTTGAGTTAGGGACCCATACGTTTATCTTATAAGTTGAATCCCTCCCATCAAAGAGATACTACTATATCAAAATTAAAGAATTCATAAGATAATGGGTAATTATCATAATCTCATTCAAATAATGAGTAGTTATTACAATCCCATTAAAACTATATCACTTATCATGAAAACTAAAAGTTAAGACCATTAAAGATAATGTGATTTTTAATTTTAAAATGAAAAAAAATTCCAGTATTGTTTTTGAGTGTGAGTTGATTGAAAAATCATCTTATTGTGTGTTCATATCAAAAGATATATTGACCTTTTGAGAAGTTGAAATATCTTCTTGATGGATGTTCATTTTATTAGAGGATACGTTGATTTCTTGAGATGTGTTGATCTTTTGAGTAAGTGGAGTGATTGCTCTAATAAGGTTGAGTTGACTCGAACTCAACTGACTCTCTTAAAGTTATGTCCAAGTTCATCTTCATCTAATCTTTTTATTTAAAAATTATTTATTATTTAATATTAAAAATATTTTTATATTAATATTTTAACATATTGGATATAGTTTAAAATTATAATTAAATAAACAATAATTATTTAATAAAAAAATAAATCTCATTGATCCAAACTTAAAAAAATGTTATTCAAGGTTTGACTTGAGTTGAGGCAACCCCGCGAGCCTCACTAATCGTCCTTTGAACAGGTGGAATCGTGCGATTTTCTTTCGTTCCCGCAAGTAAATCAACATGCCCGCTCGAGAGGACATCAGGAAAAATTGGATGTGCCTGTGGTCCAATCATCCCATTAGACCGCACATGGTTTAACAAATGGAAAAGTGAATGAGTCGCTTCTCTCCTATATTCTCATTAAAAAGAAGGAAAAAGGGGAACTCTTCTACAAGTTTTGGACACTTTCTTTTTGATCTCTCGCTCGTTTTAATTATTCTTTCTTTTTTACTTTAAAAGAAAATAACCCATGAAAAGCTAATTTATGAATCAAAGAAAATGATGACCGTACAACCAAAGGATTTGCTCTGCTTTCCCATCCCCCTCCCCAATCCCAGACATTCAGAAAGTAAAAGATTTTCTAACGGTGATGAGTTCCTTTTCCTAGTTTTTATAATAAGAAGAAAGTTTAAAACATCAAAAGTTTATAACTAAAAGAAAAACAGAACCATTAATTTTCTGATGCTTTGATTGATCTTCTTCGCTCTTCATGTTTGCAGGGGATGAGAGAAATTTTTTCATGTATGCATGAAAGGAAAGTGAACCGAGAGATCCAAGATTGAACCATCAATCGAAGAAAGAAGGGTTGAGGCAGTTGCATCTGGCAAATCCTTAGAGATAACATTGACACAAAGCCATTTAATGATAAGAAGAAAAAGGATAAGGAAGAAGTGAAATGACAAAGGGAGCAGTGCAAGCAAAGCTGACAGCAGAAATGAACCACATGGAACACAAATGCAACTCTTGGAGACCTTAAACTGAATATGACCCATATCACTGGGATGCTGAGTTTGCCTTTGTTCCTCTTTCTGGTAAGCCATATTCACAGTTTAAGGTCTCCAAGATTTTACCCTAAATTCCAGAGGTTCATTTTCGCTGTCAGTTCTGCTCGTACTGTTCCCAACCATTTCACTTCCTCCTTATCGTCTTTCTCCCTATCATTCAATAGTTTTGTTATATACAACAGAGTTGGATGCAAAAGGCAAAGTGAAATTCATCAAAAAAGAAAAGAATCAAACCAAAGCAAAAAGTTAGTTTTAACAAAACAGTAAAGATTTACCAGGCAAATAAACTGCCTCAGCCTTCTGGGGAACTCTCGGTTCAATTTCCTCCCTTGCAGCCATGAATCATCAAGAGAGACAGAAACAAAGAGTCAATCTCTTTCCCTTGTATCTTCACAAATTGATGAGACTAACATAGGTATGTGTGTGTGTTTTATTTATAAAAAAAACATGGCTCATATGGTTTTTGATTTTTTGTGGAAGGCGTCTATCATGAGCTCAGGAAAGAAATACAAAAACTATCCATTCAATAGTCACTTTAAATTAACCACTTCTACGAAGTAAAAGTAATAGGGTTTATCCAATAGATAAGAAAGAGTTTTAATTATACGAATTAACCACTTCTATCATTTTAAGTTATTTCAATTTGTGCAATAATTACTATTTTTTAGAAATAAAAACACTTTATTTTTTATTTTTTTTTCCGACAGGGCATTCTTCGGCCACGTCATAGATTTTTAATCTTTTTCTGGATTTTATAATACATTCCATAGTTCTTGTAAATAATTCCTTACCATAACCCCAGGCCACGAATACTGTCTCACCGACCACGATTGACTCCATTTTCTTTATTGTTTTTCTTGGCGTTTCCAAATGGGATATCTCCTTTTTCCCTATGAAGATTCCGCCTTTTCTGGCAAAGGATGTCACGCTCCATGCTGCGGCCGTCCATTTGGAATTTTATGATCAATTCATGAATATTTGCGCAGTCTGCGGCTTAAATCTTTCTGCTTTAGCTACAATTATCTGAGTCCGCGATTGTGACAGCAATGGCCAGTAAGATATGGAATTAATTAGCCTTTTGAGTCTTTCACTTTTTAAATTTTTTGGTCATCCAACTTTTAAAAACAATAAATTGATTATTAATATTTATTAGTATAATTATTTTGATCATAATATTTCGTCATGCCGATTATCGTGACACATGACAAGGATTAATTTTTTAAAGAATATTTTCTAAAAATATTCTTGGGTACCATTATTGGTTTCTTTGTTTTCTCCCTTTTCTGGCCTTTTCTTCTGATCAGTGGATTCCATTTATTGGTTCAAATGGACAGCTGTTGACTCCGTGAATGGGCTGCAGTTGTATCCAACTCATTAATTTGCATTTTTTTTTTGTCGCTTTCGCTTTCAATAGGAGATGGGGAATGAATCTTTACCTATATACAGTAGCTGACAGAGTGCAAGGGAAACTGCATATGTATAGAAAGTATTTTTCATGGTTCCAAGTAACGTTTTTTGTTGTTTGAATAAGATGTTTAAAATATTTTCATTGTTTCGATAATTTGGTAAAAAAAAAAAATTTCATCCTGACTTATCTTCAATAACTTTTAACTATAACGTCATAAAAAAATTAACATTTATCAATTATATACAATATTTTAAAATATTTTTTTAATATTTAAAAGAAGGTAAATGGTTTTTAGCCCTCAAATATAAGGTATTGTTGAAAATAATCGTTTTTATAATTTTTATTTTTTTTAGTCAAAAGATAAGATTTTGGGACAAAAATACTCTTAATGATACCTCCTCATTCACGTGCATTCTCATACATGCACTATTTTGTAAAAATAAATCTGTTCAAAATTTGCTATACGACATTTTGTTAAAAGCATTCTCATGTTGCAGGAGAAGAATTTTTTGAATTTTTTGACATTAATGCAAACCCTAAACTCTAGATATGTTACATGGCAGATTTATTAAATGATCGTTTGATTCATTGTTAAAGATAGAAAAGTGTTATGAACAAGTTCAAAACAAAGTAACCAATCACATTAAAGAAGTTCGTAACAAATAGTAAGTGAATGTCAAATTTTTTGTTGTGCTTTTGAGTGGGTTTAGGGATTTGAAATGCCATATTGCTTGAGAATATGGTTTACGGTTTTGTTATTAAATGGCATTTGGTATTGCTTGAAGCTGTTGAAATGCCCAAAGATGTTACACGCCATGCCCATTTGGATCGAAAGTTGTTAGTATATGGATAGAAAATTGGCATGGCGTGTAATTTGAGGATTTCCTAAAGTGCATAAATATGACGTGTAGAAACTAATGAATTTTAGGCATTACATGTATCATATCAGGATTAAATGGATGGCGTGTATCATCTTACAAATTTGAGGCATGACTTGCATCAACATAGGAATTTTAGGCATGACATGTAAGAAATTAGTTATTAAGCATCGTGTGTACCAAATAATAATTTATAGACATGGCGTGTAACAACATAAATTTCTTTTGTAAATGTCATGTAGCTTTTATGGGTTAATTGTTCATTGCATGCAAGTTCTATGTGCATTATTGTATTTTTTTGTAGATGGATTTCAAAAAGTATGAGAACCTTGATATGAAATAAGAGGAACCGGTCATAGTGACTCCAAAGCAAGAAGATGTGAAATCAAAAATCCCCAACTGCTACTTCTTCGCCGATCTCCTACACAACATAATGCTTTGCAAAATCAATGGACCAATGCAATAGAGCATTAGTACAAAGTAACCAGTAGAACGAAGCCAAAATGGACACAATGTCCAATGATTAATCTTCATGTCTCCTATTACTAGTTGAAGCTTAATAGAATTGGCAAAGTGGGAATAGGAGACAAGAAGATTAATCATTTGGATATGCATCCATTCTTGCATCAGTTTAGGGTTGAGTGTTTAAGGCTGATAGCTGATGGTTTAGGAGAGATATGATATAAGAGAATTGGAATTCACGAAAATATGAGTGAAGTGGAATATATATAACTTTGCTGTACTACGATAACGAGTTACAAATGACTTCACTTCCATGTTGAATTATATAGGTATTCGTACAAGTTGAAAGGATCGATCTACAAAGGAAACATATAATTAAATGAATATTCAAAATGGAGCAACTTAAAAATGAAATCAGTTTTTAAATAATGTAGTTGAAGAGACATTTAGTCTCTATACATTTAATCACAATAATGAGAATCAAAACTCCTAATTTAACTATTATTGATTAAAATGAGAATTTACTGTTTTATAATAGTAGAATGATCGAAACAATAACATTTATGAGCATTGATGATCAAAATGTTATTTTTCAAAATTAAAGTGACTAAAGCTTAAAAATCTAAAAGTTAAGTGGGCAAAAAAAAAATGTATTCTAAAACAATTTCCCCATATGTACTTGAACATAAGCTGGAGCTTATTTTGATTTTTATTAGTTGTTTAAAGCTTGTTAGCCCTCTCCTTGTATTGAAAGTATCTTTCAGGTTCCAAGTAACGTTTTTTGTTGTTTGAATAAGGTGTTGAAAATAAGTTCATTTGTTTGGATAATTTTGTAAAAAATAATTTTCATCATGACCTATCTTCAATAATTTTCAACTATATCATCATTAAAATATTAACATTCATCATTTATACAATACATCCAAAGTATCATTTAATATTAAAAATTTTATATATAATATTTACCTCTTTTTTATATTTATTTTCATCATATTGTTATATTGGTTAATTTATTAAGTTAAGAAATCATAAATTATAAATTAAAAAAAGAAAAGAAACATGTTCATATGTGAAAAACTTATTTTTTATTTCATATAAGTTTTTTTCTTTAATTGAGCTTAATTATTTCATATTATATTCAAGATTTTTATGAATAAAAAATATTTTTTATTTTCTCTATATTTTTGATAAATCCTACATATATTCATATTTTACCACATATTTTAATAGGATTTATGCAAAAATTATACCTATTGAAAGTGATTTGTACTCGAGAATTTGGCTCATAAGTTGATGCATGATCCACTGTCTAAATAATAGAATTCGAATCCCATTTTCCCAATTAAAAAAATATATATCTATTGAATGTGATAGAGGTACTTATTTGATTAATTTTCTTTGTAGGATTAAAACAGAAACAACCATTACAATTTAAGGAAAATTTATGCAGGTCCAACAATAGTAGGAGTTGGGCAAAGTTAATGGAGAAGTATTGGGCTCAATTAATTTACCAAGCACTTAGCTTTTCAAAAGAAATTTGGGCCATTTAGCCTTTGTTATAAAGAAAGCCGTGCATGGATCAAAGACGCCAAGTTGCTTTGGTATTATTTTTGGCAAGTTTTTCTCCCATATCTTTTTCAGTAATGTGTGCGTAACTTTCACTCTAAAGGTCCAAACAACATGATTTTGGAGACATTGGAAATTTAACAAACAAGGCTACAATTCTTATGATTACCAGTTTGCCCAATTCAAATGGAATCAAGAAGAAAAGTTGTCACAAGTTATTGGTCAGTGTGAATCAAATTTGAGGAACGATGAACTTCTAATCAGATAAGCTCGATGTTTTAAATTTAAAAAAAGAGTTCAAATCGTGTGCTTGTGGTGAATTTAAATTCACAAGGACTTCTAAAGAGATAGATTTATTTGTGTTGCCATTATCATTATAATGGGTTAGAAGTTAATTTAATTTAAAACTCTTAGCTAGGATAGAGTTCATGTGGCAATAAACAACCAACTATTAAGGAGGAGAAAAAAGGGAGCCAACATTAAAAGAAAACCCTAACAAAAGAAGAGAGATTCAAGTTGGTAAGAGAAGCCCTAGCCGACATTAGGGGAGAAAGAAAGAAAGGCAATCCAAAGCTTGGACAATTATTTCATCAAGAAAATTTATTCTTCTTTTTCTTTTTCTCGATTATAATCGATTATGGTGATGTATTCCAAAACTCTTTTTGTGCATATTATATTCTGTCATGGAGTAGACTTTTATTGGTTAGGGAGAGATGTAGTCGAACCTATGCTTGAGAATTTCATTAGGAATAAAGCTTGGATCTTTATTTTTCACGAAGAGCATGCTCTATTGATTTTAATTTCTTTTATTATTTTGATTGGGATTTTATAATGTAGTTGTAATTGAATAGAAAACTTGTGCATGATGAACTTTTGAATGATAAATTGAACATTGAAAGTCTTGTACATGCCATAAATTGAATAACAGTAACTGAATAGGGATCTTAGAAGAAATTTGTGGTCAACTTAAGTTGTAATCAAATAGAGAAACTTAACTGAAAAGGGATTCCACAAAACCTAATGCACCTTAAATTGACTTAGTCTAGAATAAACCTGAAATATGGTTTTTTGAAGTTAAGGATATTTGAGGTAATTAATTAGACTCAAAATATGGATAATTAAGACATTAGGAAATTCTACCATAGCATGAATTATAAAGTTTGGAAGTTGTTTTGGTGATTCTCTTTGAAGTATAGGTGTAGTTGAAATCGAACCCCTAACATTGCTTTTCATAGGAATTCTCTTGATATTTTGCACCCATATTTAATTTGATAATTGCTATTTTTTGTTTAGACTTTAATTAGATTTAATTCACCATATCCTCTCATATTTGATTTTTCAAATAACATTGTTAGTTTGATAGTTTTATTTGCATATTTTCATCACTTCTCGTTGGGAACGATATTGTCGTCCGATTTACCACGCAAGTGCACATATCCTTAACAAGTAATATAATAGAAAATATAGTTCATTCTCATAGAGAATTACTTAAATTTTTGTGTTAAGTACTAAAATTAAAACAACTCAATCTTATTCAAACAACCGAATTTTAAAACTACTAAAAATTAAATAAACTAAAAATAGAATTGAAAGCAAAAGTATCAATTTAACTAATCAATCAATCAACCAAAAGTTTAGAACCACAATATCCCTTCAGTGTTTCATTTGAATCTCTTTTATTCCCTTTTTACTTACTAGATAGACTTGAGTTGCTAACTTAAAATTCTAATTTATATATAAGTCTATTCCGTTGTTCTTATAAAAATATCTTTCTTAACCAATA
Source organism: Theobroma umbraticum (assembly GCF_002168275.2). Classification (NCBI taxonomy): domain Eukaryota; kingdom Viridiplantae; phylum Streptophyta; class Magnoliopsida; order Malvales; family Malvaceae; genus Theobroma; species Theobroma umbraticum. Next base: position 1,679,906 of record NW_018397276.1, read on the forward strand.
TACTATATTACTATGCAAAGTAAAATCATTAAAGACTCATTAAGCCTAGATTCTGATTATGGCTGCATATGACATGTAAGTGTATTCCTTGATGGGTTTGGCTATGGATGACATGCTCAAAATACGTAGTGAAAAGATTCAACAACCAAAATATGCCTCTACCTTGGATCACCTTGGTGATATTTAACACATAAAAGTACAAAATAAATTGTTATTCAGAAAGTTACCATGCCAAGTAATTCTGTAATCATAATGGCACTTCCAGAAGCAATCAACACCACAAGGAGCAAAAACCCTCGCCAATCAAGTACTTAGCCTCCAATGGTAGTACATACGATTGCACTTGAACCTTCAACAAATGAGAGAGTTTTTAACTATACTTTGTGCTAGCAAAGAGGACAACAATTGTCTTTTTTTTCTTTTTCATAATCTTAGACCAACCTTTCTTGAAAATTGGTTATGAAGCAATTTTCTTTTTCACACAAAGGGAGTGGTGGCTAAGAGAACAAACACTTTTCCATTTTTTGACAAAAACTAGGGTTTCTTCAATTGTGAAAAACTCTCATATAGAAAATAGTTAAAACCTAACTTATATAGTTAGGTTAAAATAACTTCAATTTTGCAATTAAGTTGTTAATATAATAACACATTATAATATTGGGCCTATTAATTAATTAAACTCTTTTAATTAAGTCCTTGAAAATCAAAATCAAAATTAATTTCTTTTATATTTCACAATTAGAGCCTTATAATTATAATTATGCCTAAAACTTAATTAAACTCTGTTAATTAAGTTTGTAGAAGTTAATTACCTAGTATATGATTTAAGTCTAACTTAAATAATCACTTTCCCAATTTAATTCAAATGCAATCATTGTGTGTGATCCATTAGATTCCTAACATGTTGGCAATGGAATTGATTGATAACTTAATTGATTAATATAAATTTCAATCAATTAATGTATAATCAATTCTATAGACCACGATTGGCATCTAGCAATGCATTATGGCCACTCAATTGGGAGGAAAGTCAAATGGGTTCTCTGACAACCTTTTAGTGTGTAATCTATTAGTATAATTCATTCCCTCATCATATATCCTAAAGTTGATAAGAGCTTAGTTTAGTGTCTACTCTTATTGACCTCTATATTCGTTTCTGCAATTATAGCAATAGCTTTATAGAGAGTTATGAAACCTTTTTTCATAATCTCCATGTCGCCTTGGCCAACAACTTCAATAACTTAATGTTAACCAAGGACTAATAAGATATGTCCTATAAAACACTTGAGGTGATGATTCATATCTTGACCACTCATTTGATTTCACATGCTTCATACTATACCCAAAAGTATCCTGTTTTGGCATCCTTGGTTAGGCATTCGTAGGGATGAAATCAAAGCATAGCACTCCACACATAAGACAACCTAGTGTCTCAAGTGTAGGGAGTATTTACACAACTAACACATGAGAAGTGTTGCATAGACACTATAGTGTATTACCAAATGCACTTCTCATGGCGGGTCATGATCATTGAACTTGGTCTCCTAGGCAAGCACCTATATTTTAGTTCGAAGTATCTCTGTACTTTAGTCTATGACATCGATTGCTTTCTTCCAAAGTAAGGAACATTGAATATACTAGTCTCTAAGCATCATTGATGTCCAGTCTCAATGATACATTGACCAAGAATATTTTGAGATTATGCTTTAATGCATAGGGATCTCATAACTACAACCCATTACAATTCCCTTGCAAGGCATATTAATCTCATGGACTTCATCTAATTAGACTTATAACTTATTATAATTGATGTCTTATTGATGAAAAAAAACCTCTAATCATTCAACATGAATGATATTATTGCATGATTCGAATCAAGCCTTAACCAATCCCAATTGGCTACAAGGCTCATCCCAACATTTCCCTGTAGTATAAAGCCAATTGCTAGCTCATCGTATGTGGATTCAATCCATCTAGCAAACGTGTCTCCATGTAGACTCGTTTATGCCCCTTCAATGTGGTTAATTGCTTTTATCATGTGATATTACTATATTTAGATCCAATGAGACCTAGGTTTTGCTAGGATGGCTCAATTATTGCATTGACAATGTTTGTAACACCCTGTACCCTTGTATAAGAGTTAATATGATCTCATCGACGAGACGAAGGGTTAATGGATGTAAATTTAAGTGCGAAAGAGCAGTGATAGGCGATAGGAACATTTTGTACACGAGGATATAATAATTAAATAATAATATTTTATCGAGGATGAATTAGTGAGATAAAAAAGCAATTCAGAAGTGAATCGGGACAAGTGACACATTTTGAAACCCGAGGAGTCAAGTGAAGGATTTTGGAATAAAATATTATTTTATTAATAAAATAATATTAAAATATTAATATTTTATCAGTGATTCAAATTAGTCATGAAGAAAGAGTATATGACTAATCTAAATGGGGGAGAAGAAGTAAGAACGAATTTCAAAGAAAAACGACATAAGTGTGGCCCATGTGCCTTTATTAACCAAAGGATGAGCGGGTAAGTATATATTTAAATATTATGAAGACATTTTGGTGAAGTGAGAATTTGATATTTTATTTGTACATATGTAAGGGAAGAAAGATAGAAGGAAATTGGAATTTAAAAGAAATGTTTGAAGGACCGAATTGTAAGAATGAAAAGTTTGGTGGGACAAATAGCAAATAAGGAAAAGTTGAGGACTTATGTGCAATTACAATATTTAAAGCTAAGTAGACATTAACTAACTAAAGGAAGTTAGATTATGTGAGATAATAAAATGTACATGTAAAATTTACTATTACATACAAATGATGGCATGCAAAAAGGAGGAAGTTAGTGAGGAACATGTGGGGACCTCACCATGTGAAGTAAAAATGAAGGATAGGCTTAAACTTGTTTGCGTGAAAAAAGATTGGTGCATTAAGTGGCCAAATGAGGAAAGGGAGACATAGATACATATGTCTTGAATGGTTCGAAGAATGACTCAATAAAATATAAAATAAAGTTTGTGCATGAAAGGTGATTGAAGGAATAAGGTGGTGAATGAAATAAATAATAAAGGGAGATTAAATGGGAGAGTATAGTGAGGATAAATATTGGACCAATGGACAAGGGAGGAAATTGGTGCATGAAGCACCACTAGTTGGCAAGGTGGCCAAATAAAATAAAAGGAAAAAAATGCATGTATTTTGAGTGGCTTATAAGGGTGATCAAATGAAAACCAAGGAAAAATATGTGCATGAAATGTGATTGGCCAAATGGGTGGCTATATAAATGTTAAGTTTTAATAAAGAAAGAGAAAGGTAAGGGGGAATTAGGACAATCTTGAGGGCTGGTCATTTAGTGAAGAGAACAGAGGAAAGGAAGCTTGAGAGAATTCCACCCAAGAGGATGGAAAAAAGAAGAAAGAAAAGAGAAAAAGGAAGGAAAGGCTTGGTTTGCACTAGATCAAGAGAAACCGTGAGGTTTCCTCCTTCATTTTGTAGCTTTGAGCTATTCTAGCAACCAAGGAGTCTCCAACACTCAAGAGAGAAGCTGTGGAGTGTGGATAGAAGTGTAAAACTCGATTTTGCAATTTAAGCAAGAAAAGGTAAGGATTTTGGTTTCATTTTGATTAATCCTTGCAAATGGTTGATGACTAAGAGAGATGTCTTGTGGCAGCAAAGATCGGCTTGATAGGACAAGGTTTGGTGACATGCAAGCCATTCAAAACCGTGGGTGCATGGTGGATGCCAAGTGAAAGGAAAGTGGTAAGCTTAACACTTTTTTTTTAGGCCTACAGTTAGTTGAATATTGTGAGGAAATGATTGTGTAAAGTGTGGGCAGCTTGGTGGGTGGAATTTTGGAAGAGCATTGAGGTTGCATGCAAGGTGTAATCCATCACAAGCGTGAGGCATGCAATGTGAAATGGTGGTAAGATGTGTTGAGTATGACTAGGAAATAATTATGTTAGTTGAGACTTAAAAATGAAATGAATGAAATTGGTGGATATGTGTTGTTTTGAAAAGTTTAAAAATGTTAAGAATGTTGATATAGGATGAATGGAAATTGATGTCATGTTTAGTGGTGGTATGTTGAAAGTGAATATGGTTGTTGAAAGAAATCTAACATGCATGAGCTATTTAGAAATATTAAGTTTGCTTGGTAAGTTATTTGGAAGAATAAAGAGAAATAATGTGAATGGTGGATGAAGAAATAAAGCATTGAAAGTAGATAGAAAATGATGCATGTGGACTTACAAATAATTGAGTAAACTGGGGATGATTGTTGCTACCATATATATATGGTTAATGTTATGAAAATATAAGATGCATTTGCATGAAAATTGCTTAGAAAGGTTGAAATAGGCACTTAATGGTATAATCAAGTTGTCGGTACATGTAACGTAAAGAATTGCGCAAGTAAGAGATATGATTTACAATGATTTATATATTGCTATTGTGGAAAGCATCAACTGGTAGAAACTATAGGAAATTGTGGATGCAATTGTTTTTAAAGTGATTTGGATATACCTATAAATAAGTTATATATGTAAAGAGTTTTAGAAATAGAGAAACAAGCCTTTTTACAGTGTTTACATCAAACTCCGTGCCTTGTGTTTTTATGTAATATGCATAGCTAAATGCATCTGTTAAATGATTTAAATGGAAGTTTTGAGCATCGATTTTAGTCCCATTTTTATACAAATATTTACACCATGCCTTCTAAATCGGAAAACTATTTGCAAAGTTGTTGAACATTGTTTTAAATGATTTAAAGCGAATGTCTTGGACAACCTAGATTTGGTTTTGAAAACGACTTTGATAAACTGAGAGCGTCGAGAGTAGGTCGGTTGTCACTTCGGTCAAGTGTGACCCTTGTGCACAAGTAAGCTCTAGCTAGAGAACCTTTGGGTCACTGACGGGTTGTTAGACATGGCTGGGGCCATTGTCTGTGATATATGTGGCAAGGCCATGGGTTATTATATGTGGCTAGGCCACAAGTGATATTCGCTGTTACGATCGCTTGATTTCTCCGATGTTGGTCAACGTCGTCGAGACTACCATTGTTGTGGGGATATAGTGGAGCAGAGCTCCCGAATATTATTACATGGAATTGGGTCCACGGGTGATTACGATATTTTCCTACTCGAGAGCCTTATAAGTTTTCGATGCATACTCTTTTGCATGGTGAAGAGTTGAGATTTCTTTACAACTCCCTTGGTTTGAATAAAAGCTTTCAGTGCTTACTTGATGAACATGAGATGTTTTACGTGGTCACATATTTTGGGAGCATGCATACTTTATATTGTTATTCATGTTTTTATGACAAGCAATGTTTTTGATGTTTGAACTTGGTTTCGTTACATTTGTTTTTGGCACTGTTTTGCCAAGTGAAATATTGTAATGATGATTTTATAGCTTCATTTTTACAAGGCACAAACACTCTACTAGTGATTTGATTTTTCTAAGATTACTATACTTATTCTGGTTTTATTATTCAAATATATCTGCCTTATGCTTGCTTCCTATCTACGCCTTGCTCACGGAGCCAATGATCACTGAGTCTGTGAGACTCACCCCCTTATTTCCATTTTGTAGATAGTGATTAGCCTAACATGCAGTCATCGTCATTTTTAGTCCACAGCGAATAGGTAAAGGCATCTCAAAGCACTTTATTTCGAGTCACTCTGCTACTAGAGTTCGAGTTGTCATAGTGTACTTTGTTATGAAATTAGACGATAGTGTCAATATGAATGTACATTTGGAGAGCATAAGTCTTGATGTATTAATTTTATGATTATATAGAATAAAGGTTTAGTCAATTTATAAAGATTATTGTTCAATTCTTATTACAAAGAGTTTTATGGTTCAAAGAAATTTTCTTAGATTGATGGCATGAATATGAAGTAATAACTAATGTTTTAAGTAAGGCTTGTTCGGGACTTGGCAGATTTTCTCGCAAGACTTGGATGCTGGTAACGATCGAGGAACGGTCGCTAAAATGTTCAAAGCCCTTTATTAGTTCCATGGACTAATGATCTAAGTATCTTCCTATTAGAGCCTTTTTAATAGGATGGCTACAGCTTTAACTATATGCATGTACATAATCCTTTTTCTTTCTTTGGAACCATTCCAACTAAACTATGTTGTATGCATCATATGCATTTGTCACTTTCATTGTGCCATCCTCCCTTTTTAAATTTTGACACTTTCTTTGTATACACATTGCATCCCATGTAATTATATCACCAAAGAATTGCTTTCACTCTCATTAACCTCTTCATGTGTATGAAATAAGTACATTCTATTAAATCTAACCCTTTGGATCCCATTTAATAGAACAAAGGTTATAACTCTAATGAAAAACAAAATTAGTAGATTCACCTCATATGAATAATACATCTCCAATGTATCCTACTAAATCCATGGAGTTTTTATACATATGATTATGCATTTTTATGCAAATGTAACCATATAATACTTAAGAGTTAGACTTAAATGTAACCATATAATACTTAAGAAACTCCTTTCTTAGAGTCATCATGCTCCCACTCAATCCAAGATCCTTTGTGAGAGTAATATTTGAACTCTTTTCAATTTTTCATGATGTTACATACATACATCTCAATGTATGCTTAGAATCATATTGGTTTGGAATAATATAATTGCCTACATATATATTGGAGAGATATGGATCATTCATATCACTATAAGAATTTGCTTTCTTCTTTGAGCAAACATCTCTATGTTCTATTCATAAGAAAGCTCCATTTCACATATGTCTACATTCTTCTTTTGAATGATTAATTAATAAGTAAGAGTAATCTTCACTGTGATCATATCTTAATAACAGTACTTCATACTATATAGCTCATATGATCTTATATTTGAATTCTCTGAACATTTCAAGTTCTCAGATTTTATTTCTTTAAGTATACAAGACAAAATCTCAATTTGGTATTGTGAAAACTTAATGAATGAGGAATATTTTCTATAATATTTTATGTTCAATGGTTCATATACATCTATATGTATAAGACTTTTGAATAGACCAAATCATTCACTTTTTCATGAAAATTATTTGGTCATATAAGAATTAGCAGCTCCTTTATGATTCCCAATCAAAAGGATCTAAGTATATTCATACTCTAATTCTCACTTCAATGACCAAGGCTCAAATGCCATTATCGAGATCATATGCAATAAGCTTTCTTGACATCTATATTTAGCATTGACTTACTACTATTGTTTTGAGCTTTATGTCATTATTTAAATGCATTTAACATCTAGCATTGAATACTTATGATGTTAATACAACAGTAGTAACTTTTAGCTCAATCATAAACTTTGGCAAAGTATAAGCTTCTATAAGCTTTTTCTTCTTTCACTTTGTCAAGGAAACATTTTTTTTTAGTCCTTCCTTTGTCCATCTTTACCATAAAGATGTTTGAGAACATTTCCCAATTAATGCCATTATCGTGGTTGTCTTCCCAATTCATAATTAAGGCAATATAAATTCCATCTCATGCAAGCACACTCCTCCTAATTATGAATTGTATTTGGTAGAGATTGTGGAACGAACAACCTTTTACTTGAGAACATTTCTCAAGTCTTGGTACCTTTAGAAGGGGTTTGGTCTAGTGAGTTTGATTTGTATCCAAGATTCACCATAGTGACAGATTATTAGCCATGTATATAAATTATGTCTACATAGATAAAATAAAGCAATAAGTAACAATCATGCATAAACTATTTAAAACAAGGTTTTAAAATTTTAAATAGTTCTCTTATTATTTTCTACAAGATGATAACCC
>NW_018397276.1:1687732-1688025 GCF_002168275.2 Theobroma umbraticum
CTCGAGAGATCTCTACTAGGATTTTCTTAGTGGGCTAGGATCCCATCCATCTAGTCATGGCCTTGAGTGTGCTCAAGAAACCATGATAGGTGGATTTGGTAAGCAACCGAGCTTACAAATTGTATCTCTATACAACTCTAGACCGACTAGGTGACAACACATTACCTAAACATATCATATATGTTTCGCCTAGCCTTTGCCTGTAGTTTCTATAATAATCAAGTTTCGAAGCATCCGAATTTTATGAAACTAGTTGAGTAAGACCCACCGATAGCTCAAACATACTCGTGTAA
>NW_018397276.1:1688035-1694460 GCF_002168275.2 Theobroma umbraticum
TTGAGTGTGCTCAACAAGTCTTCAATTGAAAGAGCGGCCAAGTTCTCGTGCTATATGGTGGGAGGCAACTTGTTCATGTGTGGCATGTGATTCGATATATAATGAGGGATTTTGTTTTCATCTTTATTAGAGTCTCATCTTTCCATGCATAGCATTTATTGAATCGCATAAAATAAATCTATCACATGCATACTACTTTGCATTGCATAGCATTCGTTAAATTGCATAAAATAAATCTATCACATGCAAACTACTTTGGATGATTATGGACTTTAACTATACTAATTTCCTTGAGCCATCAAAGGAACCTAGCTTGGTCAAATCTAGGGGATTACATTTAAGAATCTTCAAAATTAACTTGTAATCTCCATGTCATTCTTGGCACCTTGGATCTCCATCATCAATTTTTCAAAAATTGAATTCTTAATCTATCCTAATTCTAATTACATTTGAATGTAGAAACCTTAAGTTACATTCAAGGAGAGTAAGATAAAGAAAGAATTTTACAAACCAAGATAAAGAGATAAGGCAGGACATGCAGGCCCTATTTCAAAATTGCTAAGAATATACATTCAACCATAGCATAATCATATTGGGCCTAAGTCCATAATCATTCACATATATTCATCCATATGAATAAAATTTAAAGACATGCCTCATTCAAATTGTTAATCATATGAGGTATTTGAGATTAGCAACTTTCAACATTTCAATTTGGCCAATTTCAAATTTTTAGGTAACCATTTAATTCTATATATATGGAAACTTCTTTCATATATGGTAAGTATTACTAATCAAAATTAGTAATTTATCAATTCCTAATCTTCTTAGGATTAGAATTAAATGTTTATTACAAATTACAAATTAAAACATTTTTAATTTGTGCTCCTAAACATTTTACACAACCTATTATTAATTTCATTTAATTAAAGATTGAATGTCTATTATTACCTAATCTTATTAGGAAATAACTTAGACAATTTAATCTTTAAATTTAATGTCAAATTATAATTTTCTTATAAGAAGTTAATTCAAAACAAAATTTGTCCATAAATACATAGACACCCATTACTGCTAGGAATCTAATTCCTGAATTAATGCTGTCCTAAATTATTTAAATTTTGATGCCTTTAAATTAAGGAATCACATTCCATAATTTATTAAATAAATTATCAATCTTTGTGGAACATATTCCACAAATATTTAATTGGATAATGAAGATATTTTAACTTCCATAATTTTAGAAATCACATTTCTTTATCTATGGATATTAATGCATCATCATTGACATCTTTAATTTTAGGAACCATATTCCTTAAATTAAATGTTTAAAAAAATTAGCATAATTATGGAACTGATTCCATAACTTATCCTCAGCCAATTAACTAATTTAATTGATAATTTATTGGTGTAAAATTTAGACAAATTCTATCTTAACCAAGACAGTGTCCTACTTCAGTCAGCAATAAACATGTCCTAATTACATGGCATTATGGTGGTCTATCTTTAGGAATTTAATTCCAATAAAGTTTATCCCTATAGATAACTCATGGAAGTATTCCAAAATAAATTTTCAGGATTTTATCTGCAGGTGGCAAAATTGGTTTTTGAGTCCTTTTGAAATTCTTTTGTGACTAAAAATTAGGAATTTAATTCCTAATAAAATTTATACTGATAGATAACTCATGGACTTATTCCATAATATTTTTTCAGGATTTTAGGAGATGTTTATGGCTGTTAAAAAAAAATTGAAATGCATGACCTTTATCTGCAGAGGCAGTTTTGGTTTTGTCTTTCTTTTGAAGCTATTTGGTGGCATAAAATCAGGAATTTAATTCCCAATTAAATTTTCCTTGATAGACAACTTATGGACCAATTTCATAGTAATTTTGCAAGATTTTAGGAAACGTTCTTTGCTGTCAAAAAAATTTCAAAACCGTGGCTTGCAGCTGCAAAAGCAGCAATGGTTTTGACTCCACCAACTCAGTTTTATGAAGGCTTAATTCTAGAGATTAAATCCTTAAAATTCTTGGCAAAAATTTGGATAATTTATGGAAGCTTTCCATAAAAAAATCCTCAACCAATTGGTGCAACTAATTGCACAAATTTAGGCCTTTCTTAGTTGCCAAGCCAAACAAAACTGTGATTGTCATTGTTGCAAACAGCAGCTGTTTCAGCAATGTTTTAGTAGCTTTACCTCCACCATTAGCCATACATAATCACCCATCTTGGAACATTTCCAATGTGTATTGATCCCTTAATTTTTCTGCATTTTATGAAGCATTTAAACCTGACTTTTATGGCTAAAAATGGACCAATACCATGGCTGGACAGAATTCTGCTATTTTAAATCACACCATAATGTCATGAGATTGAATCTTTATTTGTTAAATTAATTTGTGCATTTTATGCACTTGTTAATCTGTAATATTTTGACATTAAAATGAGATTAATATTGTGACAAGTAAATTTTAAAATTTACAATTAAAATCCCTATAGAAATCAAAATAACTAGAAAAAATTGTAAAACTTTAACATTTACTACTTTGTGTAGAACAAAACCCGAACACGTCATATTCGTTTTCAACAAGGAATTAACAACGATAGACATAGCATTGGGTTAAAATCAAACCAAGGAAGGCTCTGATACCACCGATGGGTTTGGCTATAGATGGCATGCTCAAAATATGTAGCGGAAAGATAAAACAACAAAAGCATGACTCCACCCATGGATCACCTTGGTGATATTTAACACATAAAAGTATAAAAAAAATTGTTATTCAGAAAATTACCTTGCCAAGTAATTTCGTAATCACAATGGCACTTCTTGAAGCAATCCCACGCACACCACAAAGAGCAAAAACCCTAGCCAATTAAGTGCTAGGCCTCCAACTATAGTACACACGATTGCACCTGAACCTTCAATAAATGAGGGAGTCCTTAACTATAATTTGTGCTAGCAAAGAGGACAACAATTGTTCTTTTCTTCTTTTTCACAATCTTAACCCAACCTCTCTTGAAAATTACTTATGAAGCAATTTCCCTTCTCTTTCACACAAGGGGAGTGGTGGCTTAGAGAGAAAACGCTTTTTCTTTTTTTGACAAAAATTAGGTTTTCTTCAATTGTGAAAAACTCTCATATGGAAAATAGTTAAAAGGTAACTTATATAGTTAGGTTAAAATAACTTCAATTTAGAAATTAAGCCCTCAATATTATAACATTATAATATTAGGCCCATTACTTAATTAAACTCTTTTAATTAAGTTCTTGGAAATTAAAATCAAAATTAATTTCCTTTATATTTTGCAATCAAGGCCTTATAATTATAACTATTTATAATTATGCCTAAAACTTAATTAAACTCTATTAATTAAGTTTATAGAAGTTAATTACCTAGTATGTGATTTAAGTCTAACTTAAATCATAATTCTCCAAATTTAATTCAAATGCAATCATTGTGTGGGACCCATTAGGTTCTTAACATGTTGGTAATAGAATTGATTAATGACTTAATTGATTAATATAAATTTTAATAAATTAATTTATAATTAATTTCAGTTACCAAGATTGGCATCTAGTAATGCATCATGGCTACCCAATTGTTAGGAAAGTCAAAGGGCTCTTTGACAACCTTTCAGTGTATAGTATATTAGTATAATTCATTCCCTCATCATATATCTTAGAGATAATAAGAGCTTGGTGCAGTGTCTACTCTTATTGACTTCCGTATTAGGTCTTGCTATTATAGCATTAACTTTATAGAGAGTTATGAAACATTTTTTCGTAATCTCCATGTCGCCTTAACCAAGAACTAATAGTATATGTCCTCTAAAACAATTGAGGTGACGATTCCTATATTGACCACTCATTTGCCTTCACATGCTTCACACTATACCCAAAAGTATCTTGCTTTGGCATCCTTGATTAGGCACTCGTAGGGATGAAATCAAAGCATAACACTCCACGTATGAGACAACCTAGTGTCTCAAGTCTAGGGAGTATTTACACAACTAACACATGAGAAGTGTTTCATAGACACTAGAGTGTACTACCAAATGCACTTCTCATGGTGAGCCATGTTCAGTGAACTTGCTTTCTTAAGCAATCACCTATATTCTAGTTCTAAGTATCTCTATACTTCAATCTATGAGATCGATTGCTTACTTTCAAAGTAAAGAACATAGAGTATACTAGTCTCTAAGCATCATTGATGTCTAGTCTCAATGATACATTGACTAAGAACATTTTGAGATAATGCTTTAATGCATAACGATCTCATAATTGCAACCTATTATAGGTCCCTAGCAAGGCATATTAATCTTATGAACTTCACGTAATTAGACTTATAACTTATTATAATTGATGTCTTATTGATGAAGAAAAACATTTAATCATTCAACATGAATGATATTATTGCATGATTGAAATTAAGCCTTAACCAATCCCAATTGGCTACAAGGCTTATCCTAACATTCCTATCCTACAAGTGCACCAAATCAACCATCTCATGCAATTGTTTTTGGGCATATGCCATTTCATCCATGGCTGACTCTAAACTCTCTTTTTCAGTTCTGTTTAGGTTTCCCAATTAATCTGATTGGTGATCAGGCAATCAAAGGCATTAAGAACAAGATTGAAATAAACAACTCAAACACTATCAAATATAAGCAAGAAAGAATATTAAAAATTTAGACTATGTATTGGGTTCAACATGCATTATGTTTATCTAGCCTTTAGACTAGAATATTAAAAACACTATCATGATTCTAGATTAAAGAATTAGTTCAACATGCAACTAAAAATATCATACAAAAAAGAAATTTAACCATCAAAACTAAACAATAAAGTATAGAGTTAACAAGAAAAGAAAGAACTCTTATGTTTATCAAGCCTTCGATTCGCAATCTTCCTTGTTTTCATTACCTTCTTGCTAGCTTCAATGCCTTTTTTTCTTCAGAAAAATGTTGCCTTTGTTTTTCCCTTAAACGTGCTATAAAAGTGGGGATTAAATAGAGCTTGAATCTGCGTCAAAATAGAAGTCTAATTGCACCAAATCTCTCCCTTAACATGTGAACACCACGGTCTTGGCCCATTTGGTGCTGTAGCACTGAATCATTTATTTCCTAAAACGTACATCCCTTGTCGAGGCATCATGACGCTCGACACTTAGTCTTGAAATTTTAGGTTTTGCTAAACTATTTCAAATTATGACATGATTTTCTCCTCCTTTAAAGATGAACAAGGCAAAGTGGTAACGTTGAACATTGGAGCTCTACCTCTTAGCTTTCCAATGGTTTCGGAATCATGTCAATATGACTTTTGTAGTGAACAATATGATCAAAATACAGAAACATGTGCACTAGAAGTCTGCACCTTGAATGCATTCCTCTTCACCAAATATAGCCTTTTCATCGCACACCTATACAAGCAACAAACTAACTTAAATAATAACTAAACTTAAAGCAAAACATCATAAAATAGCTTAATGCAATTAAACCTAACATAATTAAATAAAATAAAATAAATGACTAAAAATAACTAATACTTAAATTAAATCTCAAGAACTTAAACAAAATATACCTAAAATTGTGACCAAATAACTCTATAAAATAGAGTTATCACACCCCCAAACTTAAGATTTTGCTAGTCTTCGAGAAAACATAAATGGAAATCTAAAATGAATAGAACTTAAATGATGAAATCAAGTTAAATAAACCAACTAATTAGAGACATGTAACACCAACTCAATGATCTCCATAATTTCCTCAAAAGTTTATCAATAAATCTCCAGCTCAAAATAAAATATAGATATCATTCAAGTTCATGTTTCAATTCAAATGAAAGCTCATTCTTAAATGGATTTCTCTTTGTGTGCGAAATCTTTTACAAAAAAAATCATACTTATTTGGATGAGTTTATGCCAATGCATAATTTCAAATTAGTACTAAAACTCCATAGGTTTACATTTTGTCTCTCTCTCTCTACTAATGTAGACTAATACTAAGTTGAGAATTATTGGTCTTTATTAAGCTTGTAATGTATAGTTAGGGCCAAGGTAGGATAAAAGATATTAATGTGGCTCAAATCACCTTAAGTACATAATCATTTTGGCTCTTATTCTCATTCTCCACATACAACCTTTCTTCAACTTTGAACTTTTCTTTGATTCAACACTTTATTCTTTTTTTTATCATAATTTTACACCCCCAAACTTATTTCTTTCTATTGTAGGTAGTGGCTGTTGGTATATGCCCTTGAGTAAATTGGATTGGTCAAGGAATATATATTGCCATTTAATGCATAATTAATCGAATAAATATATATGATAAAGGTTTTCCTTCACGTTAATGCAATAATGAGTTATTAAGTACTAATTGGATGAAGCTAATGGAACATAAAGGCCTTGTAAGAGAATTGTAAAGTT
>NW_018397276.1:1694470-1695228 GCF_002168275.2 Theobroma umbraticum
TGAGATCACTATGCATCAAAGCCATGTTTCTAAAATTATTCCTGGTCACTGTATTGTCAAGACAGGGTATTGACAAAGCTCAAAGACTAGTACAAGTTAAGCCTCATTACTAGGGAAGTAAGCAATTGATCTCATATATTGAAGTATATGGGATATTTGACGATAGCATGTGGTTGCTTGTTAAAGAACAAGTTCACTAAACATGACTTGCTATGAGAACCCCATTTGGTATTTCACTCAAGTGTCTATAGAGTTTTCATGTGATAGTTGTGTAACTAGTCCTTGGTCTTGAGACACCAGGTCATCTTGTATGGGGAATGACATACTTTGATTTCACCCCTACAGGTTTAGAGGTGATCAGATGTCTAATAAAGCTATTTTTTGGGTATGACATGAAGCATGTGAAGGTGAATGAATAGTCATGAAAGGATTCATCGCCGCAAGTGATATGAGGAGATGTATCTCATTTGTTCTCAATTATTGATTAACTTATATAAAGTCTTTGGCCAAGGAATGATGAATTTGAGGAAAGTTAGTTTCCTAGATTCATAAAATTAGTCATGACTTTTGAGAACTAATATGGAATGTCATAAGTAGACACTGAGCCATGCCTTATGACATATCCAAGATATTTGATGAAAAGACTGTATTACACTGAGAGGTTTATCAATGAAAAGCTTTGTCAAATTCTTTAATTGACTCTATGACATTCGGTTGGTCATGATGTATTGTTAGATGCCACTCATGATCTATAAATA
>NW_018397276.1:1695238-1695453 GCF_002168275.2 Theobroma umbraticum
ATCAAATTGATATTTGATTAGGATTTATATTTATTGTCAAAATGTTAGAAGCCTAATAGATCACATACAATAAGTGATATGGCTGAGATTAAATAAGGACAATCAATTAAGTTGGACTTAATTGGAATAGCCCAAAAGAAAGTGGGAACTTAAATAAGTTTACAAGGGTTTAATTAAATTAAAATATAACTATTGTATCTAGGGTTACAACTTAG
>NW_018397276.1:1695463-1696235 GCF_002168275.2 Theobroma umbraticum
TAAATATGTTATGTTAGCAAACTAAAACTTGAAACCTCTAACTATTTCTTAGCCATTTCAAAAAAAGGAGAAAAAGAAAAATAGCTTTCTTTCTCTGATAGAAATAAGATTCATCAAGAATTTTTTATTTTTTTGTTTTTGAAACAAAACTTGCTAGCACCAGTAAAATCCTACATTTGGGAAGGTCTTATTCGATCACTGTGTGGCTTATTGTTAGAGGCTAAAAACTTGGGTGGCTGAAAATTTGAGAAGTCCTAAGGGTGAAGAAACAAAGATTCGATTGCAGGATTTTAAACTGTTTTATTCCTTTCTCTAGTTGCTTGCTTCATCACAAGCGATTTTTGGATTTAACTGGCTCTTGATTACAATATTTAAAGCAAGGTATGTAACTCTTAAACTTATAAATGTTCATAATTAATTTGAAAATTGCATGAAAACACAAGCAATGATCCTATAGGATTCGATTGTTTCTTTAATTAAATGCTAGTTTATTTTTCCACTGTTATATTTTTAATTTCATGATTAATTTCATATTTGAGTATAAGGTCAAATCCTAGCAATGGTATTAGAGCCTTTTTTGATTCTTTTCATGTAATTTGCATGCTTGATTCTTGGTGACAATCAATAGGATTGATTTGTGCGTCTATTTGGTATATATCAGTTTTGAAACCTTTCTTTAAAATTCATTTTTTTGTTTTAATTCAAATCAAGACAGTATGTATTTAATCCCTAAAACATATTTTAAAAGGTTTAAAATCATGTTTAATTGATG
>NW_018397276.1:1696245-1696959 GCF_002168275.2 Theobroma umbraticum
TGGATTAAAAGACTTGCAAAGCAAAGTTAAAATTGAATAGTTTTGAGGTGTTTTGGAAACTAATGTGTCGATTACTTTTGCTAACATTGGGCAAGCATTATGAGAAGTTTTTAATTGTTAAAAAAATTAGTTTTAACAAATTAATTTACTGCATGTTTCGACCAAACTTGATTTAGGATGAAAAAAAATCATAAAATCATGTTTTCAAGTTCCAAAAAAATAAAGATTCAATGCAGAAATTTTTGGGCAGCTATTATCGGTTTTGGTGACTTAATTTCTCATGAATTCTGTGTTTAATTGTTAAACACACTTGCTGGAAATTTCTAGTAGCTTTTTCATGAGTTCGACTCATGATTTATGGACTTTGAAGAGCACTTAAATGCCATCTATTTTAATTTTGGGTGATTCATAAAGAATAATAAGTTGTTTCCTACTTTAAAAGCAATTTCTAAAATTAAGGATAGAATTTTAATTTTGGATGATTCATAAAAGATAGGAAATTGTTTCCTACTTTAAAAGAAATTCCTAAAGTTATGTGATAGCAATGAACTTCCCTTAAAATTTTAGTTTGACTAGAAGTTTTCAAAATTGTTAAGTCACCTTTAGGTACCTTGAACAAGATACAATTCAGAAAACTAATCCATGCTTTAAATGCTATAAATTAAAATGTTGTCTTAGATATATTTAGGAAGTTTACCTAAAATAAAGAGGTTT
>NW_018397276.1:1696969-1698285 GCF_002168275.2 Theobroma umbraticum
AAAGAGTTTTAATTATGGAAAGAATTAAAATAAAAAATCTTAAAATGAAAAGTTTTATTTCAATGAATTTCTATTTAAGCAAAAGGAGTAAAATGTTTGCTTTAAGTGTTTCAAAAATGAAAATTTCTTAGACACTAGATTGAAATAAAACAATAGCAAATAATTTGAGTTTAGTACTTTAAGTGAGTTAATTGATGCTTTTCTCAAATAACATACAAGATCACCAAGTGATATTGAGTTTGCATTTATTTCTATGCTTTTGATTGTGATTATAAAGCATGAGGATGATTATGGACTTAGACCTTAGAAGGTTAGGTCATGCATGGTTAAATTTATTTCTCATGGTATTTATTTTGAAATAGGCTCTACGCACCCTGCCTTATCTCTATTTTCTCTAAGTTGTAAAATTCTTTTCTCATCTAACTCCCCTTGAATGTAACTTAAAGTTTCTTGATTATAAAATGCAATTAGTCACATCAAAGTGTAAACCTAGGGTTAGATAGAAAAATTTTGTAACTTGAAGATGGAGATCCAAAGGTGCCATGGAGATTCAAGGTGTAACGACCGCTCCTCGATCGCTACAGGAGTCCGAGACTCATGAGAGAACCCATCAAGTCTCGTGAGAGAACCCTTACTTAAAACATTAGCTATTTCTTCATATTCATGCCATCAATCTATGAAATTACTTTGATCCATAAAACTCTTTGTAATATAAATTGAACAATAATCTTTATAAATTGACTAAACCTTTATTCCACACTATCGTAAAAATAATATATCAAGACTTATAATCTCCAAATGTACATTCGTATTGACACTATTATCAATTTCATAACAAATTACACTATGACAACTCGACCTCTAGCAGCAGAGCAACTCGAAATAAAGTGCTATGAGATGCCTTTACCTATCCGCGATGGACTGAAAATGTCGATGACTGCACGCTAGACTGATCACTATCTGTAAAATAGAAATAAGGGGATGAGTCTCTCAGACTCAGTGATCATCGGCTCCGTGAGTAGGGTGTAGATGGAAAACAAGCATAAGGTAGATAAATTTTAAATGATAAAACCAAAATAAGTATAGTAATCTTAGAAAAATCAAATCACTAGTAGAGTATTTGTGCCTTATAAAAATGAAGCTATAAAATCATAATACAATATTTCACTTTTGCAAAACAGGGCCGAAAACATCAAAAACATTGCTTCCCATAAAAGTACGAATAACAGTATAAAGTATGTACGCTCCCAAAATGTGTGGCACGTAAAGAAATCAAAGTGTACGGCCACGTAAACCATTTCATGATCATCAAGTAA
>NW_018397276.1:1698353-1698911 GCF_002168275.2 Theobroma umbraticum
CCACCATGCAAAAGAGTATGTGTCGAAAACTCACAAGGCTCTCAAGTAGGTAAGTATCGTAATCACCTGTGGATCCACTTCCACGTATTAACATCCGGGAGCTCCGCTCCATCGGATCCCCACAGCCATGGCAATCTTGACGATGTTAGCCGACATCTGAGAAATCAAGCGGTCACAATTGCGAATATCACTTGTGGCCTAGCCACATATAATAACCCATGGCTTTGCCATGTATATCATAGACTATGGCCCCAACCATGTCTAATAGTCCATCGGTGACCCAAAGGTTCTCTGCCTAGAGCTCACTTGTGTACAAAGGTCACACTATCTCAATGTGACATTCGGCCTACTCTCGATGCTCTCGGTCTGTTGACACCATTTTAGAAACCAAATCTAGTTTTTCGAGGCTTCCCTTTAAATCATTTGAAATCAAAGTTCAATAATCCTTCAAATTTCCTTTCACATTAAATGGCATGGTGTAAACACTTTGTACAAAGATCGAAATAAAATTGGTACTCAAACTTGCACTTTAAATCATTTAACAAATGCATTTAGCTA
>NW_018397276.1:1699016-1699602 GCF_002168275.2 Theobroma umbraticum
AAAAACACTTGCATCCACAATTTCCTATGGTTTCTACCAGCTCATGCTTTTCACAATAGCAATTTATAAATCATTGCAAATCCATTTAAAAAATGGCCTATCAAGGCTAATAGCTCATGCTATCCACAAATGCTATTAAGTAATGCCAACAATGTTTACTAACGTAAAACAATTTATAGTACGGAGATTTAAAATTGACACCCCTTACTCACCGTATGATAGCGAGATACTATGTCGTTATTGATTTGGATGCATATCTAGCTAGTTCTACTTGCCATTGACCCATTATCTCCTTCAGCACGCCACCATGGCAATTTTCCTCACTTACTCACTTCCTAGAAACAAGGCAAACTCAATATACTTAATTATTCATGTGCATGGCAGCACATCAATCAACAAATCCTTAACCTAATTTCATAGTTAATCGCATGCTTACACATAATCATATATGACAGCAACTTTACCAAAGAAGTCTTAAATCTTTGGATGCATAATCCTTATCCTTTACTTTCTTCAAACATTACATTCTCACAACCATTATAGAGATTCTTCCTAAACCATAATCATATAGCATAAACAATCAAGG
>NW_018397276.1:1699690-1699833 GCF_002168275.2 Theobroma umbraticum
ACTTGAACTAAAACCAAGAAATCTCAAGCTCCTTGGTAGCAAAATCTCATATTCCTTGTGATTCACCAACATGCATGGTTTTCTTGGCAACCATACAGTATTCTTTTGCTGCCACAAACATTTTCACACATCATAATCAGTTC
>NW_018397276.1:1699843-1723223 GCF_002168275.2 Theobroma umbraticum
CATTCAACCAAACTAACAATTTCTATCTTCATTACCTTGAAATATTTGAGCCTAACCACCCAACTCTCATTAAACTTCAACAATGGCGTGTGGGTGGGAGGAAAAACCTCTCAATTTTTCTCTAGCTTTTCCCCAAGCCGAACCTTCCTTCCTTTCTCATATTTCTTTCTTTCTTTCCTCTCCTTTCTCTTCTTCTTGGTTGTGGGCGGACCTCTCAAGGCCAAACCCTTGAAAATGGCTTCACTTTTTCATTTTTGCCGACACTTGCAGATTGCCCAAAGCCACATTCTTTGCCATTATTTTCCTTTCCTTTTTTCTTTACGTTTCTTGCATGGGCGGATTGCCCAAAGCTTGATGGCTTTTCTGGCATTTCTCTTTTTATTTTATGTGGTAAAATTATAAAGCAAAAAGCGTTTGAAATCTTTCCACCCGCCACCTTGCTTTCCATCCTTTTTTTTCTTGATTTCTTTATTCCATGTCCCATATTCACTTTATATTTTATTTAGCCACCCTTTGACCATTCAAGTCACATGCAACCCACTTTCTTCTTTGTTCATTTCACCAACTAAAGCACCAATCATATTACATGCAAATAAATTTTAATCTTATTCTTTGTTTTACTTCACATAGTGGGGTTCTCACATGTCCTCCACTAACTTTTCTTATTCACCATGTGACCTTCCAAACTTTTCATCCTTCACAATTTGGTCCTTCCAACACTTTTTAATCCTAATTTCCTCCTATTTTCCTACCTTACATGTGTGAAACAAAATATAAATTTTCACTTCACCAAGTTATCACCATAATATTTAAAATATATACTTACCCGTGCTAGTTTTTATTTAATAAAGACACGTGGGCCCCACTAATGTCATTGTTTCTTCAAAATTCTTGTCTCACTTTTCCCCCCCCCCCCAACTTAGATTAGTCATATAATCCTCCTTCATGACTAATTCCAATAGTAGATAGAATATTAATATTTTAATAATATTTTATTAAAAAAATATTATTTTATTTCAAAATTCTCCACTTGTCTCCTCGGGGCCCAAAGTATCTCACTTTGTCCTAGTTCACTTCCAAATCGCCTTTTAACTTGCTAATTCATATTCGATAAAAATATTATTATTTAATTATTATTTTCTCACTTACGAAATATTTTATTCCAAATTATTCTTTTAGCCCATCACTGCTCTTTGGCACTTAAATTTATATCAATTGACCCTTCATCTTATCGATAAGGTCTTATTGGCTTCTATACAAGGGTATGGGGTGTTACAGTCTCCACCACTTAAATATTATTCGTCCTCAAATTCATGTCATCATTGGATCATTATTCTTACTTTATGAGCTTATTTCATTCCCTGCTTCATAGGGATCTTTATTTTATCCACCTCATTTACTTTCAGTTTGACTAGAACACTTATGTATATTATCATCTTCGTAATCAAAACAGCGATACCCTTCATAATTGTCCTCTTTTACCATTAAGATCCCGAGTATGCCGTTAACTCCATTAGTAACTTTAAACACAAGTCAACCTCAATCATCTCGATATCGATCACATATCATGCTTACTTATGTATACCTAATCACCATCTTATTACTTCATTTCTTGTCAAGCTTCTCGACATTCATTCATCTTACCCCATATACTGTTACATAACTTATATCATTGTAAGTATGCCATATTCATTCCTATACATGTTTTCAACATTAAGGGAGGTTTAAAACCTTCAATTATCCCCACATACTTCATGTTTGTCTTGCTTCTATGCGATTCTCACTTCAACATCATTCTTAAGCCAATGAAATTTACATCATGTAAAAAGACAATTCACTTGGCAATCTTTGACTTTAATTGTAATTCTTTCATTCACCATCAAATTCTTTTCATTAGTTCTAATCCCTCATGTCTCAAAATATAATGTCATTATTATGACTTAGAACTTTTTAATAATCGTTAACAAAATTAAATTTTATCTTTCTTAATCAATTTCCCCAAACACTCGCATTATAATAGTATCACCATTTATTCTCCATCCATTGCACTATTGCCTTGTGGGGAGTCTAAGATAGATATGACATACCACTTTATTACTTCTTACATCTCAATCATATTAATCAATCTTGTATGGCTTAACCACACCATAGATTCCATTTCTTGATATTCTTTTTTTATTTATTGCTCCAAAATTCTCCTATATCCATGTACCTCAATTTCTAATGGTATCTCTTCTCATTGCATCATCTATTCAACTCATCAAACACATTGAGTTCAAATTTCAAATCATTAAGAATAATCCTGCACTTAGTTGGTCACATAATCATCTCCACATAAATGTATACACACACACATTTAATGTCAAAAATCATCATTATGTGTAGGGATCTTCATATCAAACGCGTTCGGACTAAATTTCACTTTATATGTTCCCATCCATAACCAATATTTAGTATTATATTCTCATAGTTCATGCTTCCCTTTTTACTTTTCTCAATTTTTGACATTTCTAATTTAACTTTCCATTTCATTTCCATAAATCAAGTTTAATCCACCAACATTAGAGTATAATCAATTTCAGATCACCCTTTGAATGTTTAAGTTACCATTTAATTTACATCTTACCATACTTAATCTCCATATAATTCATACAGATTCATCTTATGTCTATGTACAACTTCACATAATTTACAAGCTTATACTCTTTTCTTATCATCTCTAATCATTTGCATAAGTTTTAGTGTACTATATACAAGCTTCAAAAGGTATGAAGCCTACTAGAAGAGTGAAGGAGGAAAAGGACAATGACAAATGCCATTTCTACAGTAAACTAGGACATTGGAGGCACAATTGTAAGGATTATCTTGAATCCAAGAAAGGGAAGAAATAAAAAAAAGCTTCCACACCAAGTATGAATCATATGCTGATTTATTTTCACTATTTGGTATCTGTTACCTTACTCTTTATTAATGGTTTTAATATTTATGATGTATTGAAGGAACTAATGACAAGGAACAGTGAAGAATAAGACCATGAAAGTGACAACTTTAGTTGATGGTAATGAAGCTTGTCAACCTAGATTAGATTGTGGAACAATACATAATTTAGAACATTGAATGATTTCATGACATAATTGTTAAAATGAGATGTTTTGGTTTTGGGCCTATGGCTGAATATTTTATTTTATGTTTAGGAAACATAGATTTATATTTTGCTAGCATGAGATGCTTAGCTTATATATATTTATATATTTACATTACATTTCATTTTATTTTGAAATTGTTCTAAATTATTTATCCTTAAGAATAACCTTGCGTATATGATAAACGATACTAAGTCATAATGATAAGATCATTGAGAGATTATTTTTCTTTTGATTATGAATCGAAAAGTAAATTATGAGATGACTTAGATAAAATTAAGTCCTAACTCCATGAATTCATAATAAGAATATGAACACATTTAGTTAAGGAGCATTCTTGTGGAGATAAAATTTCTAAATTAAGATTGCTTAGAACAAAATAACAATTGATTATCATATTGAATTCATAAGATATGAATCACAAAGCATTCTAAACCTAATTAATCGTATGAGCTAACCTTTGAGAGAATTTCATCCCATAACCAACGATGAATGACTTATGATATGTAAATATACATAAAAGCTATGGGTATAACAAAGTAAAGTAAATAAGTTTACTTGGTAACATTTCTATACATGATAGAAATAGTTGGAGCTAATGACACTTTAAAGGTTAAGGGTCATGAAATTATAGAATCCAATAAATAAGATTTATGCACAAAGATTGATTTAATGGGATGCATAATTCATGAGAAGAATCCATTAAATACAAACTATTAGTAGGATAAATATTGATGCACTACTCATATAAGATGAGTCTATTAAATGATCCAACATGAATGATTGGATATTAATCTTTATTCAATAAATTCAAAGTAGTTGAATACATTGAATAAGATAAACATATTTTGTGCAAATCATAAGGTTAGTGGGAGTAAGATAAGTTACTCATTAAAAGTGTATAAGATACATTTGCTAGTCTAAGAAAACTAAAATGGGACTAAAGTGTTAAAGCCAAAAAGAGGACTTAACAAAAGAATTTAGGATGACATGTTAAAGGAGCTTAACATAGAGAGAATCCTAAATGTTAAAAGTGACATAAAGTCATGATTGAGTAGTTTTATTGGGCTAGTTCCCAAACAAGAGATAACTACATGGTTATATCTATAACTGGGAACAAATCTTTTATTTAGGCTATAAAAGAAGAGATATTATGATCATTGGTTTAAGGAACCTATAAATGATTCTGAGTTGTTAAAGTAATGAGAAGAGCCATATTAATGGAATCAAGGTCTCGTTGTGATCTAAATTAGTTTTTCGATTATGACAATAGAGATTGTCAAACATATAAATTAACATATTCTGAAATATTGCAATTTAAGTTGTCCTAGTAGAGACACAGTTGCTAAGTGAAAGAGTTCGATATAGGATATGTTAGCAATTGACTCAAGTGCAAATGGGAGATTGTTGGTATATGCCCTTAAGCAAATTGGATTTGTCGAGGAATATATATTATAATTTAATGCATACTTAGTCGCATAAATATATGTGATAGAGGTACTCTTTCATCTTAGTGCAACAATAGGGAGTTATTAAGTACTAATTCGATGAAGCCCATGGATCATAAACGCCTTGTAAGAGAATTGTAAAGTTGTTACAATTATAAGATCACTATGCATCAAATCCATGTTCATAAAATTGTTCCTAATCATTGTATTGTCAAGACAAGGCATTGACAATGCTCAAAGACTAGTACATGTTAAGCCTTTTTACTTGGGAAGTAAGCAATCGATCTCATAGATTGAAGTATATGGCATACTTGAGGATAACATGTTTATGCTAGTTAAAGAATAAGTCACTGAACACGACCTGGTATGAGAACTCCATTTGTTATTTCACTGAAGTGTCTATGAAATATGTTCTCATGTGATAGTTGTGCAACTAGTCCTTAGACTTGAGATGTTAGGTCATCTTGCATGAGGAAGAACATACCTTGATTTCACCTCTACGAGTCTAGAAGCGATCAGATGTCTAAGTATGGCATTTTTTGGTATGCCATGAAGCAGGTGAAGGAGAATAAGTAGTCAAAAAAGGATTCATCGCCCTAAATGATATGAAGGGATGTATCTCACTTGGTCTCAATTCTTGATTAACTTGTATAAAGTCTTTAGCCAAAGCATGATGAATTTGAGGAAATTTAGTTTCCTAAATTCATAAAGTTAGTCATGAATTATGAGAACTAATATGGAATGTCATAAGTAAACATTGAGCCATGCTTTATGACATATCCGAGATATTTAATGAAAAGACCGTATTACACTGAGAGGCTTATCATTGAAAGGGGTTGTCAAATTCTTTAATTGACACTCTAACATTTGGGTGGTCATGATGTATTTCTAGATGTCGCTTATGATCTATAAATATAAAGTAGTCATCAAATTAATATGTGATTAGGATTTATATTTATTGCCTACATGTTAGAAGCCTAACAGGTCACACACATTACGTGACATGATTGAGATTAAATAGGGATAATTAATTAAGTTGGACTGAATTGGAATAAACCAAATAAAGTGTGATAAGAATTAAGTTTGCAAGGACTTAATTGAATTAAAATATAACTATTGTATCTAGGGTTAAACTTAGTTTGGCTATATAAATATGTTATGTTGGCCAACTAAAAGTTGAAGCCTCTAACTATTTCTTAACCTTTTCATAGAAATAAGAAAAAATATAGTTTTCTCTCTCCAATAAAAATAAGATTCAGGAAGAATTTTTGACTTTCTTATTTTAAAAACAAAACTTGCTTGCACAAGTAAAATATTCCTTTTGAGAAGGTCTTATTCGGTCACTATGTGGGTTACTGTTAAGTGTCAAACACTTGGATGGCTAAAGATTTGACAAATCCTAAAGGTTAAAAAGCAAAGATTTCAACTGCATAATTTTAAATTATTTTATTCTCTTTTTAAGTCACTTGCTTCATCACAAGCATTTTTTGAATTTAACTGGCTTTTGATTATAATATCTAGAGTAAGGTATGTATCTGATGAGATGATGGTATTTTAGCTTTCTTTTGACATGTGATTCTACTTGGCACATAGCTTGCATCTTGGGATGTTTGATTTTGCTCGGACATTGAAATCCCAAACTCTTTGAAAATTTTGTTATGGTTGAAGGTTAAACTTTGATATTATTTAAAATGGATTACCTGTATTTATTTTAAAAGTATCTTTGACAAACACTCTCTCGTTTAGCTTGTTCCCCCTCTCTAGATCTACCCATGAAGTTATTTATAACTCACACCTGTAAGATGCATTTTTTTTGTAGATCAGTAGTTGCTTGAGCTTGTTGTCCTTTGGAAAGAGCTACTCCCATAGTCAACCTTGTTAGGAGTTCGGTATAGCAGCCAATAGGTGTTAGCCTTGTTGTTTAGAATCATACTCCGCTGGTCTTATTTGGGTTGGTCACTTATGTTTGACTGCTATGGATATGCCAAGAAACATCTACATTTGTATTTGCTACAGGATGGCCCATACTTGTTATTTTGATATGTCTTGTTTCCGCATTTTGAGCACATGAGTGTGTAGACTACTATGATATTTTCCTATATGATATAATATGTTCATGCATGTTTGATGTATAGTTCCATGGTGATGAGCTCAATGAGGTTAATGATAATTGTATTATATAGAGTTATTTAGCTACATTATGGGTTACTAAAATAGATAAGTCCTTATGTTTTGAGTCAATTTTAGATAATTTTTAGGTTTTAGTTAATTAGTTCAAAGCATGTTGATGCACTTTAATTTTATTAATTTTAACTCAAATTCATGTTGAAAGTCTCTATTTAAGTCAATGCTGATTGGGTCTATGATATTGTAGGTTTATATGGGCTTAAAGTTGAATGTTGGTGAACAAGGCCATGGACACAAAATGTAGACTTCTACAGAACATGTCACAAAATTTTGGTCATAATTTGTGTTACAGAGATCCAATCAACATGATTCTTGGACCATTATGAATCTAGGAAGCATATCTACAATTTTTATATTACCATTTCACCTAGATCAGCCTCGAAATAAGAGCAAATTGCATTGCAAGATGAGGCACTGCAGTAGACTACACCAAGGCAGCATAAGAGCAAGCAACATCATGGCCTTGAAGAGCTCAAGGCCTCAGTGCCCAAGGGAGCAGCAATGCTCCCATAGAAAAACCTAAGAGCTCAGCACCATAGCACCAAAGGAGGAGGGATGAAGTATCGGATGGAAAGCAAGCAAAATATATATACATCAGTCATGTGAGCAAGGCCACGGCACTCTAACGTGGATTAGTGAAGTATGGCCAATTAGGAAATGAGATTTTAAGGTTTTTTGTTAGCTATAAATCAGTCTTTTTTAGCAGTTAAGAGGAGAGGTTCAAAGAGGCAATAAGCGACAATTTTGAGAGAAAAGAAAAGGCACTTTAACTAGAGAAACAAGAAGAAATCGAAGGGATCAAGGATCATGAATCAATAAAGGATTTAATTTTTCTTTACTCTGTATTTCTTTCTTGTTATTTTTTTGTGGCACTGATTTTTTCTGTTGATTTAATTATGTCTACTATAAATACAGTGATGAACTAATTTCGCTTTCTAGGATTATGGGATATTTCATTATGTAGTTTGATTATTTGATTTTTTCTTACTTAGTGTTAATGGAAATCACATGGTTTATTCAATTCTACAGTTAATGCTTCTGCACTTAATGCTTTTCACTACCTACTCACCATTTGAAATGTAATCGGTCTCTAAATGGAACCTGACGAAGAAAGTTTAGAATAGACTATAGTTTTGAATAGCCTTTGTTTGATTCACTTCAAATTTAGGTGATAGTTTCGTGTTTAGGATAGACATATACCTAAATCCCTTAGGTAGGCATATCAGAACATGAACTTAATGAACTTTTGCTAATTAATATGCATACACAAATGGGATTAATTTAGAAAAGGTATGTGTGCATGATCTCAACAGATGACATGTACATAATTTGCATTCTAGGTTAGCCATGTACTTCATTAATCTAAGTTAAGGAAATTATTTAAATTAGGCAAATTTTTGAAAGGCACCATGATCGTAGGTTTTGAGTAAATATTTCTTTTAGTGACATTTTGTGCTTTATTAATTATTTAATTAATTATTTATTTTAATTTAATTAATCCTTGGAAATCGAGTGCTTGGATAAGATTATTATGTTAGAAGTTTAGTTACCAGTAAGAATAAATACAAATCTCTGTGGGAAATGATACTGGACTTACTTTATATTACTTGTACGGCCATGTGTACTTTCGTGTATTAATCTGACCAACAAGTTTCTGGTCCCATTGTCGAGAAATTGTTATCCTATTTATATTTACTAATATTAAATTAAACAAATTGGCTTAGACCAAGCCTTTCTTTCCTTTATGTTTTCTAGTACGTTTAACATTGTTCACATAAAGCACGAAACTTAGAGACTATCTCATGTAACCTAGAGATCGAGCGAACGTTTCAATGACTAAGATGAGAAAGTCAACAGGATTATAATTCTTCTAGTACAATGGATGAACAACCAAGAAAGCAGCAAGTCCAAGAGAGGGTAGTTGAAGAGAGTCATTCAGTAAGGGACTATGCTATCCCTTTAGTACAAGGTATCCCATCAAGCATTAGAAGGCTAACCATTCAAGCAAATAATTTCAAGATCAAGCCAACTAGATCACTATGATCCAGATATCAATCTAGTTTGGGGGTGTTCCAAATGACGGCCCAAATGCTCATATATCTAATTTTCTAGAAATATGTGACACATTCAAGCACAATGAGGTCACAGATGATTCCATTCAATTGAGAGTATTTACATTTTTGTTGAGGGATAGGGCAAAGCTTTGGTTGAATTATTTAGCCACAGGCTCAATCATAGCATGAGATGACCTTGCCTAGAAGTTTCTTGCAAAATTCTTCCCTTCAGCAAAAATAGCCATGATGAAGAACGATATCACTTTGTTCATACAATTTAATGGTGAGAGATTATATGAAGCTTGGGATAGATACAAGGATTTACTTATGTTCAAAATGGCTTCAAGTTCAATCATTTTATAATAAATTGTACAGCCAAGTTCAAGATACAATTGACGTAGCTATAAGAGGAGCTTTTATGGGAAAGACCATCAACGAAGCATATGACCTATTGGAAGGGATGGCATCAAACAATTATCACTGGCCATTAGAATGATCCACACATAGGAAAGTAATTGGAGTTCACAAGATTGATGCTATCACAACATTAACTGCACATGTAATTGCTCTAACTAAAAGGTTTGATTTTTTTAGAACTAATCCTATTCAAAGTCCTTTTGTAGTTTATGACAATTGTGGAGATGGACACACCGGTAACCAATGTCAAAGTATGAATATGGAAACAGTTCAATTCATTGGAAATAGACAACAAAACAATCCTTTCTCCAAAACATATAATCTCGGATAAAGAAACCAGCCAAACTTTTCATGGGAAAACAACTAGGGAGTAACAACTTCAAGACCAAATATACTGTCTAGTTTTCAATAGCAAGTGAGAGCCCATATTCTTGATAAAAGACCATCTATGGAGGAGTTAATGATGTAATATATGGCCAAGATAAACTCCCTCATCAATAGCTAGCCAACATCATTGAGAAGCCTTGAGACACAAGTTAGACAATTAGCAAGCACAATTAATAGCAAGGCTCAAGGAACATTGCCGAATGACATTGAGACAAATAGGAGATGGGAGGGAAAAGAACATGTGAAGGCCATCACCCTTGGAAGTGGAAAAGAGATTGAGGGCAATACTAAACAACCTAACTGAGTGAAGAAGGAAGCTCAAAATGAAACACAAGTAGTTGTTCTGAACAAGTGCATTGCAGATAAGGAGACTATATCACACCACCATCACTTTTTCCTTAAAAATTCAGAGAATAACAAGAAACAAATTCATTTCAAAAATTTATAAAGGTATTCAAGAAGCTGCACATCAATATACCATTCACTGAGGCTTTAAAGCAGATGCTTTCCTATGTCAAGTTTCTAAAAGAGATATAGTCGAAGAAAAGACAACTAGGTGAGTTTAAGACTATGGCACTCATTGAAGAGTGCAATGCAATCATACAAAACAAGATTTTGTTAAAACTCAAGGATCTTGGCAGTTTCACAATATCGTGCCATTGGAGCATACTATTGTGCCAAGGCATTAAGTGATCTGAGAGATACTATCAACTTGATGCCATTATTTGCTTACAAGAAACTAGGTTTGGGAGAAATCAAGCCCACAATAGTGACTTTGCAACTTGCAGATCGTACCATGACCTATCCTCATGGCATTATAGAAGATGTATTAGTAAAGGTGGACAAGTTCATCTTTCTAGCTAATTTTGTGGTACTCGATATGGAGAAAGATAGATAGATTCCAATCATTTTTGAAAGACCTTTCTCATGTACCACCAGAACACTCATAAATGTAAAGAAAAGAGAGTTTACCTTGAAAGTCCAAGAACAAGAGGTAACCTTTAATACCCTTAAATCTTTGAAAAATACTAACTTTTTTTATGAGTGTTTTACAGTAAATGTAGTTAAGGGTGAAAAGTGATTGCTACAATTAAATGAGATGGATGAGATACGGTTATATGCATATGAGAATACTAGGATTTACAAAGAAAAGACAAAATGATGGCATGACAAGAAGATTGTTGAGCGACATTATGAACTAGTCAACATGTGCTGATATTCAATTCTCATTTGAAGTTGTTTTCAGAAAAAATTAAAGTAGAGGTGATTGAGACCATTTCTTGTATCAAGAGTGTTTCCATATGGTGCTGTGGAATTAGTGGACAGCACAACAAATGCAAAATTTAAGGTGAATGGGCATTAGCTGAAGAAATACTGGGGGTGACATAGATTGTCAACACTTCTCCATTAGTATTTCCAACCCCAACTAAGCTTAACCGAGAGTCTAGCTAAAGACACTAAAAAAAACCATTACTTAAGAGGTAACCCAAGTTTTTTTTCCTTAAGCAATTTTTGATTATGCATTAATTATTGTTGTTAGTAAATAGTAATATCATTTTTATTTTTATTTTTATTTTTCACATTATGAATTACTTATTTTTATTTTCTATTTGTAGGTAAGAAATATTTACAAGAATAATTATTATAGTTTGATTAAAAAAAAGTTTGCCACCGCCATGACATTAGGGGGCATCCCTTAAGTTCCATGGTAGAACCCAAGGTTAGGGCGCTATAATGCTACCCCAAGGGCGATGCAATGCCCCACAACAAGAAAAAAAGTTTTTGCATAATACATTGGCCCGTGGAGCATCATCGATGCCATGTTGGGCCCTTTACCTTATATAAACCCTCTTTTACCTCATTTTTTCAACCCTTGGCTCAAGTTTTAATTCTCTCTCTACCCTACTTACAAAAATCTCACTCCTTTTCGCTTACCCACTTCCAAATCTCTTCTAAACATTAATTATTTTGCATCAAAATTTGAATTTTGAATGTTTTAGAGCATTTTCACTTTCTTTCAAGCATTTGAGTGCAAGAAACTGTGGTAGGTACTCTACTTGCTCTCTCTAAAAATTTTGATGATTGATTTTGTGTTTTGAAGATGGGTGTTGCTTAGAATTAATGGCTATATGCTAGATTTAACAATGTAGTATATAGGTTTCGTTGATTTTTGAGTTTTGTACATAAATTAGAAATTTTGAATGGTGGGTACAATGCATAACTCTAATTTTTTGCACTTTAAATTTACATTTGATCGATAGTAAAATTAGAGTTGTTCATATTATTAGGGAATTGAATAGTTAGTATCAATTATTTTGTCTATGTTGATCAAATTTTCTGTAATGTATACTAACTAGTTGTCAAAAGTGTGTTGTTTGTTGCATGGGTACTCAAATAATTACCATGGCACCCAAGAAGAGGACGTGTGATAGTGGACGTGGGTAGAATTATGATCGTAGCAGATTTATTTTGATTGAGGCTGAGAGCACCACACCCAGTCCCTAATGCAAAAAATGATAGTTTTAGAATGTGGTATTGATGTCCGGAAAGGTCTCTATCCTAACATCTACAACATAATCAATACACGCCAATGGAAAAATTTTTGCACCTAGTTAGAAGCAACAGTAATACCGAGAACTCTATGCTAATGCTGATGAGCATGACAATGGGCATGCCTTCATTCAAGGTTGTTAGCAACTTTTTGATGCCCATACTATTAATCCATTGTAAATACTCTTGACATTAAGAACGATGAATACGACCAATTTATGAATGGGAACGTTGATTTGGATGAAGTTCTAAGGCACCTTAGCATTTTGGGTACTGAATGGAAAATGGACAAGGGTGTCCCAATTTCATTCAAAGCTATTGCCATTGTACAGTGACTACAAGGTATGGTATAATTTCTTCACAGCAAAGCTGCTACCTATGAAACACTTGAGTGATGTGACCAAGGATCGAGCAATTTTCTTGTACGCCATTATGGCCAAAAAATCTATTAACATCGAATGGTTGATCTTTAACAACATTATTATGTTAGCCAATTCACTATGCGATGGATTATGGTAGCCATTCCTTATAACTACCTTATGTCATCAAGCTGGAGTAGTTTGGTCACCCAATGAAGAGTTGCTACATTCGAAGATTCCGTTGGATAATGGAATCATCCATAGGTCTCATATGCTTGAGCACACTACTAGTGGAGGTAGTTCATCGACTGCACCTCAACCACTGTGGCATACCCAATATTCAAGGAATTGGTAAAATTGACTTCAAGGCAAGCCTTTAAATAAACGCTATCTATAAGACTTATATTGCCCCCACCACCTGGAATGCAAAGGGGAATAATGCGAATAGCCTTAAGGATACAACGGAGCCAATGTCGAACTTTGTATTGCACTTTACGAAAGTCGACTACTAGATACCCCTGAGTGTTTGCAAAGTTGTTTGGCCTTAGAACCTACTTTCTACAGCAAGTAGACTATAAGGAAGTTAGAAGCTTTTGTAGTTGATGGGAACTTAAATGTTTATGTTAATAGAACACAACATTTTTCTTACTCTTGATATTTTTGCTCTTGTTTTTGTGTTTGTTTTGATGTGTCAAAATGGTTGGCAACAAGCCCTTTATATAGGCTTGCAAGTATCTCTTTTTCAATGACACAACCCTTTCATTAAAGCACCATTTTGTCTAAAAGATATCTTCTCATTTGGCTAAATACATCTTTTGCATAAAGGTATTGTTTCAATAATCATGTTATGAAAGACAACTATTCATTCCAGAAATTATAACCTTTGAGTTATAATTTGAAACAATAACTTTTCATATTTAACTTTGGAGTTGTGGTGTCCTTTCAATATGTCTCATAACTTTTGAATGTTATTTTACCAAGAGACATAACCATTCATATGAAAACCTGCCTATAATCCAATAAACACATTATGTCACTTTATGCGACATAACCTTTGAGCTAAAATAGCTTTTCATCATGTGATATAACCTTTGATTTCGAAAATACACCAACATTCCCCCACCATTTTCAAAATTTCCAAATACCAACAACTTTGGGAAACTTGTGCATAAATGAAGGTATTTTGCAGATTTGAACCTTCACGTAATGAGTGTGGTTGGTTCTAGCCTGAATTGAGTGGTTGACCAAGCATTGAACCATCGATTCTTCATTTGACTAGTCAGGCCCTAAACACACACAAGCTTCCTTGCTCACTTTGTATCTAGTTTTGCCAACACGTTTTATGGCCTTGTGTTTTACATTCATTCATGAGTGTCGTCAGAGTCAAGCTTTTTGCTCTTAGAAGTGGCCACACTTCCACTCATATAGGTAGCCCTTATCGGAAGTACCTCGTAATTGTAGTACTTCAACATATACATGTTATGGGTCTATTAAGAACTTTTGTTCAACATTACTTTACACATTACAGGAACCAAGCACTATACACCTTGGGATGGAAAATATAAATTAGTGCTTGCAATCATGCATGTGGTAGAATGGTCCGTACCCAAGACTTGCAGGTCGACCAAAAGCGTCGACGTGAGCTCCCACCATTGGAGATTTAGTTGATAGGCTTGAGATTTATCCCTCTTGAGGTCTTAATTACCAAGTTCTTTTTTAGATCTTTGGTAAGTGGATTAGTTAAATTTTCAGCAGACCTCTCATAACTTATAGTGACTATACCATCACTAATTCTTTGTCTTACAATGTTATGTCATAGTCCAATATATCGACTCTTTCCATTATAAGCTTGATTATATGCCTTTGATACAATTGCTTTATTGTCACAATGTATCAAGATTGGTGCCATTGGTTTAGCCCACAATGGAATTTCATAGAGAAAATCTTTCAACCATTCTGCTTTTTGGGCGGTAGATGCTAAGGCTATAAATTCAGCTACCATGGTGGAGTCTGCTTGACAGGATGATTTTTTAAAACCCGAAGAAACAGTACCCCCACCAATTGTAAAAATCCAACCAATCATAGATGTATGATCTGTTCTATTTGAGTTCCAACTAGCATCTGTGTACCCTTCTAAAACTGAAGGAAAACCTGATGAACAAATGCCATAATTCTTTGTACTCTTTAAGTATGTTAGAACTCTATGAATAACATACCAATGTTTTTTACTTGGATTACTTGTAAATCGACTTAGCATCCCAACCACAAAAGCAATATCTAGCCTTGTAAAAACCATGGCATACATTAGGCATCCAATCACCTTTGCATATTCGTTTTGTGCTATTGGCTTGTCTTTGTTGGGTATTAGCTTTAGATTAGAATCATAAGGTGTAGTCATTGGCATACAATCTGACTTCCCATACTTTATTACAATCTTTTTGATGTAATGAGATTGAGACAATGTTAAGCCACTATTGTCATTCATTATTCTTATACCAATAACAACATCCGCCATACCCATATCTTTCATGTCAAAATTCTTTAACAAGAACCTTTTTGTGTCTTCCACTTGTTCCAAATCAGTACCAAAGATTAACATGTCATCTACATATAAACAAATGATGACACCTCTACCATTTTGGAACTTACTATAGACACATTTGTCAGATTGATTGATTTTATAACCATTAGCCAGCATAACTTTATCAAACTTTTGATGCCATTTCTTAGGCACTTGTTATAATCCATACAAGGACTTTACAAGCTTACATACTTTCCTTTCTTGTCCAAGAATGACAAACCCTTGAGGTTGTTCCATGTACACCTCTTTATCTAACTTATCATTTAGAAATGTTATTTTAACATCCATCTGGTGAATTACCATCTTATGTATAGATGCAAGTGCTATAAGCACCTTAATTGTAGCGATTCTTGCTACTGGTGCATATGTATCAAAATAATCAACACCTTCTTTTTATTTAAAGCCTTTTGCTAGTAGCCTTACTTTAAACATTTCTATGGTTCCATCAACTTTCATTTTCCTTTTGAAAATCCACATACAGCCTATTGGCTTGGAACCTGGTTGAAGGTCTACCAATTTCCACGTTTTGTTTTGCATTACTGAGTCCATCTCATCTTTTATTACTTCTCTCCAAAATGAAGCATCTCAAGACTTCATTGCCTCCTCATAAGTTTGAGGATCACCTTTACTGTCTACATTAAAGCAGTAAGGTAAGTATTCACATGTTTCTTCTCTTGTACCTTCTATTAAGTACATGAGGAAATCGTATCCAAATGTCTTTGCTTTCTTAATTCTTTTACTTTTCCTAAACTCAATCATTTTCTCATCATTTGAAAATTTATTACTTTTTGTTACTATTTCTTTGGGTGTTGGAATTGAATTAAACCTTGTTTCATCAAAGATAGCGTCTCTTGATTCTATGACTGTATTAATAGAATATGAATCATTAGGCTCTATCACCATGAAATGATATGCTTTGCTGTGTTTAGCATATCTTATAAATATACATTCAATTCCTCTTTCTCTCAATTTCTTTTCCTTTGGTTCTAGAACTCTTACTATGGCTCGACATCCCCAAACTCTTCAATAATTAAGGTTTGGCTTTCTTCCTTTTCATAGTTCATAAGGAGTAGTTTTGCTCCGTTTGTTTAGGATTCTATTTAGTATATGGCAAGCTGTCAATAAGGCTTCACCCTAAAATCTTTTTCCCAAACCTGAATTAGAAAGCAAGGCATTAACCATTTCTATAAGAACTTGATTCTTACATTCCGCTACACCATTTTGTTTTGGTGTGTAAGGAGCGGTAATCTCATGAACAATACCAGTGGACTCAAAATATTTGGGATCATAATATTCACCTCCTCTATCATATCATAAACATTTGATAGACAATTCACAATACAATTCATTTTATTTTCTATAAATTTTAAATTTGTCTATTGCTTCACTTTTAGTATGCAATAGGTAAACATAGCAATATCTAGAAAAGTCATCTATAAATGTTACGAAGTATTTCTTTCAACTAATAGAAGGAGTACCGTGCATGTCACAAATGTTAGAATGTATTAATGCAAGTAATTTGGAATTTCTTTCTATCTTAGGAAATAAGCTTCATATGATTTTAGTGACCATGCATGTCTTGCACATATCATAATTTACATTAATGTTAGGTATTAATTCTAATTTAGCCATATCATGCATTCTTTTATAATGAACGTGACCTAATCTATTATGCCATAAATTAGACAAAATTGATTTACTATCATGAACATTAAGCGAGGCATCAATATAAGTAGAACTAGTAATATTCTTATTGATATTAAGCTTGAACATGTTTTCAAAAAAATAATCCACCTCCCACATAATGTCCACCTTTTGTCAAGATGAACTTATCTACTTCAAATAATAATTTGAAGCTATACTTATTCAACAAGCAACCTGACACAAGATTCTTTCTAACTTCTGGTACATAATACACATTGTTTAGCACAAGTATTTTCCCAAAAGTAAACATAAGTTCCACGGTGCCTTTTCCTTTCACTTGTATAGTGGAGGAATTTCCCATGTATAAAACTGTTTCATCATTAACTACTTCCAAAGTCTTGAAGAAACTCTTGCCATTGCATACAGAATTAGTTACACTAGTGTCAATCTACCATGCTCCATCATTTTGGAGAAGATTGACCTCAGAAACCATAGCCGCAAATTTGTTGCTATTCACACCTTGTGTCTTGTTTTTCAAAAGTCTACATTTCGCTTTAAAGTGTCCTTGTTTGTTACAATGGAAACATGGCCCATTTTTGTTCCTTTTGATCTTATGACTTTTGTCATTCATACCCACGAAATGCTTTCTTTTGTTGCGTGAGGCCGGCTTGTTTGATGTTTTGTGTTCCATCACATGGACCTTCGAAGTCTTAAGATTCTTTTCATTTTCATCTTGCTTGAATTCTTCTTGGTTACGATAATCTTCTTCTATTCAAAGATAACTACCAAGGTCCTCGAGAGACATATCTTCTTTTTTATGTTTTAGAGTTTTCTTAATGTTTTTCCATGAAAGGGGCAGCTTATCAATTATTGATGATACCATAATAGCCTCATCCATTTTAAGACCATACTACTTAAAGCTATTTAGAATGCATTCAAGCTCATGCAATTGTTCCATAATAGAATGATTATCAATCATTTTGTAGTTATTGAAATGACTAACCATAAATTTTTTACTGCTTGCATCTTTAACCATGTATCTTGCTTCCAATTTGTCCCAAAGTTGTTTTGCACTAGCTTTATTCTGGTATGCATCGAGCAATGCATTCAACATTCCATTAAGAATGTGTCCCATGCATATGTAGTCATTATCATCCCATTTTTGCCTCAAACGAGTGCTTTCCACGGATTCTTCACCATCTTCTTCATTTGGTCATGGTGTATCCAAAACATAAGCAACTTTAAGAGTTGTGAGGAGAAAGCACATCTTTTTTCTACCATCGAATAAAGTTTACTCCTTCAAAGTGATCTAACTTGAAAATGTTGGTAGCCATCTCTTTAAGTGAAGCCATTTTGAATACCACAAAAATAAGTCTTAAAACTATTGGTGCAAATGGGGTATCGATGATATTCAAGGAACTAGCAAAATTGACTTCAAGGTAAGCCTTTAATAGACGCTATCTTTAAGACTTATTTCACCCTCACCACTTGGTATGCAAAGGGGAATAATGTGAATAGCCTTAAAGATACAATGAAGCCAACGTCTAACATCATATTGCACTTTACAAAAGTAGACCGGTAGATACACCCTAAGTTTTGCAAAGTTGTTTGGCCTTAGAACCTACTTTCTGCAGCAAGTAGATTATAAGGAATTTGGAAGCTTTTGTAGTTGACGGGACCTTAAGTGTTTATGTTAATAGAACACAACACTTTTCATGCTCTTGGCATTTCTGCACTTGTTTTTCTGTTTGCTTTGACGTGTCAAAATGGTTGTCAACAAGCCCTTTGTATAGGCTTGCAAGTCTCTCTTCTTCAATGGCACAACCCTTTCAATAAGGGACCATTATGTCTAAAAGATATCTTTTCATTTTGCCAAACACATCTTTTGGATAAAGGTATTATTTCAATAATCATCTTATGAAAGATAACTATTCATTCAATAAATTATAGCCTTTAGGTTATAATTTGGGACAATAACTTTTCATATTTAACTTTTGAGCTATGGTGTCTTCTCAATATGTCTCATAACTTTTGGATGTCATTTTACTAAGAAACATAACCATTCACATAAAAACCTGCCTATAATCCAATAGACACATTATGTCACCTTATGTGACATAACCTTTGAGCTAAAATAGCTTTTCATCATGTTACATAACCTTTGATTTTGAAAATACACCAACATATCTCTTCATGCCTTAGCAAATAGAAAAGCTTGAGTGCCATTTGAACCATTATGCAAAGTGCTTTAAAGCCATTGAGGAGATGTTGAGGGCACATGTCGAGCATGTTAGCATGGACTTGGCTACTTTCCCCACATTGCCCATTGATCCCACCCAAGATGAGGATGATGATGTTGGTGTAAAGGAGGATGCTGATTGACTTTGTCTGCAATCTTAGGGGAGTTTCTCCTTCTTTACTTTCAATGAGATTAAGGACAATGTTAACTTTAAGCTTGGGGGAATTTGAACTTTTTATAGTTTTATGCTTTATTTAGTTACGTATTTTCTTTTATTTTCTTTGCCTATTAAGTTATGAATGTGTGAAAAATGAAACTAGAGTAAATGCACCATGAAATTGACTTAGCCATCCAATGGTCAAATCTAATTGTCTAGCTATTCTTGTACATTTAGTAAGCATGAATAGAGTTGACGTAGGATGTTGAATTCTTATGTGTAACAAGATTGTAGGATGAAATTTCCACAATTAAGCACTTCACCACTTATATTAAGTTATTATGTACATTTAGAAAATGATTATGTGAATGTGAATTCTTAGATATGGCTTGGAATTTTAGAATTTGTTTGATTGTTTCTTGAGACAAAATCTTAAGAGGCATTTAAATAGGACATGACTTAGGCTATTATTAAATCATTTGAGCCTTTCGAGCTAACCCAATTAAAGATTATCCCTAGTATACCCCCTGAAGCCAAGAAATTTTTCCTTTTCTTTGTCAACCGTAAACAAGTGAGCTAAGCCTTTAAATAACATTTCCAACTTTATACCCTTCATCCCTAAGCATGTACATTGTTTTAGGAAATATATTGCATTTTTTATGAAAAGTGGACAAAAGGAAAAGATATACATATGTATAATTTCTAGATTTGATATGAAGTATTCATCCCATTATCATTGAAAGAAACAAGTTTTGGGGGTGATGAATTGAGAATAAAAAATATGGTTGATGAATGAAGAGTGAAATGAAAGACAAAGGTGTACTTGGTGGAGAAAAAAAATAAGACTATAGGTTCTAGAACAATTATGTGCTTAGGGTGACTTGAGTTACAAAGTATCTTATATCTTACCTTGACCCTAGCCTTACATTACAAGCCAAAAAAAGTCCTAAGGATCCAAGTTGAGTTTGAGCCTACATTGGTGGAGGTAGAGGTGAAAAGCAAATGTATGAAATTCTAAGCTAGTTTAAGGTTTGCATGAGCATAAACTTATCTAAAGTGCATGATGTTCATGATAAGAGATTACACATAGACATATGAAAGTTCATCTAAAAACTGAGCTTACATTTGAAGGAAATGTAAACTTAAACGATATTTATGCTTTACTTGATATGGAAAATAAGACAACTGATAAGGAAATTAAGGGTGATCAATGAATTGGTGCGATCTCTTAGTTTTGCCTAAGGACTAGCAAAAAGCTAAGCTTGAAGGTGTGATAACTCTATTATACATAGTTATTTAGCTATATTTTGGGATGATAAAATAGCTAAGTCCTCATTCGTTGAGTCAATTTTAGATAGTTTTTAGGTTTTTAGTTAATTAGTTCAAAGCATGTTGATGTACTTTAATTTTATTAATTTTAACTCAATTTCATGTTGAAAGTCTTTATTTAAGTCAATGTCGATTTTTTCTTTGATATTTTAGGTCCATATGTGCTTAAAGTTGAATGTTGGTGAACAAGGCAATGGACACAAAGTGCAGACTTCTACTGAACATGTCACGATTTTTCAATCATAACTTGAGGTATAGAGATCCAATCACCCAGATCAACCTCAAAGTAAGAGAAAATCATGTTGCAAGATGAGGCACCACAATAGACTACACCAAGGCTGCACAAGAGCAAGTAGCATCACAATGTTGAAGAGCTCAAGGCCACAATGCCCAAGGGAGTAGCAATGCCCCCATAAAAAAACTTGAGAGCTTGGCCTTAAAGCGCCTATGGAGGAGTGCTACAACACAAGATGGAAAGCTAGCAAAATATATGTATATATATATAAGTGAAGAGCATCACGACGCCCCTAGAGCAAGGCCGCAACACTTTGACATGGATTAGTGAAGTGCAGCTAATCGAGAAATGAGTTTTTAGGTTTTGTTAGTGGCCATAAATAGGTATTTTTCAACAATTGAGAGAAAAGGTTTAGAAAGGCAATAAACTACAAGTTTTGAGAAAAAAGTAAAGGCTCTTCAACGAGAGAAACGAGAAGAAATTGAAGGGATCGAGGATCAAGAATCGACAAAGCATTTGATTTTTCTTTACTCTTCATTCCTATCTTGTTATTTTGTAGTAGCTGTAACGACCTCTTCCCAATCGTTACTGACGTCCGAGACTTGCGAGTGAACCCGCTAAATCCTGAACAAGCCTTAGTTAAGATTCCAGACAATTTAAAACTGACTTGCAATATTATTGCGTCGTTTACTTAAACCAAATAAACACAATATTTAAAACGTGGCATTTAGATACCAACAACCAGGCTTGATAATTCCACAACAATTTCAACTTAGTAAGTGGTAATCATTACATAACCTCATGTTTTAGTAAATACATTTCCAATAAGCTATTAATCTTATAAGTCTGGCTACTCGACACAACATGACCTCTAAGCAATGAAGCGACTCAGAGTGGAAGCCTAAGAGATGCCATTACCTACGTTGCAGTTAGTCTCAATGTGCTGAGCGATGCACTTGAACCGATTACTTATCTACAAAAAGAAATAAGGGGTTGAGTTTCGTAGACTCAATGATCATCAACTCCATGAATAGGGCATAGATGGGAAGCAAGCTCAAGGCAGAAGATTTGAATATTAAAAACATAAGGATATATGCAAACAATTTAACTCAATAAGGGATGTTTGTGCCTTATTTGTAAAACTAAAAAGTTAATGCAAGATAATCATTTAAATTAGATATCAAACCAATACATGTAAAGATCTCTGTCATCAAAATCATATAACAACCGGCTTAAAGCAATTTAGTATCATCATCCGTGCACCTGTAAAATCTAACATTAACAAAGCTTATATGCAAATTCATAAATCATCTCGTACACGAGGAGTTAAATCCAATGTGACCGTATAATTAAGGGAGCTACGGAAAAACCATTATTTCTCACCATGCAAAAAACTACATATGTGAAAATTCAAAGAGATATCATTCTCGAGTAGGTATAGAAATAAAGAACATGTGGACCTGCTTCCACGTAACAACATCCAGGTGCTCCACTCCACTAGATCCTCACATGCCAGGGCAGTCTCAATGATGTTGGTCGATATCGGAGAAATCAGGTAGTCGCAATTGCGTATCACAACTTGTGGCATAGCCACGTACAATCACAGACCATGGCTCCAGCCATGTCTAACAGCTCATCGACAACCCAAAGATTCTCTAGCTAGAGCTCACTTATGCACAAGGGTCACACTTAACCAAAGTGACAAATGGCCTACTCTCGAATCTCTTAGTTTGATAAAACCATTTAAAAGCCAAATCGAGTTTTCAAAAGATCATGTCAAATCATTTTCAAAATACCAATCACAGTAACATGATAAAACCCCTTTTTGTAAGACTTTACATTATAAACATTTTGCATGAGGTTTAGATGTCAAATCAACATGGTGAGTATGAAATTTATTCATGAATGCACATCACACAATCAATAAGGCACATTTTGATAGGAATTATAGTAAAAGGCTTGTTTTCCAGTTTTAAAATCCTTTACATATAGAACTTGTATATATATATGGTCAACGCAAATTTCAAATACTTTGGCATTTACAAATTCCTAAGATATCTACCAGCTAATGCTTTTCACAAATTTTGCATTTAAAATAAATCAACACGTATAAATATATATGTACATAATTATGGGAATTTTTAAAATAGACACCCCCTACTCACCTCATAATACTGAGACACTATGTTGTTATTGATTCAAGTGCATATCTAGCTAATTTTTACTTCCCAGTCACTCGTTACCTCCTCCAGCACGCCACCATGGCAACTTTAGTTAGTTATACTCTTCCTAGCAATCATTCAAGCCCAATACATTTAATTATACTCATAAATTGTAAGATATCAATCATTAATCCTTAACCAAATTTCATAGTTAATCCCATGCTTACATGCAATCATATATGGTAGCAACCTTACCAAAGAAGTCTTAAATCTTTGCATGCATAATTCTTATCCTTTATTTTCTTTAACATTACATTCTCACAACCATTATAGACATTGTTCCTAACCCATAGTCATATAGCATAAACAATTAAGGATTAGGCCATAATTTGTCTTACCTTCCTCAATAATTCAACTTGAACTAAAACCAAGAGATCTCAAGCTCCTTGGTAGCAAAATCTCACA
Source organism: Theobroma umbraticum (assembly GCF_002168275.2). Lineage (NCBI taxonomy): Eukaryota > Viridiplantae > Streptophyta > Magnoliopsida > Malvales > Malvaceae > Theobroma > Theobroma umbraticum. The sequence goes on from NW_018397276.1 coordinate 1,723,201, forward strand.
TTCCTTGTGATTCACCAACATGC
>NW_018397276.1:1723323-1723695 GCF_002168275.2 Theobroma umbraticum
GCTTCTTGGGTGGTAGAAGCTGAAGCTATAAATTCAGCAGCCATGGTGGAGTCTACTTGACAAGATTGTTTCTTAGAACCCTAAGAAACAGTACCCCCATTAATTGTAAACATCCAACCAGTCGTAGATGTATGATCTATTCTATTTGAGTTTCAACTAGCATTTGTATACCCTTCTAAAACTGAAGGAAAACTTGAGTAACAAATACCATACCAACTAGCATTTGTATACCCTTCTAAAACTGAAGGAAAACCTGAGTAACAAATACCATAATTCTTTGTACTCTTTAAGTATCTTAGAATGTTATGAACAACATACCAATGTTTTTTACTTCGATTACTTGTAAATCGACTTAGCATCCCAACCACAAAA
>NW_018397276.1:1723859-1723976 GCF_002168275.2 Theobroma umbraticum
TTGGCATGCTATCTACCTTACCATACTTCAATATAATCTTTTTGATGTAATGAGATTGAGACAATGTTAGGCCACTATTGTCTTTCATTATTCTTATGCCAAGAATAACATCCGCCA
>NW_018397276.1:1724202-1724353 GCF_002168275.2 Theobroma umbraticum
ATAAACAAATGATGACACCTCTACCAGTTTGGTACTTACTATAGACATATTTGTAAGATTGATTGATTTAATAGCCATTAGCTAGCACAACTTCATCAAACTTTTGATGCCATTGTTTAGGTGCTTGTTTTAATCCATACAAGGACTTTAC
>NW_018397276.1:1724453-1745270 GCF_002168275.2 Theobroma umbraticum
TTGTTACACCATTCAAATCACATGTAACCCACTTTCTTCTTTCTTTATTTGACCTTCAAATGTACCAATCACATTACATTGAAATAAATTTTAATCTTATTCTTTCTTTTACTTCACACGGTGGGGTTCCCACATGCTCCCCACTAACTTCTCCTTTTTTTTGCATATAATAATTTGCATGTAATAGTAAGTTTCACATGTACATCTCATACTCCACATAATCTAACTTTCCGTGGTTAATAAATTCCCATTTAACTTCAAATATTGAAAATTGAACATAAGTCCTCAAACTTTTCTTTAATTGTTGTGTGACCCTCCAAACTTTTATGCTTTATAATTTGGTCCTTCTAACACTTCCTAAATTCCAATTCCCTTCTATTTTCCTTCCTTTACATGTGTACAAATATAATATAAGGTTTGCACCACATCAAGGTGTCACCATAATATTATATACTTACTCGCTCGTGCTCTATTTAATAAAAGCACGTGGGCCCCACTAACATCGTTTTTCTTCAAAATTCTTTCTTACTTCGTCTCCCTCACTTAGATTAGTCATATAATCCTCCTTCATGGCTAATCTCAACAATTATTATTTTATCACGTACGAAATATTTTATTCCAAAATATTCCTTTCACCCATTACCGCTCTTTGGCACTTAGATTTTTGTCAATTGACCCTTTGTCATATCGATTGGGTCTTATTTACTCCTATTCGAGAATTTGGGTTGTTACAGTAGCTATGATATTTTCTCTTAATTTAATTATATCAGCTGTAAATACAATGATGAACTAATTTCATTTTCTAGGATTATGGCGTTTTCATTATGTAGTTTGATTAGTTGATTTTTTTTCTTGCTTAGTGTTAATGGAAATCACATGGTCTATTCAATTCTAGACTTAATGCTTTTCACTGCCTGATCACCAATTAAAATGTAATGGGTTTCTAAATGGAACTCGACAGAGGGAGTTTAGAGTAGACCATAGTTTTGAATAGCCATTGTTCGATTCAATTCGAAGTTAGGTGATAGCATCATGTTTAGGATAGACATATGCCTAAATATGTTAAGCAACCATATTAGAACATAAACTTAATGAATGTTTTCTAATTAATTGACATAGACATATAGGATTAATTTAGAAAAGGTATGTGTGAATGATCTCAACAGATGACATGTACACAATTTGGATTCTAGGTTAGCCATGTACTCCGTTAATCTAAGTTAAGGAACTGATTTAAATTGGAAAAAGTTTTGAAAGACACCATAATCTTAGATTTTGAGTAAATATTTCTATTAGTGACATTTTATGCTTCGTTAATTATTTAATTAATTATTTTTAATTTAATTAATCCTTTGAAATTGAGTGCTTGGATAAGATTATTATGTTCAAAGTTTAGTAATCAGTAAGAATAGCTACCAATCTATATGGGAAATGATACTCGACTTACTTTATATTACTTGTATGGCCACATGCACTTATGTGTATTAATCCAACCAACAATTAATTTTAGCAATTGTTTTATTTGTCCATCTTAGACTAACATTGGTTAAAAGGGTCACTCCTATCGATACCCTTGTATTGGTCATGACCCTGGGGTTTGGACCGTGACAAATAGGTCTTACCCACCAGTCTAGACTCCACTGAGATGTCACTAGCCTTTAAAGATGATGGTATCTTTATCTTGTAAATTCTTTCTAGATAAAGGGGCTATTAGCCTATAAATACCCCCTCTCCTCATTTCTAACACACTTTAGTGAAATACAAAGTAACACACCTTAGAAAAAAACATTCTATTTCTCTAAAAAGCTCCCTCTCTTCATCTTTTCTTTTGCTCTGCTATTTTATGGGTTTTAAAGCTTACTTAAGCTCTATTTTTAGAATTTAAGGCTACACAAAGTTGGGCTTAAGTTTCGACATGTAACACTAGTCTTTATGTCTTATCAATATCTATGTTTTGTCATAAAACTTTGGACTAGGAACTTATTTAGGAATAATGCTTTAATGCTAGAAGACTCTCATAATTATAACCCTTTGTAACACCTTTTGCAAAATATGTTACATTTCGTGGACTTTATCTATATCAAATTGACATATATATTGATTTAAGGAATAAAGCCTAACTTTTGTCAATAATAAATGCCTAAATGCATTAAGTATCTCTGTACAACCAATCCAATTAGTTTGCAAGGCATATTAACATTTATCAATACAATCATGTTTGGTATTCAGTTTAAGAAAATGATGGACAACAATAAGATTTGTCATCCTCACTAGAATAAGACAATTATTTTCATCTTAGGAGAAAAAATTGTAGGTTCAATACTTTTATTTTTTATACTTTCTAGTTTTTTACCATTAAGGTGTATTTTTCTTCAAAACATTTGCATTTAGTAGAAAAAGGTTCACGTATATAGAGGCAATTTTGACCTAGCTAAATCATGTATTCTACATTTAACCATAAATCTACACCAATCATTGCACAGCAAATGCATGTAACCAAAAACGGGAACATGGTATGGGTTAAATTATACAATTGTGTAAACTAAGTTAACTAAGAATGATTTATGAAACATATTGAGTCTTGAGGACTTGGATGATATGCTAAATATGCCAAGTGTATGCAGGGATGTATATTGATGCTTAGGCCAATTTTTATGAAATTATGGAATAAATCTTATAGCTTGAGGTTTTGATCTAAATTTGGTGTTATATTTAAGGATATATTACAAGAAATATGAGTTAAAATAGTTTTCTGAATTGTGATTTAAGTAGGAATGATTTGGGGTGTTGAAGATTGGATTTTTAAGAGTTTGGCAACTGAAAATTTACCTACAAGGGAAAATGAATCGATACATTCCCCAATATACCAATACTTTCTTGGCAGGAAGAACAATCTAAAACATACAAGGGATTTTCTATCGATACATTCAAGTATGTATCAATAGATTTGAAGCCAAAAGCACCTAAGGGAAAATATATCAATAGATTTCCCACATGTATCAATATATTTTGGGCAATGGGCATTCTGCCTCATTTCTATTGATACATTGCTCAAATGTATCAATAGATTTAGTCAACAAGCATGCAGATGTATCGATACCTTCCCACATGTATCGATACATCCCTAGGCATGAGCAAAAATAAAAAAGTCTTCGAGTTATTTGCCCCATTTCAAACAAACCCTAACTCTTCCTTTCTTTTTACCACTCTAAAATGCAAAACCTTAAGAGCACTTTGGATCCCATTTGGAGTAGATTGGAGTTTCGGAAACACCTCTAAAGGTAAAATTAAATGCTTTTACTGATTGATTAAAAATTTAATCAGTTAATGGCATAAAAATCTAATTTTTCCAGGTTTGGTACATTCCCCTCGATTTCATTAGAATTTGGAGCTTTGATTTGTGAAATCTAGCTTCTAAGGTATGGGTATAGCTTATTTTTGAAGGATTTGAGCTTGAATGTTGGATTGCTAAAAATTTAGTTATTTTAGAAAAGCTAGAGAATTTTCAAAAGCAAGGAAATAATTAAATTTGTGATGTTTATGGTGCGTTGATGTGTTTAAAGGGGAAATCAGAGTTGAATAACTCATTGGTGAGTTGAAGGATGGTTAATGGTAAAGAATTGAAACTTGACGATGGAATACATCTTCAACTGTCACTGTGAGTGGGTTAATTAATGCATGACGCATGATAGATGCACTGCATTGGTACTAGATTTGTAAGTAGTACTAGATGAACATGTCTAGGCTAGAGAACGAATTTATGTATAAATATATATATGTATATGTATATATGTGATTACATGTGCTGTGATGTTTGCGCCTTGGGACAAGCCACTAGGTCACCTATGTTGATTGTGACTAAACTAGAAAGTCTAGAAGATATCATGGATGTCTAAGAGTAGATTACTCTAGACAGATAACCCTTAGAAGACATTGAGCAGTTGATGCCTTAGAGATTTAAAGGCACCTAGATGAGATTGAGTTAGCAATATTTAGAGCTCATAAGAGAATTCTTGCATATCAAATGTGGTATTGATGATATCCAGGGCATGATGGCCTTATTGTGGATTTGTGTTCTATTTGTGTTCTATCTGATACTGACAATTTTGACTATTGATTCAATATGAGGTTGAGTGAAGTCCTATGCCTTGAGACTGTGTGTCCTTACAGGGATGGTGGTGTTAGTCCTACTTATAGTGATTTGATGCCACCCATCTTAGATTCCTCTGAGTGATGTCGTCTATTGGGAGATTACTCCAAACGATGACCATGATGCTCTGCCCGTTACTTCAACACGTGCATGATCTGAACCTTCCACCAATTGCTTAAGCAAACACTTGATTTAACTCTCTACCAATGACTTAGCAGTAAGCATAATTTGATTCTGCTGATTGGCCATCGTGTGTGTTTGATGATGTCCAAGGAAGGACCACTCTAAAATTTGATTTGAATCATGGATGATGTGACATAGCCTTGAAGAGGCAGAGATAGATTTGATTTGATATGACACTCTGGCAACTAGAGTGTGCCTACGAAGTATGACTTTGAATGGCTTTAAGGATAAGCTTAGTTCATATGTACAATTTGTGGAGATTTTGTAAGGATGATTAATATGCCCTTAATATTGGAGATGCTATTCAGGGCACTTTATTAGCATTGAGTATGCTATATGTGTATGTATATATATATACATGTGTTATTTATCTGTGCCCATTTTGTACCATGTGCAGATAAATAAGCCACTGGATAGTGCGTGGCAAGGATCGTCCATTGACAGACTGATTTTGGCATCCCATAGGTCCCCACACCATTTTGGTCACTTTGCTAAGTCTATCATGAGCTTCCACTCCATATTCAGTTTGATTATGTATTTAGGTATGATGTGCCATTTAGATTTGTGTAAGGGTTATAAAGTACGAACCCGTTTGTTGGCCAATATATGGCCTTATGGATATTATGTTTGAATTATGTGCCAAGGGCAATATTAATGTATTTGACTTTAAATATTATATGAATATCATAGTTTGGACCCTTGGATATATATATGTCATTTGGAATTCTAAGGCTTGCTTGGGTCTCGCAAGCTTCACCTGTCAAGCTTGTGTATAGGTCATGGACCTCCAGGCTCAAGTTGTGATATAAATTAAGTTTAGATATCCTACATCTAATCTTGCATACATCAAACCTTGAGAATAAAATATATTGTTTTGGTATCAGAAACCATTTTTAACACTCTCTAAAATCCTTTTTTTCTCATTTATTTTTCTTATTTGCAAGTCAATTTTCTTTGACAATCATTTCTTTTCTTATCTATAGATTTCAAATATTAAGAGTCACACACACAAAATTGATGTTTAAATTTTTTTTTTTGGCTCAATCTTCTATTTTATTGATAAAATTGATATAAAGGATCAAAAAAGTGCACACGATCACTAAAACTAGATAGATCTAGTGATATAGTGCTTACACACTTGAAAAAACACCATACAGCAACCAAAAATATTCATGACTATTAGAAGTGTTAGCTCACTAATGATGAGGGAATATCCAAGAAGGGGAGAATTGGATTTATAAAAATTCTTTTCAACAAATTAAACTTTTAATAACGGCAAGCTTGAAGACAAGTTTTTCAAATTTGTTTTCACTTTAAAAGCATGCCCAAAAGTAATTTAGTAAGCAATTTAATGAACAAACAAGTTGAAAACAAATTTTCTAAACTCTTTAAAGTACAATGCACAAGTGCAAAGTAGTAAAGAGAATAGAGAAAAGACACAAAGGATTTATAAAGGCTCAACCATCTTTATAGGTGCCTACATCTTTTTCCTTAGCAAGATAAGTAGTTTAAATCCATTATTAAATAAATTCAATACACTACTAATTAAAGGTTCAAGGATAACCATTGTCTTTTCAAGAATCAAGTATAACTATTGTCTTTTCAAGGTTCAAGCACAACCTTTAAACATTACCTTTTAAAACCTAACGTATAACCTCTCTACCTTTCAAGGATCAAGCATAGCCTCTAAATGCTACCTTTAGAAATCTAAGGCATAACCTCCTTTTCTCTTACAATTTTTGAGCAGCATGGATACCTCTAAAAGGTGGATTTTGCTAAGTAAGCATAATGAAGATAGAGTTTAATGAATAAAAAAATAAAAGTGATAGCACCAGGAATTTAGAGATCAAAGAAAGCTTAAAAGCTATGTTTTGCTTGCTCTTGCTTGGTTTTTCTTTTTTTTTTCCTTTTTTTCTTCATATATCTTGATTCTCAATCATGTGATCTTTTTCTTTACTCTTCTCACTTCTAAAATGTGTTGGAGAAGTCCTTTTTATACTTGGAAAAATTTTTGAGCCATTAGGGATGATTTGGTGGAAGAACTAATGGGTCTTCTTGTCTTTTTAGTGTCTAAAGACTACTTTTTGGATTCTGAGAGTCAATTAGCGGATATATGTGATATCGATTATTCTTAGCTCTGGCGCATTGTGTTTTCTAAGAGTCGATCAATGCATTCTTGAGAAATCAATTCTTCTTGTCCAAATTTCTTGAGAATTGATCTTTACCTCTTTATAAGTTGATTATTTTTACACTTTGGGTGTCAAATTCAAAATTCATATTTCCTTTTGCCCACTCCATCCTTATCCATTCTCTAAGCTCTTTTTCTTCTTCAAATTTATTAGTTTCTGTTTGTGTCGCTTCAGGAGTCAATCACTTAATGCTAGAGAATTCGATTATTGCTCTTCCAATGGCTTTTGTATCTTCAAGAATCAATGTTTCCTTTTCAAGAAGTTGATTCTTATGGCTTGCACTTGAAATTTAAAATGTTCAAAAGATTTTTCTTTTCACAAACAAGTTCAAAGAACAAGTTCAAAGATCATTCAAGTAATTCCAACTTGGAAACACTAAGGCACGTCAAAACCATTAAAGGAAAGAAGAAATTTTGATAATTTTTATCATTTCAAAACACTATATTTTAAAACTAATAAAGCTAACAATCTCTTTCATTTTGATACGAAAACACTTTGAGCAAAATTTATTTATAAAAGAACTCTCCCTAAATAGGTGCATGGTTCAAAAACTTGATTAACGCGAAAAGATCAAATGTTCCTTTTTGAAGATACAAATTTTCTCAATATCTCTCTCCCTTTCTATTATATAAAAAAGGAAGATAAAAACAAAATAAGCACAATTTGTAAAACATAATAAGCACAATACGAAATATACTATTTTTGAGAAAAAAAATTCAATAAGCACATTAATCACTATGCCACCAATAGCATACCAAGTGATAGGCATAAGTAAACACTCTCCCTTTGTAAAACCAAATAAGCACAAAATCAATTTTAAGGGATAAATTCATTTTGAAGCTCATTATATCAATTGGCAAAACACTAGTAAAAGCTCCTTTCTTTAAAAAAAAATATTAAGCATACCAAGCATAATTTATTAATTGTAAAGTTCAAACACATTTAAGAAAGATATGATCAATTTAAAAGCTCAAGTGAGAATGAATCAATATAAAGCTTGATACCATTTTAAAGCCAGATGCCAATTGAAAATACCTAAAGCTTGATACAAATAATTGGAATAATCTTAAAAACTAGATATCAATTAAGCATTTCAACATTCAAGCATAAGTGAAATGCACTATAAAACACAATACTAATTTGGTGTTTAAAAGATATTACCAATAATAAAGGACACCAAATATTGAATTCATATCACAACTTGTTATTGAAGATACCAAGTGCTAATGACATCAATTTTGATTGAAAGAATTCATGCAAACATATATGTCAATGATTAACTCTCCTTTAAGAAATCATTAGGTCAACCCAAATTGTTGGGAAAGAAATAATGAGGTTAGAACAAATGAGTATTCAAGTAACTATTCAATATATTCACCTAATACTCAAGTATTCATGGAACTAGATAAGTATGAGCATTTCAGTAGATGTTTAACACATGCATCAAATACTCATATTTTTCAAGAAACATTTGCAAAGCTGTTCGTAGGCATGTCCAAAATATCATTAGTTATCAAGCATCATTCCTAATCATCATCAAGGATCATTAAGCATTCATCAATTTTCATCAAGGATCATTAAGCATCATCAAGCATTACCAAGCAATATCAACCAAGCCTTTTTAAGGAATTCTCCCCAAAAAATATGCCAACTCAAGGAGAATTTTCACAATTAGAATATATCATCATCAAATATCATTTAGCAAGAATTCCTCCAAATCATTATCAAGCAAGCATTTCAAGAAATATTCTCTAAATTATATATGACCTAGCAATTGAAAGAGAATTTTCACGTCAAGAAAATATCATCATTAATGAATCATCACCAAAGCATTTTACACTTGTTGCAATCATGCAAAAGAATGTTGTGATCAAGGAAGCATAGACATGATTACAAGAAATAATACGACTTTCTTCATTAATCATGATTCCAATTTGTTTCACGAAATGCAAGCATGATTTCAATTTCATAAGAAAAAATAAACATATACACATTTAGAAACATGCAACCATTGAAGTTCAAGGTACATGCTATTTCTTATAATTCCTAAAAGACACCAATCGTTATGAAGTTATGAAAAGTAAAGCACTCAACTCATGAACATATTCAAAGTGAACATGCAAGCGTAAATGAATACCAATTGTCAAAAGCCAAGAAATGAGTGTTCAATCTAAGAACATTATATATTCATTGGTAACTCAAGTTATAGGCCATTTTTCATTTTAAATTTCAAGTCATTCATGGCAACCTATATGCTAAAGTTGGATACACACAATTTGTAGATCACGTAAACATTTAAGCTCATAGAAGACATAGTTAACATTCAATTGCATATTCAAAAGATTTTTCAACTACATCAACACTCAATATAATTCATGATTAAATTTGACTTAAGTTATGGAGTTCAGTACTAGAAGTAATCCTATTACTTAAGTCAACTCTCAAATACTTGAAGTATTTAGGTCAAGCAAAAATAAAAATCATGTTATCATCAAACTTGACCAAAGACAAAAGATGAACTAAAAATATTTTTCATGAAGTTTAAAGAGTTCATCATAATCAAATTCATAAGCCTAGATAATGATTCAATCTTGGAACAATCATTTAAGCACAAACACGAAGCACATTTCAAAAATTGATCTTAGACTAAGCTTTTGAGCATTCCAATTCTCAAGAAGTGATTTTTCAATGTAAGCACATGAGAAATAATAAATTCAAGCACTTAGAACATAAAACATTTGAGTTAGACATGCTTTGTGTAAAATTATGAGCTAAGTGTCACTCAATTTTGTTCAATTATGCTCTAAATGATTTATGAAATGTGTAATGAGCATAATGAATTATATTTATACATGTCAAGGATCATTTTCAAATATTTGACAATTTATGTACCAAAAATGCCCTTGTGACCACTCAAGCTTACAAGCAATCATGCATATCGAACAAGAACACATCAATAAGTATTTTCATCATGAAAAAAACTTGTTCAATTCATAAATCATTATAAGCTCAAGGATAGCAAGTGTTTTTCTCATGTAAGCTCATTTTGCTTTAAAAGTACTAATTCAAGTAGTCAAAGCTTATCATGCTCAATTTTAACCAACTCGAAACATTCAAAAAAGTCTCAAATAACAAAGCAAGGTTGTTCAAGTGGTCAAATTATCTTAGACACAAAAAAATCAAAAAGTCAACTCATCAAACTCATTTTTCCTTATTTATGCTACTAGAATAGGCAATTATGCAGATCACTCTATTAATTACATTAGCCATTTCACATGCCATCAACATCAAACCTTTTACACTTAAAAAATATGCTTAAAAATCATTATACCTCAAGAACAATAATATGAAATCAAATTTCACAAACCATGAGGAAATTAAATAAAATCAATTTTCCACAATCACGCTAAATCAATAAAACTCAAATATCTAAGAAAACAAGCAATTTTCTCAATCATAAGAATAAATACTTGTTCATACATAATTGTTGCATATTTGGAAATGCTCCCTTGGCATGCATAAATATGATTTATTATGCTCATCAGACATTTCATAAATCATTTAAAGCATAATTGGACCAAATTGAATGACATTGAGCTCATGATTTTACAGAAAGTATGTCCAACTCAAGTCTTGTATGTTTCAAGTACAAACTTGTGAAAAGAGAAATTAAATCTTTATAAAATGATTTTCTTGAAAAACCTTTTTGTTCCTTTTAATTGAACTTGACTTTTTAACTTTGATGATATAGCTTGGTTAAGCAAAATTGATTTGGGAAATGTAAATAAATTGCAAAAATTTCGTTTTGCTTGGTATTTCTCTCATGATTTGTGAAATTGATTAAAAAGGTTTTCTTCAGCATGATCTTGAGTATGATAATTTGACATTCATGGCATTTTTCAAGCAAATGAACAAATCTATTTGTAATACTTGACATCCTTGAGGTTACAATGATTTCAATGACATAAAACTTGAACAAATGTGTCTTGTGTTGAAAATGCTATTAGAACTTGTTCTTATTGCAAATGAATGCATGATTAAATGCTTCAATGATCTTAAGGATATTTTTGTCCATATGTCAGAAAAATGTTGAAAATGTTAAATTTGATGCTTATTATGCTTAAACATTGCCTAATATGTTTGTTGAACACTGCATAAGTCATATTCATGTATCATGATGAAAATTAAGCATGCTTTAGCATATTAGAACCATAAATTTTTAAACGAGTTCTTCAACTACTTAGTTTTTGTGCACTATAAGCAAAGATTGAAAAATGAGAGCCAAATTTTGAGTTCACATGTTTTTATTGAATAATCTTAAGGTATACATGTCCAAAATGATGTTTTAAACATGGTTCAATTGAAAATTCAACTTTTTCTTACATAAATCCATGTTTTGAAACCCTTGCACTTTAGTCAAATGCATTTTTCTGCACTATTTTCTGGTTTTATTGGTGCAAGAATCACGTAGGAACAACCTCCAAGCAATAAAGAGGTCGATCCCTGGAAAACAAAATGCAAACAAGACCACTAGAATGACAAAGGATTACCTCAAGGTTATGAAGTCGATCCCTGAGATTGTAAAGCCAAAATGTATAGGTTTTAAGTTCTAAAATGTCTTATTACTTCACTCCTTGTCCATTGCACTAAACTCTTTCATGAATTTCTTTTCCAATGATGATTCTTGCCTCCTAAAAATAGGCATTATGAACACTCTCATGATATACATATTTTCCTTGCACTTACAATGTTAAAATTGAAAAATGGAAAATTGCTCATAAATGCTTCAATTTAATCTTCATGTGCTTACATTAATGGAATGTTCATGTGCTCACATTGAAAAATATTTCCATGAAAGTTGAAATGTTCAAATGCTTGGTCTAGGAACAAATTTTGAAATACACTTTATGTTTGTGTTTAAATGATTGTTTCAAAATTGAAATTGATTATGATGAACACTTCGAGCTTTATGAAAAATATTTTTGGTTCATTTATTATTTTTGGTCAAGTCACATGCTTACATGATTCATAATTTTGCTTAACTTTAATGATTGAAGTCTAAAGACTTAAATGATAAAACTACTTCTAATGCTTAATTTCATAACTCAAGTCAAGTTTGATATGAATTATGTTATGTGTTGACATATTTGAAATATTTCTTAAATGTGTACTTGAATGATGACTATGACTTCTATGAGCTTAAATGTTCACATGCTAAAAATTTGGTGTGCATCCATTCTAACTTATAGGTTATCCTCAAATGGCTTGGAACCTTAAATGAAATGTGACCTATAGCTTGAGTTTGAAACGAATACCAAATGTGTTTAAAATGAGTACTCATTTCTTGACTCTTGATAATTGGTATTCATTGATATTTTGATTTTTACTTTGAATATATTCATGAGTTGAGTACTTTACTTTCCAATATTCCATAACTATTGGTATCACTCATGAATTATGAAGATTATTGAGAAATAGCATGTACCACATTAAAGTTCAATGCTTGCATATTTTTTAATGGGTATAAGTCTATACATTTTTGAAAATTGAAAGCATGGTTGCATTTCCTAAAACAAAATTGGAATCATCAGTAATGAACATAGCCATATTTTTTTGTAATCATGCTTGTGCTTTTTGATCATAATATTCTCTTACGTGATTGTAACAAGTGCAAAGCACTTTGGTAATGCTTCATTGATAATGATATCTTCTTGATGTGAAAATTCTCCTTGATTTGATAGTTTCATACATAATTTGGAGAATATTTCTTGAAATGCTTACTTGATAGTGATTTGGAAGAATGCTTGCTAAATGAATTGTTGATGTTGATTAAGAGTGCTAAATGATTATATTCTTTTGATAAGGAATTTCTCCTTGAGTTACCATTTTCATATGAATTGGAGAATTCTTTAGAAATGATTGATATTGCTTGGTAATGCTTGCTTGATGATGATTATGATTGTGAATGCATAATGAATGCTTGATGATGCTAAATGGTTGATAATGCTTGATGAAAATTGAAGAATGCTTAATGATGATTAGGAATGATGCTTGATGACTAATGATACCTTGAACATGGCTAGGGACTACCTTGCATATATTTCTTACAAATATAAGTATTTGGTGCATATGTTCAACATCTATTTAAATGCTCATACTCATCTAGTTTCATGAATACTTGAGTATTAGATGGACATGTTGAATATCTACTTCAATACTTATTTATTCTAAGCTCATGATTTCTTACCTTACAATTGGTCTTTTAACAATTGGTAACATATTGGTATAGACCTTATGATCTTATGTTTGGTTAAGAGGGAATTTATCATTGACATTTACAATTGTCTCATGATTCTTTCAATCAAAATTGATGTCATTAGCGCTTGAGATCTTCAACAACAAGTTATGGTAAGAATCCAACAATTGGTGTTCTTTATTATTGGTAGTATCTTTTTAACACCAAAATTGTGCTTTACATTGCTTCTCACTTTTTCTGGAATGTTGAAATCAACAATTGATTTTAAGTCTTTCTTAAGTTCATTTCAAAATATTAGTATCAAGCTTTAAGATTTCTCAATTAGTATCTAGCTTTACATTAGCATCAAGCTTTAAATTGATTATCTTCTCACTAGAGCTTTAAAATTGATCATATCCTTCTTAAATGTGTTTGAGCTTTGAACTTAACAAATCGATATGCTTGATATGCTTAATGTGCATTGAAAAAGGGGGAAGCCATTACTAATGCCTTGCTAATTGGTATAATAAGCTTTAAAATGATTCTATCCCGCAACATTGATTGTATGCTTATTTGTTTTTACAAAAGGGGAGCTTTTACTTATATCTATCAATTGGTATATCGAGCTTTATATTGATCTTTAATAATTGACATTGGTGTTGAATATTGGTGGTATAGTGATTAATGTGCTTGTTGATTTTTTTTTTTAACAAATGGTATATTCCTTATTGTGCTTATTATGTTTTGTAAATTGTGCTTATTGTGCTTCTATCTTTCTTTTTGATATAACAAAAAAAGGGAGAAATATTGAGAAAATTTTTATCTTTAAAACAGAATATTTAATCTTCTAGCTCTAATCAAGTTTTGAACCTTGCAACAATTAAGGGAGAGTTTTCAAATCCTTCAAATATTTTATCCTCTTCCATAGTTTTATAAAAGCTTAATATTTCAAATCAAAGTATTTCATGATTAAATTTAAGGGGAGTATTTTCACAACTAAATTTTGCTCAAAGTTTTGGTCATATCCAAAAGAGGGAGATTGTGAGCTTTAAAATGAATATTAGATTTTAAATGACAAAAATGATTAAAATTGCTTTAGCTTATTTGAGTAATCCTTGGATATTTCTTGATGTTATTGAACTCTCATACACTTGTTTTTGAAATGCTTACAAGCTTAGTTGATTTGGTTGTATGAGGGTTTAACTTACTTGAATAAGTTGTATGACCTCCCTAACGTTTACTTTTGAGATATTAAAGTGTTTGATTTCCAAGATAGGCTCACAAAATGGGAGTTTACCTTAAGATATTCAAGAAGGAACAATCTTCACAACACCAAGCTTGACTCAGAGTTAAGAAAGCATGTAAAAGATCAACTAAAACTAGATCATACATACACAAAAAAAGGAAGAAAGAAGAGAAGCCTCGGGTTCATTATCGACAATAGGGCAGAAACCAATGAGAATGCAAAGAAAGCTTGGAAGATTCACTTGTACAAGTCAAACTCAATCCTAGAAGAAACAGAGTTGAGAAAAGGATTGACTTACCCTTTAAAAACTTGCTCTTACAAGCACAAATTTGAAAAAGGAAAGTTCTGAAGCTCAAGAGGATTGACTCTCAAAATCTAAAACATGATTCTAGATATCTATTAGACATAGATTTCAAAATGCAAACGACTAGTTTCTTCTTTAAATCACCTCCAACAACTCCAATAATCATCCAACCATAAAAAAGACTTCTCCAACGCATTTTAGAAGAGAAAGGAGTGAAGAAAAATATCATTTGATCAAGAATCAAATCTTATGAAGAAAAAGAAGAAAAAAAAGAGAAACCAAGCGAGAGCAAGCAAATCACATTCTTCCAATTAGCTTTTAAGCTATCCTTAAACTCCAAATTCTTAGTACTTTCATTCATATTCTTTATATACATCTTTAAACGTTTATACTCTTCCGACTTTGTACTTACTTAGCAAAATCCACCTTCTAAAGGTATATTTCCTTCAATCTTGTTAGCTTTATCTTGTTTTAAAATGACAAAATTGATTGAAGTATATATGCTTTGAAAATGAATGATATATGTTTTTGAATCTAAAGAAAATCCTCAAGGATGTTTCGAAACTGAGCTTAAAAAGAGAAATATCTTGAAATGCTAAAATTTATTGAATATGTTTTGAAAGTTAATGATAATGTTCTTAAACTTAAAGATTTGCTTCTACATTTTCCCACAGATTTCTTCTTTTCAAACTCAAAGTGCTCGCCTAAGAATTGAATTCTCAAAAGCATAGATTTGATTTTTAAATAAGACGAAAGCAAAATTTATTTCTTTATCATCAGAAAAATCAATTTTAAAGATGGGAGAAATTAGTTCTTCGCATACAAAAATAGTGAAAATCGATTTTGAGAGAAGAAGTCAGTTCTTGGAAAAATAAAAGCTACTAGAATTGAGGAAGAATCAACACATTAAAGAGCAAGAATCAATTTTAAGAGAACAAAATGCATAAGTAAAAAATGCAAAAAAGAAAGAATCGATTCCCTAAATAACAAAAATCTATTCTGAGTAAGGAATGAACCAAAGACCACAAGTCTGGAGACAAAGAGTCAATTCCACATGAAGAATATATCGATTCTTGACGCACCAAAAGTTAGAATTAGAAACTTAGTGACCAAGAAAAAGATGGTGTAAATGGTATGAATAATCAATTCTTTAGAAACAGAAAGTTTCAAACTTTATACAGAACCAAAATCTCAAAAAACAAGAATTGATTCTTCAAAGATAGAAAGTTCCAAACTTTATGAAAGATTGATAACTCATAATCAAAGAATCAATTCTCAACGTGCGACAAAAATGTGCAAGTTGGTTGGAACATGCAAAAACTTATTCAAATTTCACTCCAACATGCAAGAAATCGTAAGGCATATTAATAACCACTTTGAGGACATTAAAGGTTTGATTTTTGAGAAATCTTGAACAATTTTGAAAGATTTTGAAGTGCCAAAAAGAGGAAAAATAAGCAGGAGAGCAAGAACAGAAAAATCCTACCTTTAAGTAAGAGTAAAACCAAAAAAAAATCACAATGTTATCCTTAAGTCGATATTCCTTGAGCTTAAGCCTCCTTTGATTATTCATCTATCCTAAGAAATCTCTCATCTTTTTAAATGTAAACATCCTATCAGCCTTCATAGAGATTTTAACTAATTCTTTTTAAGAATCCACTATTATACTAGTTATATCTCCAAGCAAAAGGTAAAAGGGCTTTACTTGATCCTTTCAAAGGTTGTATCTTGTATAAAGATTGTGGTTGAACTTGAAAAAGGCAATATTTCGATTGAGATTACACCTAATGCTATGAAAAGGCACGTTATGAAGGTTACGCTTGACCTTGTTAAAAGACATGTTGTAAAATTTATGCCTACTCCTATTGAAAAGGCAAAGTTGATAGTGGATTTGAACTTCTTGTGCTATCAAGAGAAAGGACGTAGGCATTGGAAGGCTGAATCTTTATAAAAATCTGGTTGAGTGCTTTTTATCTTTTTACACTTTGCTTACTTAGTTCATACTTTGTTTCTATTATTTTATTTTTCCATATTTCTACTACAATTTCAAGTTCTATTAAAAAAGGGCAATATTTTAATTCATAACCAATTCACCCTCGCTCTTAGTTACTTTACTTTAAGCTTATCTTCCTAACAAATCTTGTAAGAGAGAAAAAGGTTATACCTTAGCCTTCAAAAGATAATGTTGAATGTTGTGCTTGATTATTTGAAAAGGCATTGTGAGGATTGTGCTTGACCCTTGAAAAGGCATTGTGAAAGTTATGCTTAATTTTTTGAAAGGGCATTATGAAGGTTGTACTTGATCCTTTGAAAAGGTATTGTAAAGATTATGTTTGAGTCTTGAAAAAGTATTTTTCATAGTGAATTTAAATTCCTTAGCTTGTGAAGGGAGAGGACATAAATACCTATAAAGAGCGCCAAACTTTATAAATTTCTTGTGTCTTGTGTTTCAACATTTCACTTCTTAAATTTCATGCATTTTATCTTGAAGAAGTTTTAGAAAATTGTTTATAACTCACTCACCTTTTGAACTGTACATCAATTCATTGTTAACATATTTGAGAAGTTTGTTTTTCCACCATTTTCACTTGTGCACTTTAATTTGAAAAATTAGAAAAACTCGTTTTCAATTTGTGTATTCTTTAAGTTGCTTATTAAATTTCCTTTGGTATGCTTTAAGGTGAAAAATTAATTTGACAAATTTTTTTTTTGGTTGCCTTGACTAAAAGTTTAAATTGTTAAAAAGAATTTTTACAAAGCTAATTCACCCCATCCTTGGACATTTCCTTATATTTATAGCGCTAACATTTCTAACAAAGCATAACCATTCCTTTTTCAAGGTTCAAGCACAACTTTTAAACACTACCTTTGAAAGGCTAACATATAACTTCTCTGCCTTTCAAAGATCAAGTATAACCTCTAAATACTACTTTTTGAAGACTAAGGTCTAACCTTTT
Source organism: Theobroma umbraticum (assembly GCF_002168275.2). Taxonomy (NCBI): domain Eukaryota; kingdom Viridiplantae; phylum Streptophyta; class Magnoliopsida; order Malvales; family Malvaceae; genus Theobroma; species Theobroma umbraticum. The sequence goes on from NW_018397276.1 coordinate 1,741,718, forward strand.
TCGCTCTTACAAATTTTAACTAGCATAGGTATTTCTATAAGGTAGATTTTGCTAAGTAAGTACAACGAAGATAAAAATATAATGAATAAAATGAATAAGGTGATAACACAAGAAATTTGGAGCTCAAAGAAAGCTTAGACGCAAAGGGGAAAAATGAGTTTTTGCTTGCTCTAGCTTGATTTCTATTCTTTTTTCTTTTTTGTCTTCATATTGCGTGATTCTTGATCAAATGATCTTTTTATCTACTCTACTCGCTTCTAAAATGTGTTGGAGAAGTCATTTTTATACTTGGAAAAAGTTTAGAGCTACTAAGAATGATTTAGTGGAGGACTAGTCATTTTTCTTATCTTTTCGTGTCTAACGACTACCTTTTGTAGTTTGAGAATCAATCGGTAGATATATGAGGTATCAATTGTTGTTTCTAGAGCATTTTGTTTTCTTAAAATCAATCAGTGCTTTTCTGAGTAGTCGATTCTTCTTGCCTTTAGAGCATTCTGTTTTTTGAGAATCGATTAGTGCATTCTTGAGACCTCGATTCTTCTTGTTTAGATTTTCAAAGAATTGATCTTTGCCCCTCGAAAAGTGGGATTCTTCTTTTACGTTGGGCATCTAATTCAAAATTCAAATTTACTTTGGCCCACTCCATCCTTATCCATTCTCCAATCTCTTTTCAAGTTTTTGATTTTCTCTTTTTGCAACTTCATGAATCGATCACCTGATGCTCGAGAAGTCAATTCTTACTCTTCCAGTGGCTTTTGTATCTCAAGAATTGATGTTTCTTTTTCAAGAAGTCGATTCTAATGGCTTGAACTTGAGATTTAAAGTGTTCAAAAGATTTTTCTTTTCACAAACAACTTCAAAGATTATTCAAGTAATTTCCACATGAAAACACTATGGCAAAATCTAATCATTTTTCTCATTTGATAACTCTAATCATATTTTTTTTTGAAAGTCGAAAACTCTAATCATTTTAAAGATAATAAAACTAAGAATAACTAATGTATGCCCTCACCTTAAAGCAACTTAGGTTTTCTTAGAGAAACAATACAATAATCAGAATATCATTCCACTAACTGCATCACCATTAATAACCCACCACAACATCAGAAAAGTTAAAGGGGAACAAAGACAACATCAGCATAGCATTAAGTGCATGGAACATCTGCAAAAAATCATCACAACAAATGGGAACACAAAGCACAATCATCATTCAGAAACAAGAAAACATAAAGCACATCATAGTTAAATCACCTACTTATCAATCCGCACACCACCATGCAAAGAAGGATTCATTTCTATCAACCGTGTGCTTAGCCAACGATCAACTAAAGAGTTAGCATCACAAAGTGTGTGAATATTCTAATTATTCTTAATGTTTACCATCTTTGTTTTCCTTTTTAAAAGCTGAATTAGATTATATTCAAAAGGTCATACATAGTAGATAATCATAAATAGGATGGGGAAACTCCTTGTCAACCTAAAAAAACCTGCAACAAAACAAAAAAAGGAAACTGCACTACCCAAAAACCTCTGATATCTCCCAAAAAAACAAAAGATATGCAACTCCCAACATGGGAAAGGTTGGCTCAACCTTTTCCTTCCAATCAGAGAAAACCCGGGCAAACAAAATAAAAAAGGAGACTCTATACATGACTGATCACATTCACAAGACAAAAAGATCAACACAAAGGAACAAAGCAAAACTCTCCTGTATAATGTCGAAAAGCAAAAAGCAGGAAGACAAAAGACATCTAACGCCGGGGCATTGTAAAGACACTTGGGCGTTGTGAAGGACACTAATCGTGACGAGGTTGAAAACCCCAATAAGGTGAATCACCAATTTTGGCAAGGTTAGAAAACCCCACTAAGGTGAAGAATAGCCAAAATCCCACTTTGGTTAACTAGGCCAAATATACGAAACCCTCTTACTTTTTAAAAGAGCCTAGAGAAATAAGCACTCTTACTTAAGAAAATATTATTTATTAACTCTCAACTTCGATGTCTCATAACTAATCTTAAAGGTCCTATTTATAGTATTATAGGCCCACATGCTAATAAAACTCTACTTCTAATTATCTAATACAATTAGAATAATTAACAAGAGATTTCAATAAAATAGGTGTTCTATTCCTAAATAGAACATGACTAACTTAAATTCCTAATAAAAGTAAGAAAAGAATCCTAATCTAAATAGAATAAAGAAAATATATCCTAAATCAACTAAAATTAGAAAAAACTAAATTTAATGAAATACAATCCCAAACACTCCTGCATCATTCTCCTCGGGTTAGAAAAACTCGGCTTTGACTAGTAAGCCTTGACATACTCCACGTTTTGATCCACATACTATCATAATCCATATCAACCATTTAAATAGCTCATCTAGTGTTTTGAAGGCTGTCTCCCACTCATCTCCAAGTGGCATTTTAATTTGATGATATCTTTTCTTCAAATCGATCTTCAAAAACACCTTAGAACCAATGAGCATGTCATCCAATCGAGAGATAGGAAAATCATACTTAACTGTTGTCTTGTTAATGGCATGGTTGTTTACAAAGCTTCTCAATAAGTTTTCAAAACTTTTGTTGACCAATTTTGTTTGACCATGCTTGGATAAGGGTGAAGATACTTCATTCTCCTTAGAGACTAATAAGAGACGTAAATGGTTTGACTCAAGATAAGCTTTGTTTAAGCCAACCATAGTGATGAGTGCTTTATCTTCCTTTGGTCTCTTTGATCGGTTTTCTGGCTTTAATGGAGTCAACATAATTTTTACTCCATATTTGATGAAGGAATAAGTATTCTTGTATCCATCATGGTGAGCTCGACGATCATATTGCCATGGGTGTCCTAACAACAAGTGGTATGCATCCATTAGGATAACATCACACCTGACTTCATTTTCATACTTATTTTCAATAGAGAATTGAACACAACAGCACTTGGTTACCTTAACTTCGTTTCCTTTTCTCAACCATTGTAACTTGTAAGGATGAGGATATACTTCAGTTGGAAGTTTCAACTTCTCCACCATGTAGTTGGCAACAACATTCTCACAACTTCCACTATCAATAATGATATTACAAACCTTCCCTTGAGATGTGCACCTTGTATAGAATATGTTATGACAAAGCCAACTTTCATCTTCTGTCATCATAACAGTGTTAAGGTTACGACAAACAATAAGAGCTTCTCCATGATCAGCAAAAACTTCTTCTATCTCTTCATTGTTGAATATTTCTAGCTCATCATCTACTTCTTCTAGGCTAGGTTCTTTCATAACTTCTTCAACTAAGGAGATAATTCTTCGATTTGGACAATCAGAAGCAATATGCCCAAATCCTTGGGCATTTTAAGCCACTTTTGTTGATATTAGAGAAGCCACTAAGTAAAAGTAAGTCTCTTTATTGTTTGGTGTTTTGGAAGAGTTTACCTTTGAAGGCAGAATAGTTGCTAAACTTTGACTTTCATGGTTTGAGGTAAATTCTAGTCGTCTAGATGAACTTATTAAGCTTTTCCATAATCGTTGTTTCTCAACCTTTAATGCTAATTT
>NW_018397276.1:1745280-1745708 GCF_002168275.2 Theobroma umbraticum
TTTAAGTTTCAATATGGTTGTAGTTGAACAACATCTGCAATTTCAACATTAAGACCCTCAAGATAATGAGCTATAGTTTGTTTTTCAGGCTCACGGACATCGCACTTCATGTGAAGTTGTTCGAACTCCAATGTATATTCTTCTACCGACATTGCTTTTTGCCTAAAGTTATGAAATTTGATAAAAATTTCTTGTCGATAATGCTCAGAAAGGAACTTACGCTTAAGTTCTTGACGCATCTTATCCTATGTTCAGATCTTGTTGCGACCTTTTCTTTCTCGTTGCCTTTTGAGATTTTCCCACCAGATAGAAGCGTGCTTCTTTAATTTAATTGCCACAAGCATTACACGTATTTTATCGGAAATATTTTTTAGCTCGAAAACTCTTTTCACTGTGTAGAGCCAATCAAGGAAGTCATCAGGATGAAG
>NW_018397276.1:1745718-1745879 GCF_002168275.2 Theobroma umbraticum
AACTCAAGAATGTCGACTTTAATTCCCAAATCTCTAGTAATAGTAGTTCTCAAGTGACGAACAAGTACTTCTTCGTCAGATGACGAGTTTTGATGAAACGAGTTAGTGTCATTCTCTTCATCACTAAAACTGCTACTGTTGATTTAAGCATCACGTCTTGC
>NW_018397276.1:1745889-1763837 GCF_002168275.2 Theobroma umbraticum
TGTAATTCTTGAATTTGATGACGTAATTCTACAATCTCGATCTCGTGATCATCTCTTTGACGATTTTGACATCTTGACAGCATATTTATTGTATGGTGATGATGATGTGGTGATGTAGAAAAAAATGATATAACAAAGAAATAGAATTACCCGAACAAGAAGTGTCGAAACCCGTCAACAAACTTAAACTACGCAACGAATAATGATCTTCCCGCTCTGATACCAAACTGACGCCGAGGTGTTGTAAAAACACCTAGCGTTGTGAAGGACACCAATCGTGGCGAGGTTAAAAACTCCATTAAGGTGAATCACCAATTTTGGCAAAGTTAGAAAACCTCGCTAAGGTGAAGAATAGACAAAATCCCACTTTGGTTGGCTAGGCCAAAGATGCAAAAGCCTCTTACTCTTTAAAAGAGCCTAGAGAAATAAACACTCTTACTTAAGAAAATATTATTTATTAACTCTCAACTTTGATGTCCCATAACTAATCTTAAGAGTCCTATTTATAGTATTATAGGCCCACATCCTAAAAAAACTCTACTTCTATTTATCTAATATAATTAGAATAATTAACAAGATGTTTGAATAAAATAGGTGTTCTATTCCTAAATAGAACATGACTAACTTAAATTCCTAATAAAAGTAAGAAAAGAATCCTAATCTAAATAGAATAAAGAAAATAAATCTTAAATCAACTAAAATTAAAAAAAAACACTAAATTAAATGAAATACAATCCCATACGCTCTTACGTCAACATCCCATGACAGCCAACCAAGCCATTTGAGCTAAACCAACAAGGTTCCCAAGCCCTCAAGGATTTACAAAAAAGCTGCCTGCATGACACCCAATTGATGCAAGCACAAAAAGATAGCCTGCGCAAAACCAGCTGAAGCAACCACAAAAACCAGGAAAGAAAAATACCATTTCGATTTATTAAACGCTACATTACTTTACAACACATAAGACTTCTTGAGCTAAGTCATCTACATTTAAGTATCATTTTTTTCACATACCAAAAAGAGCAAACACTAAAACATAGTTAGGCTCGAGTTTTTATGCTAATTTCCACTCCAAAGTCCAAACACTTGAACTGAGCTTGGGCAGCTTTATGAAAGGTGTGGATTATCATACCTTGACGTTTGTTTTCATTTAACTCCTTTGCTTGATAATGAACTCTTAGTTACTTTTGAATTTTTGTGCTGAAAATGACATTTATCAGCCAGTGCTGTTGATTATATACGGACGTTGGGAAGGTATGTTCGAAGAGTTGGATCAATCTAAATTCCTGAAAGAAAATGTAAAGCAAATTTAATTTTAAATATTTGACAAAATTGGAGAAGAAAAAGCAAGAGATAAGTTAGCAAGTAAATTGTGCATTACTGTTTCTAAGGAAACTTTGCAACAGCAGTCGTTGCTCCTTATACAAGTCAATCAACGGCCACAATTATTTCTATTGTCATCGACTATCTTCCCACATAAGGCATCTATTTGCACTTTGAGTAACATATTTTCGTGTTGTAATTTTCCATTCTCCTGCACAAGCTTTAATGGCTCACCACTCAATTTGACCATTTGTCTCAACTGTGCATTTTCATCTTTCAGCTTCTGATTTTCGTGGGAAAGATTAGAATTGACCTGTAGAAGGATCCAAATATACTAACGATAAATCTATAATTCTAAGATAACATGAATCACAGCACTCACACGCATATATAACTAACAAGACAAACATAGGTTGAAAAGTATAAAAATACTAAAGTTTAAGACAAAAATTTAATCTAAAATCACTAGACAATAGGTCAAGAGACTTTTGTTATATTTACGAATCTAGGATGCTCCCAACTTAATTTATATATAATTTACTTTATCACAATTTAATACCTGCCTCACATCTCTTGTGCAACAATAATGGATTTTTGATGTGATATGAACTTCAAGTGTGGAAACTATGGATTTATCTTGCAGTAAAGACTTTGCATTTAAGCATAACAAGTCTAATCACAAAGGGGACAACATGAGGCAATACTTGTTTTGATACTATGTTAAATTTTAAAATAAAAATCTAACCTTAAACCAATAAACCATTGATAAATAGATGCTTGTTTTATTTATACGTAGTCTGAGTACCCCAATCCATTAATGTGAAGTCAATATATATATATATATATATATATATATATCAATTTTGATTGACGAAAAAAGATATTTGCTTCGATAATATTTGAAATTTTTATTAAATTTAATGAAAATTATATTAAGAATAAGGGAATTATAGTTATATTGAATTATTATCATAAACGAGCATGCATTTTGCATTTGTGTGTGTATGTGTGAACGAGAGAGAGAGATACTCACTACAAGGTCTGAAAGTACTTGTACAAGAGCATTTTGCTTCTCATTCTCAAATTTCAACTGGTCCAGACGATTTTTATGTTGGAGTAACTCTTTCGTTTGAGACTGCAACATTTGAGTCATTGAAGCATTGTCCTCCTTCAGAGTTTTATTCTCCATCCTCAAATGCTCATTTTCTTCACCAAAAGTCTTCAAGTCACGTATCATTTGCGTTTTGGTTTTCTGTACATAAGAAAGAACACTGAGAGAGAGAGAGATTGTTCCTGTAGTATTGACTTTGCCAATAAATTCAATCAAATAACCAAACTGACTAAAGCAAGAGGTACTGATTTACCTTGCACCTTTCTCTATATGCTTGATCAATTTTTCTTTTCTTTTCAGCCTTTTCTAGGTCAGCATTAGGAGCAAGTACTGGGGAATGGGCATCTTTAGACACAATTGAACCTTGTGGCAAGGAGCAATATTCTTTTGTTGCCTGCTGATGTGCCTCTCCACTACTTGTGACATCAATTTGATTAAACTGATCTTGATCCATGTGTTGTAGTAGAGCTTCCATGGCGCCCTGATCTAGGGAAATTAACATTTCAGATGAAAGCATCTCAATTTTTACTGTTAAAAGTAGAGAAAATTTTAACATAAAATCTTACTATGAGGGTTGGAGCAATTAACTTGTCGATTTCGAATTTTAAGAGAAATTAAGATGTAAGCGTACAGCAAAAAACTTGAATAAATAATGGATTAGAGAAGCAATCAACAACTTACAGTTAGAACCGCCGCCCTGAAGGCTGTTAAGGATATCTTCTCCGGCGACGCCGCCCGCGCAGCTTCCATAAAAGTTTGGTTTCCCAAAGTTATCCATTGGTTAGCCGATGGAGTTCGACAGATCACTGCTGAGCCCGAAACAGAGACTGAGGTTAAAACAAGTGAGTGAAAGGGGCAAAAGCGTCATGATCGCGCCACGTCTCGGGCCTTCATCGACCGATTATACAGACGATAGCGCGACGAGCCCAATAGGTGGGACCACATGTATTTTCTTCTTCTCACCGACTTGATATGGGCTGACATTTTTCTGGCACTACGGGTGCGGACGAGTGGGAATGCAAAGTAAAATCTTTTTGAAATACCTAAATGCATGCAAAATAAAATAATATATAAAAGAGATGAATAATATATTTGTTTAATTTTTATATTTTTAATCTAAATGTATTGATTAAATTAAGTTTTAAACTAACCTCCATTTGATCTGAATTCATTGAAAAATGTCAAAGTTTCAAATTTGAAATATGTGAATTTGTGGTCTAAACCCAAATGATCTTAACATGATGTAATCTCAAGTAATTGAAACCTTAAACTCAAAAGTTGAGATTTATCTAATCTAAAACTCATCAAATTTTAAATTTTATAAGTTAAAATGATGTTATTTAAAATAAGTAAATGAATAAGTGATAAATTTATTACAAAGAAATGAAAGCTTACTCCCTACCTCCATGGCAAAAATTTTGTTAATTAAAATTTTTCAACTTTAACCTCTTATTATTTTATATTTTTCAATGACAAAAACGTACAAATATTTTTAAAAAAAATTTGAGAGAATTAATTTTTAAATAAATATATTATAAGCTACAATTGATTAAAAAATTTGGAAAATTTTGATAAAAGGATAGAAGAAATAAGTTTTATACATCTTCTATGAGGAGAATTAAAACAGAGAAGAAAGAAGTTTTGGATAAAGACTTATGAGTGGGGCCTGAAGGGGACAACTCTAAATGGAGCGCGAGGCGGCTGTCCGATTAAATTAGAAGTCGTGCGGTTTCTTGTACGAGAACGGAAGCAAATCGCGCGACCATTCATTATGACTTGTCACTTGTGGCATATAAGTATTTATATTACAATAATTAATTGTAGAAAATGATATTGTTAATTGTTTAAATTAATCCAAAATTTCATTGATTAATATTATTATTTATTAATAAAGTTAAAATTCAGTTAAGAATAAAATTAATGATTAATTGTAAATAAAATATATTTAAAAGTGTACTAATAAATAAGAATATCAATATAATTAGACTTAATTTTAAATATGATTAATTATTGTAATTTATAGATAGTAAGATTAATTATAATTAAATAATTACACTTTTTTTTACAAAAATTTAAATAGTTTACATTTATATATAAAAGAAAACTATTTTTGAAAGATATATATAAAAGAAAATTAATATTTAAACACTTGAGTGTAAATCTTAAATTAATCAAAAAGTTTCAGTCTTCGTCATTAATGTCTAAACCAATGTATCAATTAATTTTTACTTTTAAAAGTTCATGAGTTCATATAGTTTGTAAATAATAGTTAATAAGGTTACTATAGATAAAACTATAGTATCATTTATATTAAGAAAAACAATAATTTTTAAAATTAAATTAAAATTATTTCATAAATTTATTTTTATAAGTTCTTTTTTATAGATAAGCTGTTTAATAAAATAATTAATATATGTTTTAGTTTTCGTTAAAATTATTATAAAGGATATTTAATAAATAACTTTCTAGTATTCACGAATTCCTTTGTTTACAATGAAAAAAAATTAACTTGAATAACCATTACCTCAAAAACCAACCAAAGAAAAGAATAAAATGGAAAAAGAATAAGAAGAGAATGACTTACCTATATGCATACCAAATGTGCACAAAGGCAAGAAACAAGTATAAATTTTCTCCACTATTTTATTACTGGAATTTTATATGCCTTGAGTTTAAAAGTATTTCTTTCTTTTTTTTCTTCAAAAGGAGAAGTCAACAAGTTGGTTCCCAAAAAACGAAGATATTTTGGAGGGGAAGAAGATATTTTGTAAGATCTGACAACCTACTGGTAGACACCGTTACTGAGGTAAAGTTAATACTGCACTAACGGCTTCAACCTTATCCATCCAAATTCCAAATTCCCATGAGCCAATATGTTTCTAACATTCGTATAATTAACATTAGTAATAATATTTTAAAAATTTTTAAATTATTTTAAAAATTATTTTTTATTAACTTTTTATATTTTTATTTTAAATTAAATATTTACTCATAAATAATAATTTTTTAAATATTATTTTATATTTATATGATGTTGAGTAAAAAATATAAAATATCATATGATAATAATATTATATCATGTTATTATCTAATATAATATATTTTTATGTCATATTAATATTATGTGATATATAATAAAATAATAAATAATATTTTAATTAAAATATTTTTTAATTTAAAATAAAAAATAAAATTTTAATTATATGTAATAAAATAATAAATATTTAGTTAAATATTTTAAAATAATTAAAAGACTTTTTAAAATATTATATTTTAACATTATCACATCGTATATTATTCAAAAATAAAATTTTACTTCTTTTACCGAGAGCAGGATTAATAGGAAAAAAGAACTCAACATATTCTACAAAATGCTAAATTTTGTTACTTTCCAAAAAAAAATTCATTTTTTATTTTTTCATTAATATAACAACTATTTGCATTGAAGAGGGGTGGTTTGCAAAAAGAGGGAGAGGAGAGGAAGATTGATTGAGAGGGGTAATTTTTGATAGAGTAATATTGTAATTGTTTTTAATAGATGGAAATATTTTTGGAGCACAGAAAAATCTTCTCAAAAGTTAATATATTTTTAGAAGAAAGGAAGAGAAAGCTTCTCTTTAGAGTTTTTCTCGAATTTTTTTTAGATTTTATTTTTTATAAAAAGTTAATTTTTTAATAGTTTCTCAAAATTCTATTTAGTCCAATTTTTGCATTTGAGAGGTAAATATGTTGAAAAAAGTTGAGCCAAATAGACACTGGATACCGGGATTAAAAAATTACTTTGATTTGAGTGTTTTTGAAATTATTTAAAAACTTTTTTTAGTATGGATAAACTATAATTTTAATGTAAAAATATATACAAAAGATTAATATAGAATATAATTTTTAAAATGTTGTGACATAGTATTGAATTAACTTAAAAAGAAAAGTTAAACACTGGAATTGGTCAAGAGTATTTAGTAAAACTTATACTCTCTATGCTCCAAAAAAATTTGTCACATTCTGACTTTTGTTTGTTAATTATTTTAACTTTGACTCAATTTTATATGTGTCATTGATAAAAATATGAAAAATATTTTTTAAAAATTTAAAATGAAATAGTTTTCTTAATAAATATTTTATAAAATTGACTTAATTAACATATTTCATACAATAGAAGTTAAAATTCAAAAATAATAATAATAATAAAAAGAGAAAACTGTTATAATTCAAGGAGTAAGTGTTTTTTCCTCTCCTAGGAGGAGAGTTGAAAAAGTCAATAATAAGCGTTACGTAAAGACGTTGAATGGGTCCCAGAGGGTGAATTCAAAATGAATCGCGTGACCCAACGACACTTCCCTCTGGCTTTCGATTAAATCAAAAGAGTCGCGCGATTGAGACGGTTTCTTCCACAAGAACCTAAGCAAACCGCGCGACCCTTCTTCATCTTGACTTGTGAGCGCTATATATAGGGAGCTAAACTTGGCCACCAAAGACAGATGAAAGCCGATCGAGTGATCCAACTAAGACTTGGAAGAGATTTAGTGGCATCTGTTGTTAATCAGTCTGAGAAAAAGTAAGAAGAATGGAGGGCGAGGGCAACTCTACCCAGGGAACGACGAAACAGATGGTATAGGAAGAGAAACTCAATTCATAGTTGTTTGATCTGTATTGGTTTTCCTTTTCTTTATTAATGTTATTACATGTGATATTCTAATGTTGCAAGTTTGGGTACACAGGGAGGAAGCAGGACGGGGAAAACAAAGGTCAACATGAGACAATTGAAAGCAGAGATGGCAATGCTTTGTGAGGAACAGAAGAGACTCAGAGAAGGACAAAGAGAAGTGCAACAAATATTTAAACAAGTTCAAGCCAAAATGTCCTTGATGCGACAAGAAGGAAACTCGGCAGGACACCCAGCTTTTTCGTTCAAGTAGCAGTGACCTGTTGAGTGTGTAATAGCAAATACCAGTCTATGGAGTGTTTCTCTCAATTATGAAACAACAGTTATCCCTGTTTGTGTTTTGAGCTTTCCCATTATGTAAAGTTTTCTATCAAAGTTGTATTTCAAAAATTGGTTCGATCTCCCTTTTCTTGTGGTCGTTTTGTTTTTGGTGTATGCTCTTGGAATGCTTCTATTACCTCAAATATCTAACTTTATTGATTCTGAAATTTAGCAGCTTGTAAGGGATAAGATCAACCAAATCTAGATCGCCATGACTCTACTGTAAAACAACAATAGCGAGCTATGCTCATACGTATATCAATCTCACAGCATTGAGTTCCCAAGCAATAGCGAGCTATGCTCATACGTGTATCAATCTCACAGCATTGAGTTCCCAAGGCCAAAAAGATTATTCTCCGCTGGAAAGTAAATGCTAGCAATTAACGGCAATTAATTTCATGAGAGCTCTACAAACCTCAAGTGGGCAAGTTAATTAATCAAACCTAGAAAGCACTTCCAGTAAAGTAAAAATGAAGTCCCAAACAATCTACAACAATATTCACAAAACTAATGCACACTAGTATTTGACCGGTCCCAAGCTTTTAGCAAACCAAAAAATCTTAAAAAAAAAAAAAGACATCCAAGATCCAAAGGAGCCAGAAAAGCACACAGTTTTACACAAAAACACCAATGCCCACAAACCAACCTCTTATGAAACATCAAAAAGGAAAAAAAAAAAAGCAATTATACTCCTCCTTTCTAAGCTATTGCCCTCCCTCACCGTTAATCACCCCCCCCCCCCACGCCCCCCGGCCGGCGGCTTTTTTCGTTTTTCAATTTAATAAATCCTCCATTTTTTTTAATTTTTCCTTTCATCTTTTTTGTATCGCCCATCAAAGGGGAGACTTGTCACGAGTTTAGGTTTCCAACCCAAAGACATAGTTGATATGTGGAAGAAAACTCTTATTTATAAACTCAAGACCTACTCTATCTCTTACTGATGTGGGATCCATGACATTTTACCACACTTAATTGTGATAACGTCTCATACCTTGATCTAGGTCTACCTTGATCTGGGTCTACCTTGACCATGATATCTCTCATAAGGAGTCCCATGTTAATGAAAAGTTAGATCTACTCTTATATCACTTATCACGTGCTCACCTTTTTAACCCAAAAGACATGCATGACAAGTGGAGGAACACCCTTATTTATAAATCCAAGACTCGCCACTTGGACCTACCATGTGAATGTTGTCATTTAATCCATACTTAGTCGCATAACTATATGTTATAGAAGTTTTCCTTCATGTAAGTGCAATAATAACGAGTTATTAAGTACTAATTGGATGAAGCTCATAAAACATAAAAGGCCTTGTAAGAGAATTGTAAATTTGTTACAATTATGATATTACTACGCATCAAAACTATGCTCCTAAAATTGTTTCTAGTCATTTTATTGTCAAGACAAAGCATTAACAATGTTCAAAGACTGGTACAAGTTGACCTTCCTTACTTGGGAAGTAAGCAATCGATCTTATATACTGAAGTATATGGGATACTTAAGGATAACATGTGGGTGCTTATTTAAGAAAAAGTTCACTGAACATGACTTGCTGTGAAAACTCCATTTGGTATTTCACTCAAGTGTCTATGGAATATGTTCTCATGTGATAGTCATGTAACTAGTTCTTAGACTTGCGACACTAGGTCATCTTGTATGAGGAATGGCATACTTTTATTTCGCCTCTACGAGTCTAGAAGCGACCAAATGCCTAAACAACATGTTTTTAGGTATGCCATAAAGCATGTGAAGGTGAATGAGTGGTAAAGAGAGGATTCATCACCCCAAGTGATATGAGGGGATGTATCTCACTTGGTTTTAATTCTTGATTAACTTGTATAAATTCTATGGCCAAAGCATGATGAATTTGAGAAAAGTTAGCTTTTTAATTTCTTGATTAATTTCATGTTTGAGCATGAGGCCAAAACTAGCAATGAAATCCCACCTTGATGTATGATGCTAAGTTAAGAAATCCTCAAGTGAGCATGCATGTTTCATGTTTTTAACACTTAAAATAAGTTTTAAACATTTAAAAGATTTGTGTTTTTATGTTTTAAAATGATTTGCAAAGTTTGGTGTTAAATGGAGCCCACTTGGATAAGTTTCTAGTATTTGTTTTTGCTTACTAAGGCTTATCTATCGATAGACGTTCTTTATCTATCAATAGATTCAACCTCGAAAGGTTTTCTTAAAAAAGCACTAAAGAACGTCTATGGATAGATGGCTATATCTATCCATATATGGATACATCTATTGATAAATAGCAACCAAAGAGTTTTTTCAAAGAATCATGAAGCCTATGTATTGATAGATAGCTTGATCTATTGATGGATAATGCAATTTTCAAAAACAATGAAGGGATAAAATGGTATTTTCACACTCTAAACTATAAATAGGTCACATGTTACATGGGTTAGCAAGCCTTAATCATTTTCTCAAGGTATTTTCTCAACCCTAAGCTCTCTCTAACCCATTTTCAACCTTGATCATCATTTTTGATGATTTTAAGCAAGGTTTTGAGTTTTTATGAATAAAATGACATTTTTCTACTTTTAAATCTTGATTTTCTAGAATTGAAAATGTTGTCTTTATACCCAGATGTTTCTATTGGTTGCTAAAGCTCAAGGTTTCGTGATGTTAGCTTTATTCTTGTTTAGATGTCTCCCATGCCTTTTAGACATCTAAATCTTCATTTTTAAAGCTAGGAAAGTGGAAACTAAGGTAAGAATCAGCCAACTTGGTGAATAAACTTTAGTTTAATCGATATTGATGTTAAGTTTGAACTATGTTTTAGCTAAGTTGCTTTTCTTTGGTTAGAGGATTTTTGGGAGTTTTCTTGAGTTGATTATGGTCACTAAGGTAAGGGTTAAGTGTTTAGATAATAAGCATGCATATTGAGGCATTTAAATGTTAGTTGAAACCTAGGAAGTTTAATTGATGAAAGTTGGAACTATGACTGGCAGAAAGTGTAAGAGAGACCCGTTGAAAGCCTAAATAAATGTTGGAAGGCTCAAAGAAATTAATTGGAGCTTGAGAAAGTAATTTGGAGCTCAAGAAACTATTGGTAGTAAAAAATTGACAAGATAGTGCTGCAAGGAATCACACCATCAAGGTGAATGCGTGTGTTTATTTCAAAATTGTATTTCTGTTATATATAAAAATGTATGATTTTAGAAATCAATGAGATGCATGGATTGTTGAAAATAAAGTTTGATTTGTTTATTTATTGCTATGTTGGAGAAACATGATTTTAAATGTTGTTTGAACACTGGATTTCACAATTTACATGGTTGTTAAGCATGATTTTAAGTGGGAATAAATCATGTTTTGAAGTGTTGGGATTTAGCATAGTTTAAGCACATATTTATTTGCCATGGGAACTTGAATTTGGTGTTGGTTTTTAGTGATTTTTGGAACGTATATGTATAGAAATATATGCTAATATATAATAGTTTTAAACATTGGGATGCAAGCCCTTGTAATGCTTTACTCCTCCAAATCGGTTTGAAAGGAAAACTCTATTATACAAGCTTAAAAATGGCTGATTTTAGAGGTTTAGCATTCTGTTTTCAATAATTCCATTGATATGAAAAATGTACCAACAATTTGTATATAATTGGCATGAGTTGTTGAGCTTGACATGTGCATAACATTGATTTATTGATGTATATAATTGACATGTGCATAAATGTTTTAGAGTTCATGACATGCTTTGAATATTATTAAACTTGAAAAATGTTATGAACCCCTAGTTTTGTTGGGGGTTTAAGTCATTATATTTGGTGTGGTAGATAAGGAAATCATTCTTATTCTATTGATATAGGCATTATTCATGTTTGACTTCATTTTTCCTTTGAAACCATTTGAAGACACATGGGTATTTGATAGAAATATTCTTAACAAAGGAACGTGGGCAAAAAATAAAATTTGCATCATGCACTAAGGGCAAGAGGTTGGCATATGGATCATTATTGGTGCTTGAAGAGGATGAAGAGTAACTCGAAAGACATGCTATGGAGTTTTTCATTTCATGGGTATTTTAGTCATTTTAAATTTCGTTAATGATGTTTGGGATTGCGGAGTGGAGTGTACATTTTGAATAGTAATGGATTCAAGATGAATTAGGTGTTGGTATATGTCATTGAGCTAATTGGATTGGTCAAGGAATATATATTGTCATTTGATACATATTTAATTGCATAACTATATATAATAGAGGCTTTCTTTTATGTTAGTGCAATAATGAGTTATTAAGTATTAGTTAGATGAAGTCTATGGAACATAAAGGTCTTACAAGAGAATTGTAAAGTTGTTATAATTATGAGATCACTATGAATCAAAGCCATTGTCTTATAATTGTTCTTCGTCATTGTATTGTTTAGACATGGCATTGACAATACTCAAAGACTGGCATATGTTAAGCCTGCTTACTTGGAAGGTAAGCAATCAATCTCATATATTAAAATATATGGGATATGTCACATCCCATTTGTGGTGGAACATGATCAGCATTTGAACCTAGATGGGTATAGCCCATTAGGCCTAAGCAACCCTCATTAATATACATTATTAAACATTCATCAATGCGGAAGCATTCATGAACATCCATAAGCATACAATATCAACTTATGTATACCATTGGGCGCAACATTACACATATATGGAACCTTTCAACATATTAGTGTAAGTGCAACCATTTCATTCATCATTAGAGTGCCACATTTCCAGTACACTATAATATTTACATGTTTCAGCACCCTCGTTTGTTCATATGAGATCTTAAGCCATTATATACATTTTAACATAACATTCGTAATGTAAAGTGCCCAAACATTGGCTACATTAACATTACTTGTTCATAATCCATTAAAAATACATTCATAATAAACATAACATAGACGAACTTGTCAACGGAATATGACTGACTTGCTAGGCATCAAGAGGCTGCTAGACACCTACCAATGAGGAATCAACGGATCACGTCTCTATGACAATGGCTGCTAGCAAGAGAATGCATCACTGATCTGCAATAAAATAGTGAGGGAAAATAATGTGTGAATCACAAAAGCTTTGTGAGTGGATATGGGGAAAGGGCAAGCCAAGGGATAAGAGTTTTTGTAACCATGCAAGTGTAAATGTATATGATTCATAAATCCTTTCAGATTTCCATAATGTTCATAGCATTTAATCATCCTCTAAATAACCTTGCATTACAAAACCTTAAATCATGAAAACCTCTTTAAAATCACTTGAGAAGTAAATTCTGCAACAATTCTATCGATACATTCTAGAATGTATTCATACATTTCACACAGATTGCCTTTTGTAGCATTTTATTGAAAATGTATCGATACATACTTCATATATATCGATACTTTCGTCACATAATCCAACTTTTTAGGCATTTTCTTGAATTTAACTCGTTCATAAGTCTTCCTAGCATTGAGGGATCATTCTTTAGGCTAAAATTCTATCTAAGCAAGTTGATATCACTATATTACAGTGAGAATAACTTCATTAAATACTCATATAATCATAAACTAGGCATTTAAGCATAAATCATGAAGCAATACTCATTCAATAATTTCTCTAACTTATTAGTCTCATTCATCATAATATTTTAACTATGAATGGGTACGCCCCATTTCGATAAATAGTGGTTTAACCCTCACTATTTTGGGTTCTTAACATGTTCTCGTGAATGGCACATTATCCTCACCCATGATCTATTGAGTGGTCCCACTCCACTCAGGCGGGTAGTGGACAAAATCCTAACTATCGTTGGCTCACCTCATGTGAACAATCATCAAAGCTGTGTGAGTGGCATTTTGGCCTCACTCACGATTATCATAAGATCTTTTAAGCTTAAGATCATTCTCATCCTCAGCTTGCATCATGAATATATAACATTTTCATAAATTATCATCATACTTAGCCCATAGTGTATATGACTATCTCAACACATATATCTCATGGCATACATTTCATAACTTCTTAAATCACTTACATGCTTAGCCCATAGTATATATGACTATCTCAATGTATTCTCTTATGGTATACATTTCAAAACCTCATAGATCACTTACATGCTTAGCCCATAGTGTACATGATATACTTATCACATACATCTCACGGCATACATTTCATAACCTCATAAATCACTTACACGCGTAGCCCATAGTGTACATGATACACTTAACACATACATCTCATGGCATATATGTTACAATCTCATAAATGGAACTCATACATCCAACATTCTTATCATGTACATAGTATCTAATATGTGCATAATAACATTCATGCATTAACCATAGAAATATCTCGTACCCACACCAATTTGAATGGCAGAGTAATTGAGTGGACTACAAACATAAAATGGCTTGTTTCTCCTTGTTGAAAACTAACATATAGTAGCATTTTTACATGTATAGTAGATTCGTAAACAATTTGAAAATCATTGTGTCACACATATCACAATCATTATCAAATCAAGTCATTTGAACATTTCCTTGAAAACTTCATAAACCTTGTAGTTCAACTCCTTTAATAAACCATTTATGGAAATAATTTTTCAATATCCTTAAACAACCTTTTTCATAAAAATCATGCTAACTTTACATATTAAAATACTTGAAAAGGTGTATCCACTCACCTTATTGGAGAGTCGATTTCTAGCTCCAATGACAACTTTGTTTTAGCTTTATTTGTGAAGTTTTCAAGCATTCCTATTACTCAACAATCATCATATCATTTGCTAGAATAAAAATCTCATAATAATCATTCTAAGTGTTTTCAAAACTACTCATATTTAGCTAAACTAATTTTTCTATCTAAAACACATGATTAAAAACCCATAAATCTTCCATCCTTAGCTTAGGTGAGCTTAGGTGCCATAGAAAATCATAAAACCTTTAAACTTTAATTACCAATAGAAAATCTGGGTAATAAAACAACTATTTAAGTTTTGAAAATATAAGACCAAAAGATTTAAAAGCTAAAAATGTCGTATGTTTCCATAAAAACCCAAAACTAAGCTTTAAATCATAAAAATGAGTTAAAAGAGATTACGAGTGTTGGTCCCATAGAGCATGCTAGAGGGGGGTGAATAGCACTTTTGGAATAACACTAAAATTCCTTCCAAATAAAAAGCTGATTAAAGGAATTTGAAAATGGAAGTTTAAAGCTTGCTGGAGGAATGATTTAAGTGCTAAGAGTAAGAAGAAAATAAAAGAAAATAGTCAAAACACAATGATTTATAGTGGTTCGATCCCCATGACCTACATTCACTACCATGATCTCCGAATCAAGGATTTTCAAACCAATTCACTAAAATTAGTGGAATTCTCAAGCTTCCACTAAGCTTTTACGATGGCTTTCCACAAGCTCAGCCATAACCTTTAACAATGATTTTTTACGGGATCAATTAAAACCCAAAATGGTTTTTCAAAAGCTTAACCATAACTTTTAACAATGTTTTTTTCACAAGATCAACCAAAACCCAAAACTAACTTTTCTAAAACTGAGTTAGAACATATAACAATAACCAAGCTAACCCAAGCTTGATTAATCCCCTTAGAGTGACTCGCACACTCAAAGTAATTAAGAAGTACAGATATGAAAAATTACCTATGGTCACTAACCTAATTTGAATGGTACAAGATGAAGTGCTGAATTTTATTACAAAGATTGGAGTGAAGAATAAGAAGAGTTGAGAGAGTTTTTGCTATTTTTAAGCTTTTTTTATCTTGGAAGCATCTCTCATGTTTCTTAACCACTGGGAGTGCCTTATATACTTGAAAAACCAACTCTGATGGATGTTTGATAGTTCCTGACCATTGAAAACACTTGGGAGACAGTTCTAGCCATTGGTCTATCTTTTAGCATTCAAATTCAAATTTTCAAACAGTGTGCTCTTAGTTGACTAACATACTTCTTAGTTGACTAAGTCTTTTCTATCTTCTACTCTCAGTTTTTGGAAGTGAGCATTTAGTCAACTAATCATACTTCTTGGTTGACTAAGTCTTTTCTATTTTTTGATTGAAGTTTCTGGCTGTGAGCACTTAGTCGACTAACCATGCTTCTTGGTCGACTACGTCTTTTCTGTTTCTGGATTGGCCAAGTTCATTTTTGAATTTTAGTTGACTAACTTCCTTAGTTATCCGATTAAGAGGCTATTATTTTATGGCTCAATTGTAGCTCCTTATTCTTATGAGTTTAAATATTTGCTTTTAAGTGATTAATTTATTAATAATATACGTTTTTGTCCTGCACACTCAAATAGTAAAGTCGAACATAAATGAGCAAGAATGTTTTATTATCATCAAAAACTAATGGAGCCAACAACAATTTAGGATTTTACCTTACAAATGCAGTTGAGGGATGCTAACTCTCGAAAAATGTGGTATATTTATAAGCTAGGGTGTGAAAATACTTTTTTACCCATTTTGTTTTCTAAAATCGCTGAAATGTATTGATACATTGGCCTATGTATCGATGTATTTAGTTCTAGAGAAAATGTATTGATACATTATGAACATAAATCGATACGTGTTCATTAGAAACCCGTTCTGGGCTAAATATATTGATGCATCATGAACATGTAGCCATTCAGTTGGGACAGAATGTAGTTTTTGAGACAAATTACCTATAAAACTTGCTTTGATCTTTTTTACTTTTTTTCTTGTTACTCTCCATTTACTTAAGATATTTAATATAAATAAGCAAACAACCCCCTATTTGGATTCAACAAAAATATGAAAAAAATTTCAAATATAAATTTTGATTTCAAGAACAAAATCGAAAACGTTCGATTGAATTTAAATTGGTGGCTTCCATATACCATAATAAACGTATTCCAAAAATTATGAAAAAATCATTTTTGGTCATATAAAAATCAAAGGAATTATTACCTTCATTTTTTATTCCCAAAAGATTGTTCTATCAAAATCACATATTTTGACCCTTTCCAAACTTAAAAAATTTTTTGCTTCAAAAGTGATAGGCTGCCAAAAGTATCAATGAATTCTTTTGAAGGTTATAACTAAGTTTAATGTTCAAAATATGTACTCTATATTCTTATATAAGGATTTTCTAACTTATCTTCTTACTTAATGTGGGATTTCGTAGGTTACTTGAGGATAACATGTTGGTACTTGTTAAAAATAAGTTCACTGAACATGACCCACTATAAGAACTCCATTTGGTATTTCAATTAAGTGTTTGCGGAATATGTTCTCATGTGAAAGTCATGCAACTAGTTTTCAGACTTGAGACACTAGTTTATCTTGTATAGTGAATGATAGATTTTGATTTCACCCCCACGGGCCTAGAGGTGACCAGATGCCTAAACAAGGTATTTTTGGGTATGACATGAATCATACGAAGTTGGATGAGTGGTCAAAAAAATGATTCATCACCCTGAGTGATATGAGGGAGTATCTCACTTGTTCTCAATTCTAGATTAACTTGTATAAAGTGTTTGGCCAAAGCATGATGATTAGAGAAGTTAGTTTCCTAAATTCATAAGATTAATCATGAATTATGAGAACTAATATGAAATATCATAAGTAGACATTTAACCATGCTTTATAACATATTTGAGATATTTGATGAAAGAACCATATTGCACTAAAAGGCTTATCATTGAAAGGTTAGTCAAATTCTTTAATTTACTCTCTAACATTTAGATGTTCCTGATGTATTGTTAGATGTCACTTATAATCTATAAATATAAATCAATTATTAAATTGATATTAAATTATGATTTATATTTATTATTAACATATTAGAAGCCTAATGGGTCACACACAATAAGTGACATGATTGAAATTAAATAAGGATAATTAATTAAGTTGAACTTAATTGAAATAGGTCAAAATAAAGTGAGAAAATTAATTAAGCTTGAAAATTAATTAAGTTCATAAGGACTTAATTATAAAAATACAAATGTTTGTATCTAGGGTTACAACTTAG
Organism: Theobroma umbraticum; assembly: GCF_002168275.2. Lineage (NCBI taxonomy): Eukaryota > Viridiplantae > Streptophyta > Magnoliopsida > Malvales > Malvaceae > Theobroma > Theobroma umbraticum. Next base: position 1,763,286 of record NW_018397276.1, read on the forward strand.
TTTAGTTATATAAATATGCTATGTTAGCCAATTATAACTTTATGCCTTTAGCCACTTCTTCGCCATTTCATAAAAAATAGAAAAGAAAAATATTTTTTTTTGTTTGATAGAAATAAGATTCGACAAGAACTTTTAGTTTTTTTGCTTTAGAAACAAAACTCGATAGCATAAATAAAATCCTACTTTTTAGAAGATCTTGTTCGGTCATTGTGTGGATTGTTGTTAAAGGCAAAATGTTTGGGTGGTTGAAAATTTGACAACTCCTAAAGGTAAAGAAGCAAAGATTTCAAATGCAAGATTTTAGACTGTTTTCTCTTTTTGGGTTAAGTGCTTCATCGCAAGCATTTTTGGATTTAATTAGCTCCTGATTATGATATCTAGAGCAAGGTACAAAATACTCGAATCTATAAGTATTCATAATTAATTTGAAAATTGAATGAAAAACACAAACATTGATCCTAAGGGTTTCAACTATTTCTTTGATTAAATATATTTTTATTTTTCACTGTGTTATACTTTTATTTCTTGATTATTTTCATGTTTGAGTATGAG
>NW_018397276.1:1763847-1777059 GCF_002168275.2 Theobroma umbraticum
AGTATTAGGGTTTCATCCTAAAGGGTGGAGCTAATTTATTTATTTTTTTCCTTTTTCCTTATGTGCCTTTCTTTTAAATGCATTAGTTTTGTTCATTTGATTTGTCATATCTTTCTCGTTTTATTTTAAATAATATTATATGTTTTCTATTTCCTTCTAAATGGTTCAGTCTCATGGATTTTATTAATTTTTATTTTAATATTTTGAGTGAAAAAGAAAAAGTGACATGTACAGAACAAGATTTGAAGAGTTTTCATCTCGCAAATTGATCATCACTTTTCCTTTCTATAAAAACATCTATAAGTGTAGCCATTTTCTACCCACAAAATACAAAGGTCAGTTAACTAAGGTAGTGCGTGATTTTAAAGAATGTGATTGTTGGTAAGACAATATTGTGGTGTTTGATATATTAAGAAAGCGTGATTAAAATGTTAAGAAGATAATATTGTAGGATCTAGTTTACAAGCACTTTATTGGGAATACAACGTAAATTTTCCAAATGACCCTTATGTGTTAAAATACAAGTTTAATATAGCTATATTATTTTTTATTATAAAGTTTTATATGATATCATCTCTTAAATAAATTTTTCAACAACTAACCAAGCATCGAGCAAATCCATGTTAATATTAATTATCAAATAACTTCTTATTTGTTAGCAATTTTGAAAATTTTAAAATATATTGTTATATTATCAGTTTGAAATATTCTTAAAAAATTAAAAATGTAAATAATTTCTTTTAAAAAAAACCAAAAGAGGTTTTTTGAAAAAAAAATTGACTGTAAAAAAGAAAATTTTTTTGGTTTTAAAAGTTTATTTAAATTTATAGAAAGGAAATAATTTTTATAATTTTAGAAAATTATAAGCATAAAAAAGGATATCTTCTATTTTTTCAAAATTCTAAATATATTTTTTATTTTATGGATTTTCTAACCTTTTGTAATTTCTTAAAATTGAAAATTATTTCTATTTTTTATCATTCTAGAATTTTTTTAATAATTAAAAATTATTTTTGGTTTTTCTTAAGTATTTTAGACTTTCTAAAAATTAAAAAAAATCATATTTATGTTTTTCAAAATTTATGGATTTGTTTTTAAAAAATTTGAAAATATTTCTACTTTTAAACTTTTTTTAAAATGATAAAAATTAAGTTTTAGAATTTTATTGATTACGAAAGGTAAAAATGTGAAATCAAGATTTGATAATGTTGTGGAGTAAATTGTAATATGAGATTGTATTGATTTTTCACTGCAATTGCATTACATCCATTGGTTATAACGTGATTATATTGCAATCTTATATTTTATTGTCTTATTTCAAAATAATCGTTGTAACGTAATTTAATTGAATACATTATAGGTGATATAGTGCACATCTTTGATGCTAAACGTCACCTAAATGACAGCATATGGATTTTTTTTATATTTAATATATTCTCTGATTTTGCGAATTTAGTTTTGGACAAGTTGATTCTTTTACATATAAAATAGTAATAAATTAATTGAGTGCAAGTGGAAAAGTAGGGACAAATGTTACCGAAGACTTTTCATAGTGCCCATCAGGTTATGGCTTTGTGCCCACTAGACGGGATAATATTCTTATTCTTTCTACAGTGCCCATCTATAGTGCGTGGTTAAACAAGCTTCGATTCGCTTACCAACCGATCGTGCGTAGCCTCATGATAAAGTCTGGTACCAGGGAGCACTGGGACTCAACTTCAAATCTTACCTCAATCTTATCCCACTCTGATCACTTAAAGCTATACCCATTTTAAACCCAATGGGTAATGGCGATGAATACACGGAAGAAAGAGAGAACTCATGACTGCAAGGAATGAAAATGAACTGAACGTTACGGCAAGAAACGTTGCAAGTCATCGAAGGAAGGCCTGGTAGCAGCATTTTTACTCACAAATGTTTAGCGTTATCTTGGTATTATAGTTTTTCCTAAGCTTGATTTCTTTCCTTTTTTTTTCTTTTATAGAATCTTCCTTTTCCTTTGCTTTCATCTCTGTTTGCAATGTCAAAACCTTTTAATACTAAAAGGAAACAAGAATGAGAAGAACGAAGTGAAGGATTGGGATCAGTGCAAGTAGAACAGATAGTAGAATTGAACCACATGGATTAACAAAGGGAAATAGAAATCCTGGAAACATTGACGACTTTCCACGATTTGCTTTTGTGTTGAATGAACGCTGTGTCATGTTGCTCATTTCTGCTATCAGCTCTGCTTGCACTACTTCCAAGTTCTAACCAATTTCACTTCTTTCTTCATGTTTCTCTCTCTCTCTCTCTCTCTCTCTCTCTTTTTATTACTAAATGCATATATTGATAGGTGCCTAGTTGGTACAGCAAATACAGTTCAAAAGCAAAGGGAAGAAAGACTCATCTGAAAGAGAAAGAAAATCAAGTAATACATCAAGATGATGTTAAGAGTAGCTCCCAATTGCAAAGTAATACCAATTTTATTTTTTCCTTTCAAACTGTCTATGGAAAATTAAGGAAAACAATTTAGAAATCATCAATAAACAAAAGCCAGCTTTCTTTGACATAACCTGCAATGTTTCTTTCTGGAAACTTTGAGTTCACTTTTCTTCCTTGCAACCATGAGACACTGCCCTCGCCTTTGTCGGTAATTCAACTGGGATGCTTCTGTGTGTCACTTTCTAGAAGAAGATTTCAATTTTCAAGCACCCAAAATTTAGTATTAAAGAATTGTATATTTAATCACATTGTATGAAATATTTGTGGTTTTTTGTTTTCAAAAATTTGATGATTGAAGAGAAAAATGCTCTTTGCTCTGAGCAGAAAATTTTCTCAGCTTGACATCCAACAATAGTATGCAATACAAAGAAAAGGCAAAAGGACAGTGAGACTTCTCTTTAGTAGTATACAATGATATAGATTTAGTACTCAGGTTGTACAAATACATAAAAATGTTACTTATGTTATGAAGATCTGCTTCAAGGATGAAGATTATCCGATTCTAATATTGATATGTTTCAAGAAGGAAGATATGTGTCACATCCCAATTCTAGAGATATGACCCATGCGAGGACTTAGGTGGGTATGGCTCACTAGACCCAAACTAACCTTTTACTGATGTTATGTATATTGTTCATCTCAACATTCACATAATATAATTCATACATGCACACGTGTCATCAAATGAGTATGGAACTTCTCAACATAAGGTGTAGAGATGCCTTCTTTCTCATGATAGTATCAATATGAAGTAAGTCTCATGTTTCATATCCTATAAATGTGCATATACATGCTCAAGTGTCCATATAGGCTCTCGAGTCATCATATAACATTCATCTATACATTTTCAGAACATTAATTGCTATCTTTTGGCCACATCATCATAAAACATGATCAATCACATATAAACATAAAAGTAAAGAGCAACTCGTCAGCAAAATATGATGCAACTCTCTAGGCTTCAAGTGAGTTGCTAAATCACCTATCAAGAAAGAACGAGAGCTCATATCTGCGACAAGGGTAGTAACCTAATCACTGATTTGCAAAAAGAAAAAAGAAACTAGCTTGTAAGTCATAAAGTCTACATGAGTGAATATGAGAAGGGGACAAGTCAAGGGGAAGAGTTTTTGCACAAATCACAATTTTAATATAAGCATGAATCTTGAGATAAGCACAACTTTCTTATCAAAACCTTGAAAATTGAGTTGTCATAAACCAAACAATTTTTCTTAGTTGAAATTGATATTTCATAAACACATAGTCTATGAAGAAAAGCTGAACACTTACGAAAATCTTTTGTGAATAAAAAGGAAACTGCATTGTACCCAAAGCATCAAATCCTCTTTAAGGGATATTGATACTTAGCTTTTAGACCCAAACAATGTGTGTTTTATAGCAATTTCCATATATTGCTTAAATTACTTATCTAAGAATACTCATGTGATGGGGTTTTCCTCTAGGATTTAAACATAACCCAATTTATGTTTAGAACTTAGTCTGTCTATCGATCTAACATAATTATTCTTAAAATTCTCATCTGAATGCCTAACAAACAATTATATTGTGAATGGTAATCTGCCCTAACTAATAGCAGAAAGGATATGATCCCCTTATCTTGGAGTGTTGAGTGCACTTATGAGTTGTATCCTGCTTCACTCATACTAGGAATGGTCATCTGCCCCAACTTGTAATGAATAAGGTATGATCCCTCTATCAAGGATTTCTTTGTAGATATTTGCCCCACATCATGGCTTTCATACTTAACTAAAATCTGATGAATTTATAATCTATAACCTCATGGCTTTTCTAATGTTTTGCTATAATTCATAATCAACATCGTGCTCATGTTACTTGGTATGTGGAACCACTTCACGTAAAATCTCTAGCTTTTACTATGTATACTCATATATATATATATGTATATGTATATATATGTATATGTATGTATAATTCATGAGGTGGGAAAAGTCTACATCCACCCTAGCATACATATAATCATCATTTTATCTAGTACATAGCACTATAGCACATACTATCTCATGCTTATATTGTATTTAGTGATGTGCATACAACATGCTCATCTCTAAATGCTAAAGTGGGACAATTACATCCATCATAACACTCATGAATTCATACATTAAATTCAGTCTCTAACATATGTTGCTAGAATTATTTGAAGCAAAACATTTGAAAGGGCTTGTCCCCTTTTATTAAAAGTTACTACATAATAGGGATATTTATATAATTATATAGATTCTAAAACTTCTTTGAAATCATTTGAACTTTAACATTTTGATTTGTTGTTGTAAATATAATGTTTCAATCACGCAAGGCAAACAATTCGATAAATCATGCATACTAAAATACTTTGAAGAGGTGTACCACTCACCTTAACAAGGAGCGTATTTTCCTAAGCCTCAATTTGCCAACCTTGCTTGATTTATGATCCATGAGCTTTAACTATGCCTAATATAATAAATGTCATTATAAGTTTCCTAGTTTTCTCTCAAACCCATTTATTCGAAATGTGTCAAGTAAACTAATTTTCTTCAATTGAATTCCAATAAGCTTAAAACCTCAAACTCAAAGAATTTATTATCCTTATAGAGGTAACTCATTTGGATAGTAAAACCCCCAAAAACCTTAGCTTAGGAGAAGGGTTTGTTGCTGAAAATCATGGAGAGAGAAAGTTAACTAAACCCATGAATTTAAAGCTTGAAAATGGTTAAATCTTACCTTAGATAAATTCTTCGAAGCTGAATCCTTGCCAGATTTGAACTATGGCTTTTGTGGACGGGTTTAGTGAGTGAAAGGAAGTGAAAAGAGGCTGAAAGAAATGAAAAATGTGAAACAGTGCTTGGGTACATTCCTTTTATTTTTCCCTACTAAGCTCGAAAGATTGACCATTTAATTCCCAAGGGTTGATCCCTACATCTTATTTTTCATGTGGCTGCAAGGATTGACCTTTTAAACCTTAGGGGTCGATCCTTGAATTCCAAAGAGCTATTCCAAGTGTTCTGTAGTGTAGGAATCAATCTTCCCTCCTACAAGGGTAGACCCTTTAGTCCAGAAAGTCAAAAGTGAGCCTTAAACCTCTAGGGATCCACCCTTATCTCTTAAGGATTGACCCTTTCTACCTTAACTTTCAAAAATACATTCTTTTGGCCTCTTTTTCTCTCATTCTTTCAACAATTATTCTTCAATAACTAATGCGCCATATAAGGGAAAGTATTAAATCATATTGGTTGGTAAACTCATCCAACAACTCATGTATAAATGGCTCATCAAAATTCTTGAAAAGCTATTAAGTTACACTTAAAGAAAACTCAACCTTAAATTTACATTAGAGTATTAATTTATAGTGTTGAAAAAGGTGTGGGTCTGTCGCTCTCATTTTGTTCTTGGCCTTCCATGTCACTTCCTTGCTAGAGTGATTATGCCATTACACTCTAACCGAAGCTACCTCTTTAAAGCAAAGTTTCTTCGCTTGCCTATCCAATATGGCTATTGGCTCCTTCACATAACTCAAGTCATCCTCCAACGATATGGTCACATGTTGAATCATGTGAGATGGATCTAGATTATACCTCCAAAGTACTGAAACATGGAATACTTGGTCCACATTAAAAGAGTTTGAGGGTAATGCCAACTAATACTTCATTGCACGAATCTTCCCTAGGATCTTGAATGGTCCATTGTCCCTTGGGCTTAACTTGCCCTTCTTGACAAATCTCATAATGCCTTTGGTCAACAAGACCCTTAAAAACACATCATCACAAACCTCAAAGTCCATGTCTTTACATTTGTGACTGGCATATGACTTTTGACGCCTCTGTGCCACCAACATCATCTTACTAATCAAATGTATCATATCAATGGTCTCTTGAACCATCTTCAATCCAAGAAGTTTCCACTCTTTGATGTCACACCAACAATAAATGACCTACACTTTTACTCGTAAAAGGCTCATGAAGTGCCATTTGTATGCTTAGACTGAAAGCTGTTGTTATAGGCAAACTTTACCAAGGGTATCTAATTGTCCCAAGTGACTTCAAAATCCACAACACAATCTCATAACATGTCATTTAGGGTTTGAATAGTCTTCTTGAATTGTCTATTTATCTATGGGTAGAAAACAATGCAAAAATTGAAATTAGTCCCCAATGCCTCTTGAACTTTTCTCGAAAATCTGCTGATGAATTGTGTGCCTCTATCTGGCACTATGGTGATAGAAGCTTCATGCAATTGAACTATCTCATCCATATATAATTTAGCATATTGTGCCATTACATATGTAGTTTCCATAGAAAAAAATGAGCAAACTTAATCAACCTATCCATTATCACTCAAAAAGAACCACACATCTTACTTGTTCGGGATAGTCCCATCACTAAATCAATAAAAATATGCTCCCACTTCCATTAGGGAATAGGTAAAGGCTATAATAATCTAGTAAGCCTATAATGCTTTATCTTAACTTGTTGGCAAACTAAACACTTAGCTACAAACTCTGCTACATCTCTTTTCAAACCTTCCTTTAAATACAAGTCCTTTAAATTATGATACATCTTTGTGGTCCATAGTTGAACCACATAGGCTGCCACATGTGCCTCTTCTAAAATTTCTCTCCTCAGATCATCAATGTCTAGCACATCCACTCTAGAGCCATATCGTAACAATCTATCTATGCCTCTATTAAAGGGTTGCCATTTCCTTCTTTAAGGATTCTCTAAGGCTTTAACTACAAAATCATCTTACCTTGGGCTTTCTTAATTTGATTGATCAAGATCAGCTTAACTCTGAAATAGGCCAACAATGACTTTGTATCATCAATCTTAAACAGTACTCCATATTGCCCAAGTCATGCATACCATGCACTAAAGATCTCCTATCCACTAATATATGGGCTAAATTTTCCATTGACGTTTAGCTTAAGGCATCCACCACTACATTGGTTTTGTTGGGATGGTACAAAATAGTATAGTGGTAATCCTTTGGCAACTCAATCTATTTACATTGCCTAAAGTTGAGATCCCTCTATTGAAAAATATATTTGAAGCTTTTGTTGTCTATGTAGATCTCACAAATCTCACCATACAGATTATGGCTCTAAATCTTCAAAACGACTAATATAGTGGCTAGCTTTAAGTCATAGGTGGAATAGTCTTGCTCATACCTCTCAAGCTCTCTAGATGAGTACACTATCACATTTCCATGTTGTATCAATACACAATTAAGTCTTACTTGTGATGCATAATAGTAAATCCTATATTCCCCTATACCATGTGGCAAACTCAACATTGGAGCCATGGTAAGGCAAGTCTTGAGCTTCTTGAAGTTTTCCTCACATTTATTAGACCAAATAAACTTCGCACTCTTTTATGTCAACTTGGTCATAGGAGTAATAATCCTAGAAAAATCCTTGACGAACCTATAGTAGTAGTCGGACAATCTTAAGAAACTGTGGATCCTTGTCATTGACAATGGCCTTGGCCATTATGCCACCACCTCAATCTTCTTTAAGTCCACTTGGGCTCCGTCCTTAGTCATTATGTGATCTAAAAAGCTTACACTATCATACTAAAGCTCACATTTGGAGAATTTGACATACAACAAATGTTCCTTCAAAGGCTGAAACATAATCTTTAAGTGCTGCTCGTGTTCCTCACGACTCCTCGAGTATATTAGGAAGTCATATATGAGCAACACTCTAAACTTATCAAAGTATGGCTTGAATACTTGGTTTATCATATCTCCAAATGTTGCAAGGGCATTAGTCAATCGAAATGACATCACCAAAAAATACACAATGACCATACAATGCGAAAGGTAGTCTTGGGTATGTCTCATCCCTAATCTTTAATTAGTGATAACCTAATCGTAGATCAATCTTAGAGAAACACTTGGCCTTATGCAATTGATAGAAAAAGTTATCTATACGTGTTAAAGGATGTGTGTTTTTTATAGTCATGTTGTTCAGTTGTCTATAGTTGATATATATTCTTATGGACCTATCATTTTTCTTCATAAACAACACTAAGGCACCTTATGGTGAGAAACCAGGGTGTATGAAACCTTTGTCTAGCAAAGTCTTTAACTGGTCCTTGAGCTCAACTTATGCCATCTAGTATGGTGGTATAAAAATCAAACTGGTGTCTTGTACCAAGTCTATATATAACTTTATCTCCTTATTTAGAGGCAATCCAATAACTCCTTTAGAAACACATCTACAAATTCTTCCACTATAAGCACATTTGCCACCTTAACTACTTTCACTTGGGTAGCTAGCACCACTACCAAGAATCCTTGGCAACCTTACAACATCAATATCCTAGTAGTTAAGCCCAATATCACATTGCACAAGGTCATGTTGCAATTTCCTTAAATATGAAAGGATGACTCTCCAAGGTAGTCAAACTTCACTCTCTTATGGTGGCAACCACTCTCGCATAGTTGAGAGATAACTAAACCATATAGTGTATCACACCGAAGTCTAAAATATCTAGTAACACCAAATTCATTTGGATGTACTTCTCCTTAATATAGACCACGCAAGTTTAGTATTCATATTCTGCCACAAACATCTATTTCAAGAGTGTGTATACCATTAGACCTTGCTCCATCTTGGAGCACTTTATACTCACCTTGGATGCAAAATATGGAGATACAAAAAATTTTGTACACCAGAGTCATATAATACTAGTGCATCAGTAATACAGATGGGTAGTATACCTATGATAATTGGATTAGGAGCCTATGCATCCTATGGGGTCAAAGCATACACTTTGGCTTATCCTTGAGTAGTAGTACCTTAAGGTTTTTGATCCTTTACCTAGAGATGAGTTACCATCACCTTTACCCGTAGCTTTTTCGATCTCTTAAACGGGCTGTGTTGCGATAAGAAGGGAAGGCAAAGTTGGCTTTACATGTCCATGAGATGATCGCTACAATTGTCACCCCTAGAAAAGTCCCTCATCATATGCCTAGGCAAACAACATGAATAACAAGATGTAGAACTTTGCTAACATTGTCCTCGGTGCTTTTTACCACAAGTAGAACATGGTGTAATAGTCTAGAAAGACTGCTCAATAGTATGATGTCGAGGAGGAATAAGAGCTTTCGGATCATGTCTAGTACCATTACCATCTAAACCACTCCCTTGCTCAGATGCCTAAGTACCTCTTAGTTCACCCTAACGGCCTAAGGACAAAGAATCCCTTTGGTCCTAGTGGCTCTTAGTCCTCTCCTTTTTAGGCCTTTTGCGAACTTCTTGATCCTTCTAATCCTTCATCTAAAGCATCTATGAATAATTCACTGCACTATAATAGCTAATGAAGTCCAAAGTTGCTACGACCCTATACAGAGGTCGAACTAGTCCATTCATGAACCTCTCAACTATCATCTACTTGGTGGTCACCAAGAATGGTGCATACTGCGCTAACTCAGTAACTTTGATACTATATTATGATACTATCATACTAGGTGTTTGCACTAATGGCTTAAACTCACGAGCCCTAGCCTCTTATAGACTGATCAGTAGGAATTGATCCACGAAAGCCGTGCTAAACTCCCAAGTCAATATAGCAATGCCTAATAACCTACCCTTGAGCATTGAGTCATATCATTGTTGGGCTACTTTACCCAGTTTGAATCTTGCTAGCTCTACCATCTTGGTAGTCTAATTAAGCGCTTCACAGATCTTGTAAACCTCATCCAAGTTTTCTTGTGCATTTACCAAGCATTTAAACCTGTGAAAGATAAAGGTTTAAGCTTCATGAAATCTGATAGTTAAATGATAACTCTATGACATAGAGTTATTTGAGCTTAATTTTGATAGTAATTTAGCATAGTTCTTGTGGTAATGCATAAAAATTAGTATGTTTTATTTAATTATTTTAAAATATTAATTTAGGTGAGTCAATATACTCTTAGTTAATTTTATGCTTAATTTGGTGTTAATGTGATTAAGATAGGTTGTTATTGATTTATTTGTGCTTTTGTAGGTTTTTAATGAAGGAAGAATTTTAATGAAAGAAAAAGAGCAATTTGAAGGTGCAGACTTTTTTTGCATATGTTTTTGTATTTCAACTATAACTCTATCTACAGAACTCCAAATGAGATGATTCTTAAACCATTGGAAAGATAAGAGAGAAATATACAACTTTCATGTTCACCACTTCACCTAGTTCTGCTTGGACAGTGGTCAAAATCTTGTTGAATTTGAAGCACTATAGTAGTCTTAGAGCAATTACAATTTCTACTAATTAATGGATAGAGGCTGCAGCCCACATAGTTTGATGAGGAATTCTAGTTCAAATTGAATTCTTTCTTTCGCCCAACTTACCTTAAAATCAAAGCCCTATAAAAATAACCTTTGGAAGACTTTTAGAGAAGAACAAAACATCAGATTGAAAGTTGAGAATCACGCCACAAAGTCGTTGAAGCTAAGAAGAATTTGAAAGATTCAAGGAAATTTGAGATCAAGAGTACAATTCTTGGGTTTTTCTATCTTTTTGTTATTTTCTTATTTTTCTTAGTATGATTTGAATGTTTAAACTTTATTTGATAATGATGTGTGACTTGATAGGAAACTAATTCATTTATCTAAGATTATGATTGAACTCAATATATAGTTTGAATTTTTTTATCTCTCTTTTGCTTATGCTTAATGAATTTAAGTTGTTTATGTTATTCTGTTCTTAATGCTTCTAATTGCTTGATCACCTTAGATGGAATTGGAAACCTAAGTTAAACCTTGACAAAAGAGATTTAGGTAGACCTTGAGTAGAATAGCATATGATCGACTACACTTAGTTGATTAGGTGGTTTGATTTGCATATAGGGTAGACATACACCTATAAGACATACGTAGCTTGATTAGAGTACGAACTTAATGAATTTATATTTAATTTAATTTGCATAGACATATAGTAAATTAATTGAGAGAGGTATTTTTATGAGAAACTCGACAGAGACTTGTAAATAATTAAGGACTCTAGGTTAACAACTTAATCTATTAAAATAAGTTAAGAAAGAGAGTCAATACTTAGATGAAGTATTGAGGGATATCATAATCTTAGGTATGGTAATCACTAGAAGTTAATAAAATAATTTGCTAATATATTTTATATTAGTTTTAGTTATTAGTTTATTAGTTATAATTTTAATTTTAATTGTTTGGATAAGGTTAAGGTGTGTCAATTTTAGTATTTAACAATAAGAATTAAAACAATTCTCTGTGGGAATGATACTCTACTTTATAACTATATTACTTGTTAATGAAACATAAACTTGCATGAGTAATCAGTAACAAATTTTTGGCACTGTTGCTGGGGAGTTGATTTTTAGTTCTTTCTTGTTAATATTAATACAAAAAATTCTTAATTTTAATCCAGACTTTTCTTTTTTTTAATATTTCTGGTACTTTTGGTTGTTGTATGTGAAAAGCCCAAACTTTGAAAATTGTTCCTTTTGATCCAAAAATCAAAAAGACTTTTTGAAGACTTTAGGAGGAAAAATAAAAATGTTTTTGCTCTAAGTAAAACAATGGCTGATCAAAAAGAGGAAGAAACCAAGTCTTTGAGGGATTATGCTGTCCCACGAGAATAAACTCTCCACTCTAGTATCCGAAGGCCTCCTATTCAAACCAACAATTTTGAAATTAAACCATCAATCATTCAAATGATTTAGATTACTGTTCAGTTTGGGGGTTTGCCTAATGATCTAAATGATCATCATCTGTAAATTTTAATTTGAAGTACATTCACAGCCTAATGGTGTTACTGATGATGCCATAAGATTGAGGCTTTTCCCTTTTTGATTGAAAGATAAAGCAAAGTGTTTATTAAATTCACTTTCTGCTGGTCCCATTAATGTTAAGGATGATTTGGCTCAAAAATTCTTAGCAAAATTCTTCTCATCAATTAAGTCAACAAAGATGCGAAATGATATCACTTTTTTCATGCAATTTGATTCTGAGTCACTATATGAGGCTTAGGAGAGGTATAAGGATTTGATAAGAAGGTATCTTCACTATGGATTACCGAAGTGCTTGCAAGTTCAGACTTTTTATAATAGTTTGTTGGGATCTTTTAGAACTACCATTGATGCAGCCACTACAAATGCACTCATGAGTCGATCCATTGATGATGCTTATGATTTCCTTGAAGAGATAGCTTCCAATAATTATCAATGGCCATCTGAAAGATTGGGTACAAGAAAAATAGTTGGAATTCATGAATTAGATGTGATGAATACTGTTTCTACACAATTGGCTTCTTTCACAAAGAAACTAGATAAATTGAGTATTTAATGTTATTCAGAACTCTTTTATGATGTGTGAATTACGTGGGGAAGGACATTCCAATGGTAATTGTCCCATCTATTTGGAGTCTTATCAATTTGTTGGAAATAGGCAACAGAACAATCCCTATTCCAACGTTTATAATCCTAGTTGGAGGAATCATCTTAATTTCCATGGAATAGCAACTAATGGTCTTAATCAGCATCTAAGTCAAACTTTCCTCCTAGATTTCCATCTACAGCCCCCTTGGTAGAGAAAAAGCCTTCAATAGAGGATATGCTCATGCTATTCATGAAAAAGACTGATACATTCATAACAAAGATTGATGCAGTTATGATAAAGACAAATGCCTCAATTTAAAAATCAAGCGGCTACAATTAAAAATCTTGAGACACAAATGGGCCAACTTGCCAATGCTTTAAATA
>NW_018397276.1:1777069-1777563 GCF_002168275.2 Theobroma umbraticum
TGGTACCTTACCAAGTGATATTGAACCCAACCCAAGAAGAGAAGGTAAGGAACATTGTAAAGCAATCCATCTTCACAATGGAACAGAGGTAAGTAGTAAGGATTTAAATTTTGAAATTTCAATTCAATCTGATGAGAAAGAAATTGAAAAAGATGCTAAAAAAGAAATTGTGGTTGAACAATCTATTAAAAATTCAAAAGAAAATCACAGTTAAAAACTGCTCCATTACCTCCACCACCTTTTCCTTAAAGATTTCAAAAAGAAAAACTTAACAAACAATTTTAGAGATTTATGGATATGTTTAAAAAATTACATATTAATATTCGCTTTGCTGAAGCTTTGGAAGAAATGCTAAGATATGTTAAATTTTTGAAAGACATCTTATCTAAAAAAAGGAAATTGGGTGAGTTTGAAACTGTTGCACTTACTGAAGAATGTAATGCCATCATTCAGAATAAGTTTCCTCTAAAACTTAAAGATCCAGGTAGTTTTAC
>NW_018397276.1:1777573-1796787 GCF_002168275.2 Theobroma umbraticum
ACTATTGGTGCTCTTATCTTTGCTAAAGCTTTATGTGATTTGGGAGTAAATATAAACTTGATGCCATTGTCCATTTATAAAAAATTGGGTTTGGAATAAATTAAGCCAACTTTTGTGACTTTACAACTTGTTGATCGATCCATTACCTATCCTTATGGTATTGTGGAAGACGTTTTCGTAAAAGTTGATAAGTTTATTTTTTCAGTAGATTTTATTATGGTTGATGTGGAAGAAGATTGTGAAATACTGATCATTCTTGGAACACAATTCTTGAGAACTACTGGATTTAATTGATGTGGACAAAAGGTGACCTTACTTTAAAGGTTGAAGATCAACAAGTAACATTTCGTATTTTTAGAGTCCATAAAATTCTTTTGCCATGCCTCAATTTCTTGATTCATCGTTTTTTCTATGAATTCTAATAAGTCCATAATATGAAGTTGGATACCAATGTGGTACTTATGGGTTAGGTACCAAAACATCCATTTTAATTCATTAGGAAATTCCATGATCTCATAGTGGAAAGGATGGATGAAAGGGTATTTGGATGAAAACCATAAGGTTTTAGGATAAAACCACCATATTTTCTAAAAACTTCACTTTGATACTCAAAAATCATCTACTCAACTTTTTAGTGAAATGTTCCTTCTTGGACTAATCTGAAAACTTCATGAGGTAGTCAAGATGAAGGTTTAGAGCTACTGGGATAGAAGAAGAGGATGATCTGATAATGTATGTTCCTGGTTTTGGTGTAAAGTTGGAAAGTTTCGGTTTTGTATTGAACATCAAGATTTTAGGTTCTTGGGAAAGTTTGGACAAGAAATTTGCAAGATGGTTTGTTTTCCCTTTAATGTGTTAGGCTTCAAAAGAATATTTTGAAAACCATTCTACCTATCTTAACAATTAGAGCCGTGGAACTATTTTTTGTTTGAATTTCAACATCTGAGGAAAAGAGGACATATCCATTTCTACTAAAAAGTGATGGCCAATAAGATGAAACTTAAATTTCATGATCATCTTTTTGACTGCAAGGATTTCTTTAAAAGTGGAATGATAATATATCTCAGTGTTTGAAAATTTTTCATTTTTGTATGCACAAATGTGCCTTTTACCTTTCTTTTCTTCTAAGAGAACTACTTCTCAATACTTGTCACTAGCATCAGTTTGCAAAATTCTTTTGCCATCAAAAGGAAACTACAGAGGTTCTAAGTTTTGTAACTTTTACTTAAAATTCTGATTTGCTTTGGTTTTGGCTGGTCCCCAACTTGGGGGATTTTTCTTAAGCATTTTTCTCAGAAGGTTAGTGAATTTTGAGAGTTGGGGGACAAAATCTCTAAGATAATTTACTATATCAAGAAACTGCTGAACTTGCTTCTTTATGAGGTTTTGGTTATGAAATTTTGGCAATTCTTGTGAAATGTAGGGGCCTAGTTGATATTTTCTTTAGAGTATATCCATTCCAAGGAAGTCTATCTTAGACTTGACTATTTGCATCTTTTTTTTTGAAAGTATGACTCTGTTTTTAAGAACCAATTCTGAAAATTGCTAAAGGAGTTGTGTATGGCTTTTCTTCTATTAGGCTGAATAGAAGAATATTATCTATGTAAATAAGAGTCGAGCACAAAATATGCTGGAAGATATTGATCATTGCCTTTTGAAATAGTGATGGTGCCGTATTGAGTCCAAAAAGTAGAACGATCCAATGCTAATGGTGATTAGATATGCAAAATCTAATTTTTGGCCTATCTTTAAGACTAATTCCTAACTACCAAAAGCCTATGTTGAGGTCAAATTTTGAAAAAAAAAACTTTACTTGAGCCAACCTTGAAAAGATTGAATTCTTGTTGGGTAAAGGAAATTTATCATCAAGAAGAAACTGATGAAGAGAATGGTAGTTGATGACCAATCTTAGTTTGCCTCTTACTTGTTTTGCTCATTTGTTAACATAAAAAGTTTGACATGCCTATTAAGAATCTGATGGCTCAATCAATCCTTGTTATAATAATTCTTTACATTCTTCTTCTGTTAGGCTTTGGTGTTCTAGATTCATGACTGAATGACTTGCTTTGGTGGGAATAATATCTCTATTAAGCTTGAATGGGAGCTTAACAAAGAATTTGAGATTCTTCCAAAGAGGATTATTGCATTTTCGAAGAAATTCTAAATGAGTTAGCACATGCTTTTTGTTTGAGAGTTTAAACTATCATCTAGCTTTGATCTCTTGGTTGTTGGAAGGAACAGATCTTTAGGATTGGAACAAAGGGTTTGAAAGAGTATTTATATTTGATCCCATCTGGAAGAATTCTCAAATGCTAATAATCATGATAAATGTCAAATCCAACAGCTATTTCTTTCCCAAGTAGCCCTAAACCTAGCAATTGAGTTGTGATAAAGCATTGAGGGAAAAACTAGATAGTGATCAGCTTACTGATTAGATGAGTAGTAAAAGTCTGGTTTGAAGCTATCTTAAAATGCCTTTCTCGAGGTATCCAGAATTCTTTGGCTAATATTTTTGGGTTCATTACTCTTTTTACTGCACTAGTGTTAAAAAAAATTGTTGCAGGGATTCATCGACTGTATTTTGATAGGCATATAGAAACTGGTATGGAGGGTACTGGTGGATCAGGAAGATTTTGAACTCTCAATTGAAAAGGAAAGTCAAGTTGGAGTTGTATCGTAAAGAAGTCTTCAGTTTTGGTGTTTGAGTCAAGAATGATAGCTTGGCTGGCAAATAAGGTCTTATTTGAGGGTTCTTCTTCTACCAAGAAAATTGACTCGAGATATTCTTCATATAAATTGATTCCAGTTTTTTGTTAGATGTCTTAAAACATCTTTTCACTTCTTTTCTTATTGTTAGAACATTGTTAGGCAAAATGCCCTTATTGGTTACAGATGAAACACCTTGTTGATTTCACTTTTTTGCCTAGACGTCTTTTTTTTAGATATTTTCACTTGGTCTTATATTTGCACTGTGAGGGATAAGCTCTGGTTATTTTATATCTTCTGAAATGCCCTTTTTTTTTTGCCTTACAGTTATAGTCTTGAATTTTAGGACATTTTATATGCCATTCTGTCCTTCCACAAGCTCCGTCTAATTTTTTATTTCCGTTAGGTAATCTTGGACTACTTTTCTTCTATGGTAGATATCTTCTAGAGCAAGATAGACTGCTTACTGTATCTCCCTAGGAGTGAGGGAAGGAATGTCCTTTCTTTGCTATTGAAGAGCTCTAGTGATTGCTATTTGGATTGGATCTAATAGTGAATAGAGAAAGACTTGTTTTAGGCTTGCAAGGGTACCAAGAACATAAAATAATTTTTTCCTTTTTTGAAAATATTTATCAATGTCTTGTTTCTTGAAGGAGAAACATTTCCTTTGAAAAAATTCTTTTCTTTGCAAGGTTTTGATGTCTTTAGGACTTTCAAGAAAGTATCTATGGAGAATCTGAACAACTTACCCAAAGTCTTGTAAGACCAAATATTGCATTTGGTTCACTTGGTTAACAGTGTTCCACCAATTCCTTAATGTTCTTGTAAATCTTGACACAAATTCCATTAGAATAGTATAATAGCTATCTTCTAATAACATTTTTGTTTCAAGCTAAGAGTGGAGTTCTTGGAATCATTCTGCCCATCGTGTTGGTGGAATGTCATCAGTAGTAAATGTTAATTTCGAGATAGTTGGTGTTACAGATCCTCTAGAAGTATGAATGTATGGAGGATCTTTATCTATATCAATTTCCTCAACTTTTATGCCTAAGTCAGTTGCCATGAACTGTTGTCAGTTTTGGGGTGGGAGGATTTGCTTTTCTTGCATCCATGAGAAAGTGAATTTGAACTCTTATGTGAGGAATACTTTGAAATGGCAAAAGATGTTGTTGGAGACAAAGTCTAATCTTATTCTGGGATTAGCTTGATGGAAAAAATTTTTGGAATAGCATTTTTTGTGTATTCTATGAGAAAAGAGGTGGGAGAGTTGTCAGTCTTGATCATCATTGTTTTTGGCTGTTCTTGTTTTTTAGTGACAATTTTTTATTTTTGCCTTTATTGTGGAGTCAGGTCCTTTTTCGGCGTTGGTTTTTTCCATTAAGTTTACTCAAATATGTTTTCTAGATCAGAAATGTCTCTTGATTCTTTCTTTTTCTTCTGTTTTGCTTCTTTTTCTTTTTGCATTTTAAGTCTTTTGTAATGGTCAAAGAGAGTGACTTGTGTTGAAGGGGGTGGAAAATCAATCCTTGTTGTTAGACATTCTTCTGGTGGTGATAGAGGTCGAATGGTTAATCTGAATGAATCATTTAGATTTGGTGATGGAATTCTTCTGATTTCTTAGAGAAGCTTTATCCAGGACTTAAGCTTCTGTGTTTTTATTTCTTTTTGTTCCTTGTTTATTTGTAATGGAACACCTTGTTCTGGGACTTCTGTAGAGACTTGTCAAAGACTATTTTGGAGGAGTTTGATCATTTCATTGGTGGCTTTAGTATTCTCATCAACTTTGTCTTCAATTTTTTGGATTTTGTTTTGGATAAAGCTGGCCTTTTGGTTGATTCCTTTCAAAAAAGAGTTTTAAGCAATTGAATTTGCAGTCTACCAATTTAATGTTGCTTTTACTGCACTAATTTTGGTTGGTCTCCCTATTACATTTGTTTGAAGTAGAGTTGGGATCTTAGGTATATGCCTGAATTCTTTTTCTGTGAAATCCTCAAAAGGAGGAAAATCTTGATCATAAGAGGAATCTGAGGGTCGGAACATACAAACTTGAGAGGTCAATTGTTGGGTTTGGACTTGTTGGGCACAGTTTTGCTTTTATACCCATTTTTGGAGTTTCCTATAATAGGGTAGGATAGGCTTTTGAGAATATTGAGGTGGTTGCTTTTGAAGAGTCGGTTATGATGGTGACAGTTTTGTCTATTTTGACCAAAGAGTGTTATTTTCCTCTGTCTTGTCCCAAAGGTCCAACTAAAGGATCTCTGTATTGAAATCTTTTATACATTTCTTGATCTGAACATCTTGACTTCTTTTTTGACTTTCCCTTGGATTCTCTTTCTAGTGTGTAATCTGTTTTCAGGCTCTCTTCTTGGCATCCTTTATAATTACAATTAATATCCCATGAACAATGTTTACTGAGTGGGTCTATAAAGTGAAAGATAGGGCTCTCTTTATGATCAAAACTTTGGATGAGCTTCTGTTTTGAGCCTGGTTCATATTCTGACGATTTGATTATAAACATGGTAGAAACACTGGCGATATTAATGGTTCTTTCAAGTGGGAATGGTCAAATTTGATTTTAACTGTTTTGTTTACTTTTTTGGTGAAATGGGTTTCTATGGACTCAATGTAAGTTGTGGCTTCTTGTAGTCTTTCATAATTAGCCACCCACTTTTCAAGAAGAAATTTAGCCAAATCATTTTTTAGAATTTTTTTAGGAACAAATAAGCAAGTGGGGGCCTATGTTGTGTTTATGGTTAGAACCAAAACATCATCTAAATTAGTCTAGAGTTTGGAAAGATTAAATGCATGGTCTTGGACCCTGTAAACCATTTGATAGTGAAAAGTAGCTATGATGGCTGAAGGCACGTGTGGAGCCCTTACAATTTGGATTTGAACTTTTAAGGCTAAAAGTAGGTTAAGATCACGTATGGCCATAGTGAAATTTGGAAATAGTGTAATTATTACTGTTCTTATATTTAGAGTAGTTTCAATAGTACCAATACATGCATATTTGTACTTGATGTACCTTGTATCAAGTAAAGCCATTCGTGCAACAACTAGTTGTCCTTCACGTCCATGATAATTCAAAGCTAATCTGATTACTTCAAAGTGGATATCGGAGTATCCATGCTAGATCCATTGCTGGGGAAACTCATAAGGTATTTAAAGTGTGACAAACTGCTCTGTTTGGTCTCCTTAGATGAAATGTTTGTCAAGCCTAATAGATTAAATGTATTCTTTAAGTGCTTTAGGGAATGTCTTATAAGAGCTTTTGTGGATCTGACAAGTGAAAAGGATGGCTTTGCATAAGCAAAATAGGGACTAGCAATACATAATTGTGATAGTTGGGTTTTTTCTTCATCAAGAATATAATCTACTTCATAGAAAAAATCTAATTTGGAGATAGTTTTTTGGCAGGAGATGGATTTAAAGAATTTGTAGCATTATTAATAATAGTAGATTTTTCAATAAAAGAAGTCATGGAATAGAGATCTTTCTTACGTATTATTAAAGGAAATATCCACCAGTTCAAGGAGACTGGGCTTTGATACCACAATTGACTTGTCAAATAGTAATTTTGAATGGTATAGAGGCAAATGAATTATTTATGATAAAAGGTATGTTTTGGCCATACACAGATCATCTGGCCTTAAAAATGGCATTGGCCTTTTATTTATCAATAGAACTCAGATGACTATAAACAATTCATCTTCATTGCTCAACCCTGTTAATTTTGGTTTACTATCATCTTTGAGAACAAAATTATTTCTAATGCACAGGGTCCGTTAAACATGGCAAGTGTAAAGCATACTTAAGGATCTGAGGTTATGAGAGAACTATGAATACTTCTTTGTAATAACCCTTGAAAAAGGGAGAGTGGAATTAGAGACTCATGTTTAGAAGAAACACATAACTTTTTATTTTTGAAGGAGTTCTGCTCCATGTTACAAGAGGTCTTTTGCTTTTATAAGCAAATGAGCTAAACACAACAAAACTTACATCGTAGAAGGATAAGCATCGCATAGAGTAAAAAGATAAATATCCCTATCTTACATTTTGAAAAAGATAAAGACAAAGACAAGACAATAATTATACATAGGCTGTCATGTTGTTTTATAGTGGCTTATTAATCATAATCTGTCTCTAGGTCAAAGATAAGTTTGAGTTCCACTATCCTTTGTTTTTTCCTTTCTCTGCAAAATACATGTGTAGGGAAAAGTCTTCTGGGTCCATGTCACAATGTCCTTTGCTTGTTTCACAAGATAGCTTTGAAGGGTGTGCAGTCTTGTCTTTAGATGACAATGGCTTAGAAGGGTGTGCAATCTTATCTTTAGATAACTTTATGTAAAGCTGTACAATCTTATCTTCATTGATTTCTCTATAATCCTATGGGTCTTGAGACCACTCACGAAGGTCTAGGATTCTTTCATTGTATTCTTTTAATGCTACTTTAATTTGATCATGATAAGATCCAAGTGTCTTTAGGGAAATAATCCCATGACATTTCTATTTTTGATAAAGGCCAAATATGATCTAGGATGATCCTATTTTGTTGGCAGATACGTCTCTAAAACTCCTTGTAGTCAAGTTCTCTGATGTTGTACAATCTAAATGTCCATGTCGAGGGAATGGTACCAAGCTGAGTGGCCTTTCCATGCGTGAGAAAATATTGCGGCTTATAAAAGATAAAAATGCCCATTTGTTTTTCTTTCATGCTTCTGATATAGCTTATTCCTTTTTTCCTTTCTTAAGGGTTATTACAAGAAAGTATCTACAATTCTCTCGAAAAATCAAATCTTTGAGTATGCTTTGCACTTACCATGTTTAATGGATCCTATGCATCAGAAAGAATTCTATTCTCAAAGATGATAGTAAACCTAAATTGATAGGGTTAAGCAGTGAAGATGAATTGTTTAGAGTCATCTGAGTTATAGTGATAAATGAAAAGCCAGTACCACTTTTGAAGCCAAAAGGGCAGTGTATGGCCAGTGCATACCTATTATTAGGAACAATTCAATTGCCCATATGCTATTCAAAATTACAATTCGACTAGTTAGTTGTGGTATCAGAGCCTAGTCTCCTAGAGCTAATAGATATTTCCTTTAATAATACTTGAGAAAGATCTCTATGCTATGACTTCTTTTGCTGAAAAATCTACTATTATTAATAATGCTACAATTTCTCTAGATCCATCTCTTGCCAAAAAAACTATCTTCAAGTTAGATTTTTTATATGAAGTAGATTATGTTCCTGAAGAAGAAAAAACCCAACCATCACAATTACCTCTTGCTAATCCTTATTCTGCTTATGCAAAGTCATTCTTTTCACCTATCAAATCCATAAAAGCTAGCATTCCCCAAAAACTACTAAAGAATACATTCAATCTACTAGGTTTGGGAAACATTTCATTTAAGGAGACCAAATAGAGCAGTTTGTCACACTTCAAATACCTTTTGAGTTTTCCCAACAATGGATCTAGCATGGATACTCCCATATCTATTTTGAAGTAGTCAGATTAGCCTTGAATTATCATGGACATGAAGAATAACCAATTGTTGCACAAATGGCTTTATTTGATACAAGGTACATCAAATACAAACATGCATGTATTGGTACTATTGAAGCTACTCTAAATATAGGAACAGTAATAGTTACACTGTTTTCAAATTTCACTATGGCCTTATGTGATGCCAACCTACTTTTAGCCTTAAAAGTTCAAATCCAAATTGTAGGGACTCCATAAGTGCCTTTAGCCATCATAGCTACTCTCCACTACCAAATGGTTTACAAGGTCTAAGACCATGCATTTAATCTTTCCAAACTCCAAACTAATTCAAATGATGCATTAGCTTTAACCATAAACACAACACAAGCCCCCTCTTTCTCATTTATTCTCAAAAGAATTCCAAAATATGATTTGGCCAAACTTCTTCCTGAAAAATGGATGACAAATTATGAAAGACTACAAGAAGCCACAACTTCCATTCAGTCCACAGAGACCCATTTCACCAAAAGAGCAGACAGAACAGTTGAAGTCAAATTTGACCATTTCCACTTGCAAGAACCATTAGTACCACTATTTTTTTCCATCATGTCCATGATCAAACTGTCAGAATATGAACCACACTCAAAACAGAAGCTCATCCAAAGTTTTAAACATAAAAAGAGACCTATCTTTCACTTTACAGACCCACTCAGTGAACATTGTCCATGGGATATTAATTGTTATTGTGAAGGATGCCAAGAAGATAGCCTAAAAGCATATTACAAACCAGAAAGTGAATCCAGGAGAAAGTTAAATAAGAAGTCAAGATGTTCAGATCAAGAAATGTATAAAAGATTTCAAGACGGAGATCCCTCAATTGGACCTTCGGGACAAGATAAACAAATACCAGTATTTGGTCAAATACTCTCCCCAGAATGTACAAAACTGTCACCATCAGAACCGACTCCTCAAAAGCACTCACCTCAAAATTCTCAAAAGCCTATCTTACCCTGCTGCAAGAAAATCCAAAAATGCGTACAAAAGCAAAACTATGCCCCATAAGTCTAGACCCCTCAATTGACTATTCAAGTCTGTATGTTCCAACCCTTAAATTCTTTTTATGACCAAGATTTTTCTCCTTTTGAGGAATTCACAGAAAAAGAATTTAGGCATACACCTAAGATCCCAACTCCACTTCAAACAAATGTAATGGGGAGATCAACCAAAATCAATGTAACAAAAGCAACATTAAATTGGCAGACTATAAATT
This sequence comes from Theobroma umbraticum, assembly GCF_002168275.2. Lineage (NCBI taxonomy): Eukaryota > Viridiplantae > Streptophyta > Magnoliopsida > Malvales > Malvaceae > Theobroma > Theobroma umbraticum. The sequence goes on from NW_018397276.1 coordinate 1,787,035, forward strand.
CAATTGGTCAAAACTCTCTCTTGAAAGGAATCAACCAAAAAGGTGAGCATTATCCAAAACAAAATGTAAAAAATTAAAGACAAAGTTGATGAGAATACTAGAGCTACCAATGAAATGATCAAACTTCTCCAAAATGAGCTCAAACAAGTCTCTACAAAAATCTTAGAATAAGATGTTCCATTCCAGATTTACAAGTAACAAAAAGAGATGGAAATACAGAAGCTTAAGTCCCATATAAAGCTTTTCCAGGAAACCAAAAGAATTAAAGCTTTTCCAAGAAACCAGAAGAATTCTATCATCAAACTGAAATGATCCATTCAGATTAACCACTCGAACTCTATCACCACCAAATGAACCACCAACAACAAGGATTGATTTTTCAACTTCTTCAACATAAGTCATTCTTTTTTACCCTTACAAAAGACTCAAAAAGCAAAAAGAAGAAAAAAAAAGGAAAAAAATCAAGAGCCATTTCTTATCCAGAAAACATATTTGAGAAAGCCTAAGGGAAAAGACCAAAGCCGGAAGAGGACCTGACTCCACAATCAAGGCAAAAATCAGAGATTGTCATTAAAAAACAAGATGAGTCAAGAACAATGATGATAAAGACTAATAACTCTCTCATCTCTTTTATCAAAGAATACATTAAAAATGCTATTCCAAAAATTTCTTCCACTAAGCTAATCCCAGAAGAAGACCAGACTCTATCTCTAGCAACATCTTCTACCATTTCGGAGTATTCTTTAGATGAAAGTTTAGATTGACTTTCTCACAAACACGAGGAAGGGAAAATCCTCCTACCTTAAAATCAACAACAGTTCATGGCAACTAACTCAGGTATAAAAGTTAAAGAAATTGATATAGATGAAGATCCTCCATACATTCATATTCGTAGAGAATCTATAGCACCAACTATCTCTAAATTAACATTTACTATTGATGACATTCCACCAACACGATGGGCAGAATGATTCTAAGAATTCCACTTTTGGCTTGAAACCAAAAGGTTATCAAAAGACAGCTATTATATTATTTTAATGGAATTTGTGTCAAGATTTATACGAACATTAACGAATTGGTAAAATTCGAGACTGTAATTGCAAGACGAAAAGAAAAAAGCATTTTAGAAGATACAAAATAACCAGAGCTTATCCCTCATATCACAAATATAAGACCAAGAGGAAATACCTCAAAAAAAGATGTCTAAGCAAAAGAATGAAATCAAGGTGTTTCATTTGCAAACAACAAGGGCATTTTGCTAAACAATGTCCCCCCAATAAGAAAAGAAGTGCAAAGATGTTCCCAGACATCCAACAAAAGACTGAAATCAATTTAAATGAAGAAGATCTAGAGTCAACTTTTTTGGTAAAAGAAGAACCCTAAAACAAAACCCTATTTGCCATCCAAGCTATCACTCTTGACTTAGACATCGAAACTGAAGACTTCTTTATGATACAACCCCAACCTGACTTTCCTTTCCAATTGAAAATTCAAAATCTTCTTGATCCACTAGTACCTTCCACACAAGTTTTCATATACCTATCAAAATACAGTCAGTCAATTCCTGCAATAGCTTTCTTTGACATTAGTGCAACAGAAATAGTAATGAACCTAAAAATATTACCCAAAGAATTCTGGACACCTCATGAAAAGCATTTCAAGACAGCTTTAGACTAGACTTTTACTACTCATCTGATCAATAAGCTAATCATTATCCAGTTTTTTCCTCAATGCTCTATCACAACTCAAGTGCTAGGTTTAGGACTACTTAGGAAAGATATAGTTGTTAGATTTGACATTTAAGATGAATGTCAACATTTGAGAATACTTCCAAATGGGATCAAATACAAATACTCTTTCAAACCCCTTATTCTAATCCTGAAGTTCTATTCCCTCCAACAACTAGGAGAGCAAAGCCAAATGATAGTTGAAACTCTCAGACAAAAAGCATGTGGTAACTCTTATTCAAAATTTCTTTGAAAATGCAACAGCCCTCTTTGGAAGAATCCTGAATTATTTATTAAGCTCCCATTCAAGCTTAATGAAGATATTAATCCCACCAAAGGAAGTCATTTGAGCATGAATCCAGAACACCAAAGCCTAACAGAAGAAGAATGTAAAGAATTATTACTGCAAAGATTGATTGAGCCATTAGATTCTTAATGGGCATGTCAGGCCTTTTATGTTAACAAACGAGCAGAATAAGTAAGAGGCAAACTGAGATTGGCCATCAACTACTAGCCTCTTAATCATTTTTTGCTTGATGACAAATTTTCTCTACCCAATAGGAATTCAATCTTGTCAAACTTGGCTCAAGTAAAGTTTTATTTTTTCAAAATTTGACCTCAAAGCAGGCTTTTGGCTGTTAGGAATTTAGTCTTGAAGATAGGCCAAAAACTAGATTTTGCATACCCAATCACCATTACCATTAGACTGTTCTACCTTTTACACTCAACACAGCACCATCACTATTTTAGAAGGCCATGATCAAGATCTTTCAACCTATTTTGGGCTTGACTTTTATTTACATAGATGATATTCTTCTATTTAGCCCAATAGATGAAAGCCATATACAACTCCTTTAGTAATTTTCAGAACTAATTCTTAAAAACAGAGTTATGCTTTCAGAAAAAAAAGATGCAAATATTCAAGTCTGAGATTGACTTCCTTGGAATGCATATACTCTAAGGAAAATATCACCTAAGTCCCCACATTTCACAAGAACTACTAAAATTCCCAAACCAAAACCTCACAAAGAAACAAGTTCAGCAGTTTCTTGGTATAGTAAATTATCTCAGAGATTTCGTCCCTAAACTTTCAAAATACACTAACCTTCAAAGAAAAATGCTTAAAAAAAATCTTCCAACCTGGGGAGTAGCCCAAACCAAAGCAATTTAGAATCTTAAGCAAAAGTTACAAAACTTAGAACCTTTACAAATTCCTTCTGATGGCAAAAGAATTTTGCAAACTAATGCCAGTGACAAGTATTGGTGAGCGGTTCTCTTAGAAGAAAAGTAAGGTAAAAGGCACATTAGTGCATGCAAAAGTGAAAAATTTTCAACCTCTAAGATATATTATCATTCCACCTTTAAAGAAATCCTTGCAGTCAAAATGATGATCATGAAATTTAAGTTTCATCTTATTGGCCATCACTTCTAGTAGAAATGGATATGTCTTTTTTTCTTGAGATGTTGAAATTCAAACAGAAAATAGTTCCACATCCTCAACTGTTAAGATGGGTAGAATGGTTTTCAAAATATTCTTTTGAAACCAAACTATTGACTGTGTTTGGTATAGATCTTTTAAGAATAATTTTAAGAATTATTGTATATTTGTGTCTAATTATTAGGGCTTAATATTATGCTTTCTATATTTGTGATAACTTCTCATTTTAGGGCTGTTTTAGGGTTAACATGGGTATATATATATATGTAGTCTGCTATAAATGATTTTTTTATGACAGAGAATAAAAACTCTTTTATTTTTCTTCCCAACATGGTATCAGAGCTTTTGCCAATTAAAGAAGCCATATTTTTTATCATTCAACAGTAAAGGAATCTTGTCTGCTACTCTTGATAGCTGCCAAAAGCTTTGCTTGACTGGTGTTTCAAACCGTGGCTGATAGGAAGAAAATAACCACTAAAAATAAAGATGGTTTGATCGGTGAAAATCTCTCATTACAAATCAGTCTTGTAAAGCTAGATGGAACTAGTTATCTTACGTTGTCAAGATCTTGGCTATTATTCATCCAAGCTAGAGGTCTGAAAGGATATGTTTCTGGATATAAACAAAAGCTACATGTCACCAGTCCCACCTACAACCAGTGGGAATATGTAAACCTCAAATTGCCCAAGGTTATCTATTGCTGAATACTGCATCTAAGATTTAGAATACAGCATCTCAAACCTATTCTCAAGTGGGCAATGATGCACAGATTTATGAATTACGGAATAAAGTACATGAGATGAAACAAAGTGAGATGACTATTGCTTAATACTTTGCTGAATTGAGTGGTTTATGGCAGGAACTTGACTATTACCAAGATTTCCAAGCAGCATGTTATGAAGATGCAACCAAATTCCAGAAATTAGTGGAAAAAGAACACATATATGTTTTTCTTGCTAGTTTAAATATGGAATATGATCAAATACAGGTTCAGGTACTTCGTAAGGATCTTTTGCCTTTTTGAAGGCAAACCTATTCATATGTGGAGCAAGAAGAAAGTAAAACAAGTGCCATGATCCACACAGTTTCAATAGACAAGGCATGGTTAATTGCAAATTCCTTTTGTGAGCAGCTGATAGGTTAGTAACCAAGGTCCATCAGACAAGGATCATTTATACTGTGATTATTGTGGGAAGCTAAGGTCTACTAAGGAGATTTGTTGAAAGCTGAATGGTTAACCAACTAAAGGTCATGGAGGTAAACGGATGGCCTCAATAAGACCACAAGCAAACCTATCTGAAGCAGTAAAAATACCTCTAGAGACAACTAATACTAAGAGTCTTTCCCAAAAAGAAGTACAAACCCTAAAGCGTTTTTTGTCTCAGCTTGATTCTCAATCAACCATAACTGCTTCCTCTAATTTTGTCAAAATAGGTATAGCTTTTCTTGTCAATCTTGATACTCATAATGATTCATGGATTATAGATTCTAGAGCAAACAAACATATGACAAGCTCTTCCAATAAATTCTCAACTTATTTTCCATGTTTAGACAATAATAAAGTCCATATAACAGATAGATTTTTGGCATCTATATTTGGAACAGGTTTTGTTAAATGCACTTCCACGATTAATCTATCCTCAGTTCTTCATGTTCCTAGTTTTTCTATTAGCCTTTTATCTGTTAGTTCAATTACAAAAGCACTTGATTGCAAAATTGAATTCTTTCCAACTCATTGTGTTTTTCAGGACTTGAAAATAGGGAGAATGATTGGCTTTGGTAGATTGCAAGATGGCTTGTATCTACTAGAGGAAGGTTATAGTATCTTGATTCCTGGTATAACTTGAGCCCTGTTAAGAGACTCTATGAATGTTAACCAAGAAATAATCCAATGGCATAGATGATTAGGACACCTATCTTTTTCTATTTTAGAAAAATTATATCCTAGTTTGTTTAAACAATGCAAGTTAGATTCATTATTTTGTGACGCTTGTGAATTTGCAAAACACACTAGACATTCTTATCCTTCAACTAATAATAAGAGTTCAATTCCTTTTATGGCTATTCATTTTGATGTATAGGGACCTAGTCGAACAATTTCTTTATCCGGTTATAGATGGTTTGTTGCCTTGATCGATTGGTCTACTAAATTAACTTAGGTTTATTTGATGAAAGCAAAGAATGCTGTTTTTCTTGTTTTCAACTATTTCACAAAATGATTTGTACACAATTTGATGCCAAGGTTAAGATTCTGAGGACCGACAATGGTATAGAATACATGGATGGTGTGTTTAGTGCATATCTAAATTTTGATCGAATATTACACCAAACTAGCTGTGTGGATACTAGTGCACAAAATGGAGTGTCTGAAAAGAAGAACAAGCACCTATTAGAAGTGGCTCGATCACTCATGTTTATTGTGAATGTTCCAAAGGTTTATTAAGGTGATGCAATAGTTTCAACCGTATTCTTTATTAACAGAAAGCCCCTAAAACCACTTAATTTTAAAAGTTCTTTAGAAGGTTTACAAGGTAGTAATTCATATACTATTCCTCCAAAAATTTTTGGATGTGTATGTTTTGTTCACAAGAGGAATGTAGGTAAGTTAGAACCTAAGGCCTTTAAATGTGTATTTGTTGGCTACTCTAGAGCTAAAAAAGGATATAAGTGTTATCATCAACCCTCGAGAAAGTACTTTGTAAGTATGGATGTTACCTTTAAGGAGTTTGAGCCTTATTTTTGTACACCCCAGTCACCTCTTCAGAGGGAAAATAAGAAGGAAGAGGTGGAAGTGATAGCACCTGCCCTTATACAGTTTTCTAATTAAAATCTTAGTGATGGCAAGGAACAACCTAAAATTGGGGGATTAGATAGGCTGGATTTGAAAAACTACACACGACGGGACAAGACAGATAAAGCCATCAAGCATGTTATACCTGGTCAAGCACCATATCTAAGTTCAGTCCCTGAAAATACATGTGATGAGTCTTCTTTACCTTTTGATTACCCTAATTCTAATCCCATTGCTAATGATCTTAATGTTCCTATTTTTATCAAAAAATGAGTCACAACTTGTACTAAACATCCTATTTCTAACTTTGTTTCCTATGATTCTTTGTCTCTTTCCTATAGAGCCTTTGTATTGTCTGTTTCCTCTATTTCTATTCCACATGGTTGGCAAGAAGCATATCATGATCCAAAATGGAAAGAGGCACTAGTTGAAGCGATGAAGGCTTTAGTAAAAAATGAGACTTGGGAACTTGTTACTCCCTTTTTGGAAAAGAAACCAGTTGGATACAAATGGGTGTTTATAGTGAAACATAAGGCAGATGGTTCAGTTGAAAGGTACAAAGGTAGATTAGTGGCAAAAGACTTCACCCAAACCTATAGGGTGGACTATCAAAAGACATTTTCTCATATTTCAAAAATGAATACTATCAGAATCATGTTATCATGTGCAACTAACCTTGATTGGGACCTATAATAGTTTGGTGTCAAGAATGCCTTCCTACATGTAGACTTGGAAAAATATAAAAGGTTGATTGGGACCTATAGTAATTTGGTGTCAATATAAAAAGTTGGTTGGGAGATTGATCTATCTCTCACACACTAGACCAGACATAGCCTTTGCTGTAAGTTTGGTAAGTCAATATATGCATGATCCTCGAGATTCTCATCTAAAAGTTGTTTTCACATTTGAAGATACCTAAAAGTTGCACTTGGAAAAGGATTACTCTTCTTTAAATATGGTCACTTAAAGATAGAAACTTTTACAGATGTAAAGGGCTGGATCACCTGATGATAGGAGGTTAACATCTGGTTATTGCATATTTATAGGTGGAAATTTAGTTACGTGGAGAAGCAAACCACAATGTGGTAGCTCGGTCAAGTGCAAAAGTAGAATATAGAGCTATAGCATAGGGTGTTTGTGAATTACTATGGCTGCAGAAAGTAATGAAAGAATTACGATTGTTAGAAAGGAAATGTCTATCCTTATTCTGCGTTGACAAGGTTGCTATTAGTATTACTCACCATCTAATTCAACATGATCGAACAAAGCATATAGAGATTGATCGACTTTTCATAAAAGAAAAAATAACAGATGGTTTTTTTAAGGTTTCTCATGTGACCTCAGAAAAACAACTAGCTGATGTGTTTACTAAAAGACTTATCAGTAGATCATTTCATTCTTTAGTTTGCAAGTTGCGCATGTGTGACATCTATACACCAACTTGAAAGGGAGTGTTGACTGGTGTTTAATGGAGATCTTTTAGGAATAATTTTAGAAATTATTGTATTTTTTAGTCTTATTATTAAGGCCTAATATTATGCTTTCTATATTTGTGATAACTTCTTATTTTAGGGCTACTTTAGGGTTAACATATATATGTAGTCTGGTGTAAATAAGTTTTTTATGATAGAGAATAAAAAACTCGTTTGTTTTTCCTCCCAACATAAACACATTAATGGGACAACAAACCATCTTGTAAATTTCTTATCTAGACCTTCTAAAAAACCTAAAATCCTAATGTACAATCCAAAACCAAAACCCTCCAAATTTACACCGAAACTAAGAACATATATTACCGGATCATTCTTTTCTTCTATCCTAGTAGCTCCAAACCTTCATCCTGACAACCCTCTTGAAGTTTTTAGATTAGTCCAAGAAGGAACATTTTACCAAAAAGGCTGATTAGATGATTTTTGAGTATCAAATTAAAGTTTTTAGAAAATATGGTTGTCTTATCTTGAAACCTTATAGCCTTCATTGAAAATACCCTTTCATCCATCCTTTCCATTATAAGTTCATGGAATTTCCTAATGAATTAAAATGGATGTTTTGGTACGTAACCCATAAGTACCACATTGGTATCCAGCTTCATATTATGGATTTTTCAGAATTCATAGAAAAAGCAATGAATCATGAGGCATGGCGAAAGAATTTTGTGGACATGCTCACATGGTTTTACCCACTCTTTCATTCAAAGGAATTATCTATATCAAAAGTAGGAAAAACAAAACAAATGAGCATCTTTATCCTTTATAAGCCACAATAATTTCTCACACATGGAAAAGCCACTCAGCTTGGTAGTAATCCCTCACCATGGACGTATAAGTAATTTTTCTGCAACATCAGAGAACTTGACAAGCAATACAAGGAGTTTTAGAGACGTATCTGCCAACAAAATATGATCATCTCATATTATATCTGGCCCTCATCAGAAATAGAAATGTCATGGGATTATTTCCCTGAGACACTTGGATCTTATCATGACCAAATTAAAATAGCATTAAAAGAATACAATGAAGGAATCCTAGACCCTCGTGAGTGGTCTCAAGACCCATGGGATTATGGAAAAATCAATGAAGATATGATTGCACAGCTCTCTATAAAGTTATCTAAAGATAAGATTGCACACCCTTCTAAGCCATAATCATCTGAAGACAAGACTGCACACCTTTCAAAACCACCTTGTGAAATGTGCAAAGGACATTATGACATAGGCCCAGAAGACTTTTCCCAGCACATGTATATTTACAAAGAAAAAAACAACAATGATAGCAAAACTCAACCTTACCTGTGATCTAGAGACAAATCATGACTAATGAGCCACTATAAGATAACATGGCAACCTATGTATAATTATTGTCTTGTCCTTACTTGTCTTTGTCTTTATCTTTTTCAAAATATAAGATAGGGATATTTATCTTTTTATTGTATTCGATGTTTATCCTTTTATTATGTAAGTTTTGTTGTGTCTAGCTCCTTTGCCTATAAAAGCAAATGACCTCTTGTAATATGGGGTAGAACACCTTTAAAAATAAAAAGTTGCGTGTTTCTTCCAAACATGAGTCTCTAATTCCTTTTTCCCTTTCTTAAGGGTTATTACAAGGAAGTATCCACAATTCTCTTGTGAGATCAAATCCTTGAGTATGCTCTGCACTTACCATGTTTAATGGACCTTGTGCATCAGAAAGAATTCTATTCTCAAATATGATAGTAAACCAGAATTGACACGGTTGAGTAGTGAAGATGAATTTTTTATAGTTATTTAAGTTATATTAATAAATAAAAAGCCAGTGCCACCTTTGAGGCCAGGAGGACCGTGTATGGCCAGTGCATACCTTTTATCATAAATAATTCATTTACCTTTTTACCATTCAAAATTATAGTTCGACTAGTTAGTTGTGGATGACGTAACGAATAATGTATTTATTGAAAATCTTCATGACCTATTAGAAACTTCTTTGAATTCTTCATGTAATATTATTAATGAAAAGGTTCTTGAATATGCTAACCATCTTGATGCCCATTCAAGCCTTTTAAGATCCCAATTTGAGTCTTCAGAATTATCAATTACAATTTCACCAATCAAGCCTTCTAGTGAAGAACTTTTTCCACTTCAGCTTAAACCACTGCCTAATCATTTAAGGTATGCTTTTTTGGAAAATTATTCTACACTACCAGTAATTATTTCTTCTTTTCTTTTTGATGATAGGAAAATAAACTCCTTCGATTTTTAAGAGACTACCAAAATGCAATTGGGTGGACCATTGCCGATATCAAAGGAATTAGTCCATCAATTT
>NW_018397276.1:1796797-1818392 GCF_002168275.2 Theobroma umbraticum
AATTCTTTTGGAAGAAAATCACAAGGCAACCATTAGGCATCAATGAAGGTTAAATCCGATCATGAAGGAGGTGGTACAGAAAGAAATTATCAAGTGGTTAGATGCTGGTATTATCTATCCTATTTTTGCTAGTTCATGGGTAAGTCTAGTCCAACATATCCCTAAGAAAGGAGGAATGATTGTAGTCTCTAATGAAAATAATGAGCTTATTCCCACTAGAACTATAACTGGATGGAGAGTATGTATGGACTATAGAAAATTGAACAAAGCCACTAGAAAAAATCACTTTTCACTTCTTTGTATTGATCAAATACTTCATAGACTAGCAAGTAAAGATTTTATTGCTTTTTGGATGGTTATTCTAGTTATAATCAAATTGCCATTGCTTTTGAAGACCAAGGAAAACCACTTTTACTTGTCCTTATGGAACTTTAGCTTTTCATAGAATGCCTTTTGGACTTTAAAATGCTCTAGCCACTTTTCAGAGAAGTATGATAGCTATTTTTTCTAGTATGGTTGAAAAGTTTTGGAAGTATTTATGGATGATTTTTCAGTTTTTGGGAATAATTTTGATGATTATCTATTTAATCTTGCTAGAGCACTTAAAAGATGTGAAGAAACTAATTTAGTTTTAAATTGGGAAAAGTGTCACTTTATAGTGTAATAAGGTATAGTCTTAGGTCATCTAGTCTCTAGTAAAGGTTTAAAAGTAGACAAAGAAAAAATTGAAAAACTTTCACCTCCCACCTCTATTAAGGTTATTCATAGTTTTTTTTAGGACATGTTGGATTTTATAGGAGATTTATTAGAGATTTTTCTAAAATTTCTAAACCACTTTGTTATTTGTTAGAAAATGACAATCCTTTTAATTTTGATGACGCTCGCCATGATGCTTTTGTTGAATTTACAAAGAGATTAATCTCTACCCCTATTATCATTGTTCCTGATTGGAATCTTCCTTTTGAACTAATGTGTGATGCTAGTGATTATGCAGTTGGTGCAGTTTTGGGCCAACGAAATGCAAAGATTTTGCATCTTATTTATTATGCTAGTAGAACATTGAATGAGGCTCAAGCAAATTATACCACAACTGAAAAAGAGTTTGCTTGCTATTGTTTTTTCTTTCGATAAATTTCACTCCTATTTTGTTAATACTAAAGTTATTGTTTACACTGACCATGCAACTATTAAATATCTAATCGAGAAAAAAGATGCAAAACCATGCTTAATAAGATGGATACTTTTGGTTCAAGAGTTTGACTTGGAAATTCGAGATAGGAAAGACAGAGAAAATCAAGTGGCAGATCATTTATCGAGATTGGAAAATGATGAGCACACTGGGAATTCAACAGTGATCAATGAGACCTTCCTTGATGAGCAATTGTTTCATATAGAAAAGCAGAAAAATTTTCCATGGTATGTTGATTTTGTGAACTATCTCGTGAGCAAACTAATCCCTTTGAATTTAGTTCTCTACAAAAGAAGAAATTTTTATGTGATGTCAAATACTACATGTAGGATGAGCCTTTTCTTTACAAGTATTGTGGAGATCAAATCATTAGAAAGTGTGTTCTTGAAGAAGAATTTGAATATATTCTTCATTGCCATTTATCTGATTATGGAGGACATTATGGGGGGAAACTAACTTTGTAAAAGTTCTAGAATTAGGTTTTTACTAGCCTTCTCTTTTCAAAGATGCTCATAATTTTGTTAAAGGATGTGATAGATGTCGAACAATGGTCAATATATCTAGAAGACATGAGATGCCTCTGAACAACATCCTGGAAGTCAAAATTGTTTGATGTGTGGGAAATTGATTTTATGGATCTATTCATTCCATCCTTCAATAATGAATACATCTTGATTGCTGTTGATTATGTCTCTAAATGGATTAAAGTTGTTGCATTACCAAGGAATGACTCTAAAGTAGTGATAAACTTCTTGCAAAAGAACATTTTTACACGTTTTGGAACACTTAGAGCCATAATTACTGATGAAGGATCTCACTTCTACAACAAAAATTTTGAGGAAATCTTGGCAGAGCCAAGTGGGTCATGACATAATCCCACCACCAAGTCTATCAATAGATGTAGAACATTTATCAATAGATCATGCCCAAATTTCAAATTTTCACTTCTATCATTAGCAAATTACAAGTGGGAAATAACCAACCTTCTACTCCGTACCTCAATTTCTTTACACACTCTCAGACTCACTACTTAACTCATCATCAAACTGAGAGCTTCAACTATGCGGTTAAAAAGGAATAGTGAAAGAAGGCATCTAGAAGAATTGGCTTCTTTGGAGGATAGTCGTGCGATTTCTATGTATAATGCAAGGGTTATACGAAAAAAGCCAAGGTCAAAAAGAAAATATAATAAATGAATATGAAAAGTATTTTTGCTGTTTATAATTGAATGCTTTCTTGTTGAACAAGTTCTGTCTTTCTGCCCGCCCTTTTTCTTGTTGACTTATATGAGTGCGTTCTCCTTTTACTAGCATTTCTCGTCACTTTCTCTCCTATTTTCTCTGTTTTAATTTTATTATCTACGTGTTCAGCAAGCAGTTTATGGTATTAGCTTTTTCTCCTGGAATCTTTCAAGAAAACAATTCGATTTTTTTCTATTTAAATTATCAATAGAAATTAGAAAGTTGACTCATGACTTTGCCGAAGGGGCAAAGCATGAAGAATTTTGTAGGCAGAAAAAGGGAAATTGGACCCGAGGTTTCCTGAAAGAAACATCGCAGGGCAAGGAAACCCAAGTTTGAGGTAGTTTCATAATTTACAGGAAAATTCTTCCTGATCTTGGCCTATGTCTCTTGATATATGCAATTCTATTTAGGTTGGCAAACCAAAGCTCGTTAATGATAAGAAGAAAAAGGATAAGATAGTGAAGCAGGTAGTGGCGACCCAGACGGCCAAGCTAGGTCTGAAGGCGTTTCCCATGATATTTGCTGAAATTAGGGAAAGAAATCGCCGGCTGAAAGGCCTGAACTCTGAGATCGATGATTACATTCTCGATAAGCTAGTTGTTTGGGACGCTGAAGACGAATTAAGGCGTTTGAGGATTTGATCTATCTGGTTGGTTTGCACTAAACTTTGTTAGTTTAGGGATCTTCTCAGTAGACGAATTATTGTATGAATTCTGTGTGATGGATTTTAATTTCTTCTTCTCTCTGCCACTGTTGTCCAGGGAACTTATCCATCAAGCAGTTGGGCTTGCTTATGGTTAATTTCTCTATTTATCTATCTATCCAGAACTTAATCGGTGTGTTTGGGATTGAATGAAACGTGAATCTGTTTGCACTTTTGATTTTATCTAAATCACCTAAGTTGCTTCCACTTTGGGTAATGATTATTTCATCCAATTTTCTGATTATATATTCGCTTGCATGCAATCGTTTTGAGTTAGACCAAAAAATGAAGTAGGGCAAATAGGCCATCACACAGCACTTCTACAACTGTGGATTGATTAAGGAGTTCAGCATATATAGTATTTCATATGACCTTCATGATGCCACAATTAAGCAAAAATTATAGCAGAAACGAGAAAGTCCCTTCACTATTTCCCAAATTATGGTGTTCTTAATCAACAGAGTTTGCATTAATTCATTGAACAGACCGAAGCTCCAGAAGTAGAAGTTGACGTACCTTGTTGCCTCACATGCTTCTACATGATGTTTGGGTCATGCATGCATATAATATGTTATATAAAATAGATACAATTGGCACATCAATGTTCTCTTATCCTATATGTATTACCCATTATCATATGCATTTTATGCACCCTAACGTCTCTAGTAATTCTGAAGTATTGATGTAAGAAAGAAGTATCACACAGCGTATTCTTTCCAATAGGACGAAGTTTCCTTTAGTTGAGCCATGCACATTGAACTTCAGCCCTTCATCCCCACATGGAACCTATGAAATTCCTCACCTCAGATCTAACATCCCATCTGGTTTTGGCAGCCAAGGCATCCTCCACCATCCTATTTCCTCCATTTGGACTTCATTTTAGTTATAAAAACAACTTCATCAACATCCTACTTCTTGGCATTAAACATCAAATCACTTCTAGCAAGCCAAATCGACCACTTAGTAACCCCACAACAGCTAACCATCTTCATTTTAGTCGTATTAAATCCTCATAAAACAGTAGTAGTACCGAAAACCTTAAAGTTGCCACCCATTGAAAGCCCCACTGCTGAAAGATACCACCCCAATATCGCCAAAGAAAACATACAATGAAGGATAATATGCTCATCCACCTCAACCAGACCACACCACCAACGTAGTATATTTTCATTATCAAAAGTAATCCCCCAAGAAGCTAAAAATACTTTGATAAGTGTACAATTCAGCACCACAAGCCACAAGCAACAAGCAACAATGAAGTTTGAGTGGTAAAATAAAGTTCTAAATAGATGCAAACCATACCCTATGCGATGCTCCACGATTTGGTTCATTCGAGTCAGCATTTGCTTCTTTTTCTACTGAGAAGATGATCCTTTTCGTCCTTCAGAAACACATCTCTAAGCAACTCCGTTAACTCTCTAAGCAATTCTTCCTCCCAATCATAAAGATGTCTTCAAATATCAAAGTTCCCACTCCCATTTCCTTCCACATTTCAGCAACCTTCACCTCTTCATTTCTCACAATAGAAAATAGTCTTGGAAAGACTCTTTCAATGCTACACAGCCCAAATGCCTTAGCGTTAATTTCTTAAACAAACTCTCACTTAGCTCTTTAAGTAAGGAATATTGCACTTATCATTGAAACAAAAGCTAGGTTGTTTAGTAGGAAGACAACCTTTTATCTTATGACTAGCCTATAATATTAAGAAAGGGAGGCAGTGTATCCTAATTCCTAAAAATTAGATTAAAACATTCTCTTTTTTTCAACCTCCTCTTCCTTACCTACCAAATGTGACGTATTGTATCTATATGATCATTTTAGAGGCCCTATTGGACCAGCAGACCCGTTTTCTGCTATTCTTATCTGTTTAGTAAAGACTGGTTGAGCTTCATTAAAGTTAATATTACCAAAAGGAGAAAATAAAGACAAATACCAGAAGAGCTATTGCACTACACACCAAAAACACTTGTACACAAGTTACAGCGACGCTCCAAAATACTTGGCAAGATAACCATTTAAATCTGTTGCTAAGAATGGAACAGAACCATCATAAAGGGGAGCATTTGCTCATTTCCTTTCTGAATACGCTCACTTTTGGAAAGAAAGCTACAAAAATTCTAAAAGAACCAAGAACACATCGTCACAGTAAAGAAAACCCCACAAAAATTTACCAAAACCATAGGATTTCATGTCTTCTATGATTGACACTGAAATTTTCTTTTAACCTAGGGGCAAACAGTTCTAAACTCATTTTGGTTGGGATTAGGAGTTAGGATTCTTGTTCTTCACTGCCGATGACTTTTATTTAATCTCTTTTGTAAGTGTACAGGTTTCCGATGTCCGGACCAATCCTTATATCATGAAAAGTTTATTGCAATAAGTAAGAGATTTAGAATGACATATGGGTCACTGAGACTAATAAAATCATTTGAAAAAAAACATTAAAATTTTCTCGAGAATGCTATAGTAAACTCCATTGGCACCCAATAAAAACCAGGCAGGTGCCCTCATGTCACTTAAAGTTAAGTAGCCCTTCCATGCCCAAACCTAGCACTCACATTAATCTGTCCCTTCATGAACTCAGCTCATATGAGAGACCAAAGTGATAAAACCCGACTTGAAGCAAATCAGAATCCATCAAAAGATAGTAAAAGCAACAAAACCAAGCTCCAACAGAATAGAAGAGTGCTGGAGCTTCATTTTTAGAAGACTATATTTTTTTTCATACGATTGTTTTGGGGAAAACATCAAAACCAAAATTAAGATATAATGAAAAAAAATTATATTATTCTTTAATTCATTAACATCCACTAGCCTAGATAATTTTTTTGTTCTGCATTATGCCACCTAAAATTTGATCTCTAATTTGCTAGTGAACTAAGTTGGATCACCCTTCCCTAGCTTGCTGACCTTGAAAATTTCTACACATATTCTTCCCTTATCTCTTCTATGCATCATTGATTTTTCAAAGATACTATATTTACTGAAGATCTCACCACTCTTTCTCTTCTCCTTTCAAAAGCATCATAGGAGAAAGAAGGTATTGGCTACTGGCTGCAAGCAAGGGTATATGAGGTAGCATATATTCCCTTATCAGCCAACCGTATAATGTGTGTACTTCAATTATGTACGCAGCTCCTTTTCCTATGATCACTTCACTAAATCTGCATCAACAAATTTGTCTTAAACAAATTCTGTAATGTTTTTTAATTGCAAAACAATTAAAAAAGACAAAAGCAGTATATCCACAATCCCAAACACTACCTCCAAGAAAACAGCACCAGAACCTTGAGATCTTTCCCACCTCAAGACCCAACAACTAACTTGAACGAATTCCAATTTTAGAACTCAGATCCTACAATTAATTACGAATTTATATTTAATAAATTAAATTTAATTTAATTTTAGTTTATAAGTGATTACTAAAATAATAGAATTACATGTGCAGATAAACTGAGAAATTTTGTAGTCAACAAAATAAAATTGAATTTAATATTTGGTATATTAAAATTCTTAAAATTTTATATTATAAAACTAAAGAAATTATAATATTGATGTTTAATGGTTGTTAATGTTATAATAAATTACAAAAAATTAATATGAAATACAGAAAGGTAAAAAATAACTACTAAAATATTAAAAAGCCTATGTAATCTTCCAAAAATTTCTCAAATAAACTTCCATTATTTTATTCTACCCAATTAAATTTATAAAATATTCAAATCTTTCCAAATGTAAGATGACAATTAGTGATTTCTAGCTTGCTCTAAGCTGACAATTAGTGCTTATTTATCTCAATCTATAAATTGGGGGATGGGCTTTGGAATAAAATGAACGGGCAGTTTAAGTTTGGTGCATGACTTTCGCAAGACATGGCTTAGTTTTGTAACAAAAAATTAATAAGCTTATGGGATTTTTGTAATAATAAAAGTACCTTTCCAAAATAAATTTATAAAATATTTTTATGTAACTAAGCTTTTATTTTAGATTAAAACTATTAAAGTCAATTATTTTAGTGTCCATAAAATTTTTGTTTTACTATGTGAGTGCCATTTAAATATTGATGAAATAAAAAAACAAATTTTAATGAGATTTTTTTCCTAAATAAGAATTTAATTAATTAAAAATAATATTTTAAGTGTCCAATTTGGTACAATAGAATAATAGAGATTTAATTGTTTGAAAAATTTAAGAAAGTATGAGATCATTTTTAGTATTTTAACCAAAACTAGAGGTTCAAAAATGAAAAAGAAAGTAAGTTTGGACTTTTCTTTTAAAAAAATGGATAAAGTAAAAATGGTATGTAAAAATAATCGATAAAATATGCAGACAATTATAACTATTTTAATATGAAGTATGCTTTTTGCTTATAGCATCTTTAACATTGCAACTACTAAATTCACTTATGAACAATATATGAAGAAATTGCAGTGCGAGAAGATCACTATATACTTGGTAAAAGCAAAGAATTGTACATGCATTTCTTCTTTTCAATTTTGAAAACCGCATATGCTTAGTAATAGTATATATGGTATGTATCGAAACAAAAAAAGGAGTGTACCATATGATGATTCATCTGATAACTATTCCTTTTCCCTCCATGCTTTGATCACCAAACTAAACAAAAATTCCAATTTTTTAGCTTTTCTTTTGCTATATTCCTTCTCGATAAACATTTAGAATGTAGAAGAAAACATTTTTAATTTCCTTCCCAGTTGCATAATAAATTATGGAAACATAAATAATATAACACAACCCATTTTGATGAGAATCTTAATGATAAGAGAAGGAACAAATTTTGAGATTTCAACAATCTTTGGCTAATGAAATTTATGAAATCAACAAAGATAAACGATTATTCACACTTAGTTGTAATTTTGGAGGCTTGTGTTGGTATATGCTCTTGAACCAATTAGATTGGCCAAGGAATATATGTTGTCATTTAATGCACATTTAATCGCATAATTTAATGTGATAGAGGTTTCCCTTCATGTTAGTGCAATAATAAGGAGTTGTTAAGTACTAATTGGATGAAGTCTATGGAACATAAAGGCCTTGTAAGAGAATTATAAAGTTGCTATAATTATGAGATCAGTATGCATCAAAGCCATGTTCCTAAAATTGTTCCTGGTCATTGTATTGTCAAGATAGGGCATTGACAATGCTCAAAAACTAGTACATGTTCAGTCTCCTTACTTGAGAAGTAAGCAATTGATCTCATAGATTGGAGTATATGGGATACTTGAGGATAACATGTAAATGTTTGTTAAAGAACAAGTTCACTGAATATGACCCACTATGAGAACTCCATTTGGTATTTTACTCAAGTGTCTATGAAAAATGTTCTCATGTGATAGAAATGCAATTAGTCCTTAGACTTGAGACACCAGGTCATCCTGTATGGGGAATGACATACTTTGATATCACCCCTATGGGTTTGGAAGTAACCAAATGCCTAAACAAAGTATTTTTGGGTATGCCATGAAGCATGCGAAGGTGAATGAGTGGTCGAAAGAGGATTCATCACCCCGACTGATATGAGGGGATGTATCTCACTTGTTCTCAATTCTTGATTAACTTGTAAAAAGTCTTTGGCCAAAGCATGAGGAATTTAAGGAAAACTTAATTTCCTAAATTCATAAGGTTAGTCATGAATTATGAGAACTAATATGGAATATCGTAAGTAGACACCGAGCCATGCTTAATAAAATATTCAGGATATTTAATGAAAGAACCGTATTGCATTGAGAGGCTTATTATTGAAGGGCTTTGTCAAATTCTTTAATTTACTCTCTAATATTTGGGTAGTAATGATGTATTGTTGGATACCGCACATGATCTATAAATATAAATTAATTATCAAATTAATATTTGATTATGATTTATATTTATTGCCAACATGTTAGAAGCCTAATGGGTCACACACATTAAGTGACATTATTGGGATTAAATAAGGATAATTAATTAAGTTGGACTTAATTGAACGAGAGCAAAATAAAGTAAGAAATTAATTAAGTTCACAGAGACTTAATTAAATTAAAATACAACTATTAAATTTAGGGTTACAAATTAGTTTAACTATATAAATATGTTATATTAGTAAACTAAAAACTTGAAGCCTCCAACCACTTTTCAGCTGTTTCATAATATAAGAAAAGATAAATATTGAGAAATCATGCTCAAACATGAAAATAATCAATAAATTAAAATATAACGCAACCAATCAAAGTTGAGAAATCATGCTAAGTCAATTCAATCAAAACAAAATAAAAGCAACCAATCAAAGTTCACAATTTGACAAAGAAAGACTTTTTGTAAGGAAATCACCTACTTATCTTTATGTATTTGGAGAGCTTTCAATCTTTAATAGTTTTGTTTCTCTTTGCTCAAGCACACCTACAAGAGACATTCTCATTTGATTTTGGTATCCAAATTTCCTTGGATCCTTGAAAGTTAGTCTCGTTGCACATAGTTCCTTTTGGACCCACACTTGTCTAATCTTCTAAGATAAATGTTTTCGAATTGGACAAGTGCATGAATAATGACCATAAAATTTACAATAATTGCATTTAGTCATCTTTAAAAATGGGGAATTCATGAGAAATTTTTGCTTTTCATTTGTAAATTCTTCAAGCTTCATTTTTGCATCTAAATTCTCCTTTTCTAGAACATCAATTTTCTTTTGGCAAGCTTCAAAATTAATTTTCAAATTTTTATTTTCTTTTTCCAAATCATCTTTTGCCTTCAATAAAAACTCATTTTCAACACTAAGTTTTGAAATCATTTTCTTGCATTTCAAATTCATTTTCTCAAATTCACAAGCTAATTCTTCAAAGGCATTTTGCAATTCACCAAAAGAATATGAAAAAGGTTTTAAAAAGTGATAAGTTTACCTTAAGCTCTTCAAGAGCAATGAGGCATGATTTGAATTGGATTGAGGATTGAATTTCAGTTGATTCGTCATCTTTAATTGCCTCACCACATGTTGAGCATTGACCTTCATAAAGCCTTTTTTTTTAATTCCTTTTCCTTCTTTGCTTCCCCATACAACTCTTCTAATTTCTCCCAAATCTCTTTGGCACTTTCACACGTGGAAACTTTATTGTATTCTCGATCCCCATGTGCACAAAGGAGAATGTGCATGGCTTTAGCATTGGGTTGTATCAAGTTTATGTCATTTGTATCCCCCTTTTTTTCTTTCTTGGTTGGCTTGTATGGACCATAAAAAATTGTGCTCCAAACATCATAATTGTTGGCTTGAACAAAGAACTTCATTCAAATCTTTCAATAAGTGTAGTTCTCACATTAAATGGAAGAGGGTCTACAATTGATTCCCCTTCACCAAGAATTGTTGCAATAGAGTTCATAGCCACATCTTAGACCTAACAAGGATCACTCAAAGGCTGTTACACCTACGAAATTGAGTCCCAGCTCTGATACCAATTGTAAGAAGTGTTAGCTCTATAATAATGAGAAAAATATCCAAGAGGTGGGTGAATTGCTTTTGTAAAAATTCTTTTGAACAAATTTAAACTTTTTATGAAGGCAAGTTTGAAAACAAGTTTCACAAATTTGTTTTCACGTTAAAATATGCTAAAAATAATTTAAGCAAAGTAATGACCAAACAAGTTGAAAATAAATTTTCAAACTCTTTTTAGGCAAAATGCACTAGTGTAAAATTTTCTCAAACTTCCAATCAAGTCAGGTTAAAAATAATTTTAATAAATTTCTTTTTCCATCAAGGTGTGTCAATAATAATTTGAAGAGTAAATTAAGGAATAAACAAGTTAAGAGCAAATTTGATAACTTCTTTATGTAAATGCATAAATTCAAGAAGTGAAAAATAAAGAGAGAAGACATAATATTTTTATAGAGGTTCGGCTTCCTTGCCTACGTCTTCTCCCTTAGCTCACTAAGGAATTTCAAATCTACTATAACATATATTTTTTAAGGCTCAAGCATAACCTTTACCATGTCTTTCAAGGATTAAGCGCATCCTCTCAACATAATGCCTTTTAGGGATAAGCACAACCTTCACAATGGCTTTTAAAGGCTAAGGCACAACCTTTTCTCTTTTGCAATTGAATAGCAAGGATACCTCTAGAAAGTGGGTTTTGCTAAGTATAATGTAAGAAGAGTGTGATGAGTACAGAATGATTACAAAAGATAAGAATGAAGACATAAAGGAATTATAGCACAAGAAAGCTTAAAAGCTTGGTGGAAGAATGTGAATTGCTAAGTCTAGCTAGGTTTCTTTCCTTTTTTTTCTTTTTCTTCATATAATTTGATTCTTGATCAAATAATGTTTTTTTCCACTCTTCTAACCTTGTAAATGTGTTGGAGAAGTCATTTTTATAGTTGGAGAAACATTGGAGCTGTTGGAGAAGGTTTGGTAAAGAAAGTAGCCATTTTTCTTTTGATTTTCGTGTGTAACGGCTAGTTCTGGACCAAATGTATCAATGACAGAACCATTCTATTTTAAATGTATTGATATTTTTGGCCAAAGTATCGATACTTGTAGCTTAAAACATAGAAATTTTTTTTGAACCCAATTTGATGCCAAATTCTTGGATATTTCAAAATCAAATACAAGAGAGGTTTAAAACTAATTTAAAACAAGCTTAAAAGCTATTCAAACAAGTTCTAAAATCATTAAAGCAATTTTCAAAACTCATTCAAGTAATTTTGGAACTTTTCACATGGAAACACTTAGCCACTTTAAAACCTATTTAAAAAAAGCTGAAAAACTATTTAAACAAGTTCAAAAACTCATTCAAATAGCTTTAAAAAATTTTCAAACAAGTTCAAAGATCATTTAAGCAATTTTGATTATTTTTCACATGGAAACACTTATGCACTTCAAAGGCAAATGTATGAGAGTTTTTAACATTAATAAATTAAGTTTAAAAACATTTTCAAACAACTTCAAAAGTTTTTCAAACAATTTCAAGGATCACTCAAAGAAGTTCAAAGATCATTGAAGAAATTTTGATCACTTTTGTCATTTCAAAACTATAATAATTTTGAACCTGATAAAGCTAACACTATCTAGTATGTAAGTAAATATATTACTATGTACTAGTTTTTAACAAAAAGGGTAATCCTTTTCAAATGATTTCTTTTCAAAATATCCATCCATGATATGATAGAGGTGAAATGACTTGTAAACAACAAGTGATGTGTATGGAGAAATGATATCCCCTGATTGATATTGATCTAGAAATATTGATGATAATAGCCTATATGCATATTAGCTTTATTGATTGTGCATGACATTGGCCATTGATTTATGAATACTTGTGATTGTGAATGGTTTATTTGATATAGTTAATGTGTAAATATTATATTTGAAATATTTAATGGTTGTACTATTGTGTGGATGATGTGTGGAGAGGTTGATGCATATGTAAGAAGTCGAAGGGCCCTAAACTTATCATCAGTGATGCATGGATGGTAAACGGGGTAAAGCTAAAAGGCCATAGTCTGTCATAACAATGCGACAGATGGCATATAGGGTGATGGCGAAGGGTCTTGGTCCATTAAGGCATAGTGATTGACATGGTATATAGGGTGGGTGTGAGAGACCATAGATCGTGGCATTGATGTTCTTGCAAGAATGGTTGTATTAGTGATTGGAAATTCCACCTACTTGTTAGATAATGCATTGTTTGTACATAATATGTGTATAATGTTGTGTTGAATTGAACCCCATTTTAGGAATCACTATTTATTCACTAATTATGAATGGAAAATGCTATGTGGTCGACCTTAGAATTGGATTCTATATGATTCGAGTACGAATCTTTGTATGCCAAAGAGTAGGATTGAAATTATGGTATTAGCCCTTACAAGGGAACTAATACATGTAAGGTGTAATGTCCTTGTTTTTCATGCCTATGATTCCATACATGCTCAATCTTTTATCTCATAAATGTATTTATGAAATGTGATACTTGTTAGATTTACAACTAATTCGTTTCCAAGGTTTAAATGAGAAATCAATGTTTATGCAAAGATGCATACTTACTACAAATTGATAATTTATATGAAAACTCTTCCCCTTGGCTTGTCCCCTTCCTCGTATCCATTCTAGAGTTTTTGTGACTTAGACATTATTTTTCATTTTCTTTTTCAGATTAATAGCTTGCTTAGATAGGCGACTTATAGAGTTGTAGCATACCTCATTTGAGGTAGGTATGGTAAAGCCTTTTTTTCAACCTTTCAATGTCATTACACTCTTCAGTGTGTCGAGCCTAGTCCTTGAATTGTTATGTTGATAAAGAACTTGATTATGTGAATAATGTTGATATACTCATATTTAGTTATGCTTTTACACATTATGTTGAGCGCAAATATGGGTGCATGTACTTAATAGGGCTATGGTGTATCAACCATAGTAATATAGGCACGAGATGTGTGTTGGACCACAATTGTTATGAAATTGTGAATATTTATATGTGTGAAATCCCACCTTCATGCATGACGCTGAGTAAGAAGTCCCTAGGTCAGCATGTTGTTTTCATGTTTTAAACATTTAAAAGTAGGTTTTGATCTTGGAAAAAATGAATGTTTTAATGGATTAGGATGATTTATAAAGTTTTGTGCTAAAAGGAGTGTAATTGGACATGTTTCTAAGGTGTATTTTTGGCTTCCTAGAGCCTATCTATTGATAGATGTTCTTCATCTATCGATATATACAATCGAAAAAGGTCTTCTTAAAGTTACCTTAAAGAACATCTATTGATAAATGACTAGATCTATCCACAGATAGCCAAATTTGTCAATAGATGGCCTTCATCTATCAATAGACAGCAACCAAAAAGTACTTAAAAGGACTTTAAAGCCCATGTTTCAATAGATAGCCTTGATCTATTAATAGATAATGCCGTTTTCATAGAAATAAAAAGGGGTAAAAGCATATTTTTACTGCTCAAATTATAAATATATCACTTTAATCGAAGGTTTTCAACCTTTAACCATTTTGCAAGGTATTTCCTAAAACTCTAAGCTCTCTCAACCCATTTTTATTCTAATCTTCATTTTGAAGATTATATGTCTAGTGTGGGTAATCAGACATTCATAAGAGATTGTGTTTATGAATGATGAAATGTTTACGAAAAGTAAAAAAGAAAAAGATCAGAGTAAATAAGTGTCCAACACTGGATTGTTATATGTGGAAGATAAAATGCCCACAACTACATGCTATGAGAGTGGATAAGTAATTCTCCATCGTTAGATTATTAAATGTGGACAGTGTAATGGCCATAAGTAAAAGATATAATAGTAGATTTGTAAGTCTCCACTATTTGATTGTATTAAGTGGATGAAATTAAACCCACCAATGAAATTGTGTTTTGAATGTATAGGCTAGAATACAAATACTATTAAAATTTTACTTGATGAATGTTATGTATTGATAATGCCTTAAACGTGTGTAAAATAATGTTATGACTATTTAAAGAGCCAAATGTGGGGTGTTATACCACAAGTGTTTAAAGGGCTAGATGTGGGGTGTCATACCACACATTGTAAGGGCCAAATGTCAGGCATCGTACCGCACAAATATTAAGGCCAAATGTGGGGTGTCGTATCATGCAGATGGTTGGGCCAAATGTAGGGCTTCATACCACACACTTTGTAATTGCGATATTGAGGTGAACATGCCAATTTTTTCATTGAGAAAGCTCAAAATTTCAAAATATTGTTTTAATAATCTAATGTCTATTCATACATTAAGAAGTTGATATAAAACTATCGAGTGGAAAAACTTACATAATGTTTCCCAAATCCCAAAGTGGGAGGTGAAACCCAAGGTCAGGGTTGTATAAGGATTTAATCCACTATTGACGATAAAGTACTATTGTTGATGTTAGGAACTCTCCCATTTTCTCTTTGCAAATCTTTTGTAAGTAAACGTATAAATGCTTCTTAATTCTTTATTGCATCTTAAGTTCCAAATGTAGTTATGTTAATGGTTGAAATGAGTTGATTAAATAATCGAAAGAATTTATATGTTTATCATGTTGTTTTTGTAAAGAATTGTTTATTGCAAAAACTCTTCACCTTGGCTTGTCCCTTTCCCTGTATTCACTCATAGAGTCTTGGTAACTCACTTGTTATGTTCCCCTATTTTGTTTTACAAATTAGTAGCTTACTTAGCTAGGCAATTTTTGGAGTAGTGGCCCATCTCATACTTGGTAGGTGTGATAGAATTTTCCTTTTAGCCCTCTAGTGTCATTACACTATGTAATATTTTGAGTCTAGTCTTTTAAATGTTAATAGTTGAATGGTACTTCATTATGTAATAAGTATTAATGTACTCTTATTTATTATTCATTGTGAATATTGTGTTAAACCCAAGAGATGGGTACATATGAAAATGTTGAGACTATGGTGAAAGGACCAGCATAATATGGGCACGGGGTTATGTGCCGGACCACAACTAATAAAATTGTTAATATTGATATTGCATGAAATAGAGAACACACATTATGTTGATAAGTTACATAATGATGTGAGAGGGTTGATTTACTTGTATATTTTATGTATGAATGAATGAAATTCCACACATTATGTTGAGAAGTTTCGTAATGATGTGTTGATGTTGATTTGTTTGTGAATGGGAATGTAAATGAATGCAATGGATGACAAGCTCATGCATTATTGGTTAAGGCTTGCTTCAGCCTAGTAGCGTATTCCCACGTAGGTCTATGTGCTGGTCATGTCTCAAAAATGGGATATGACAATATGAAATGTGATTGAAACCACACTTATGTTGAGTAATTCTATAATGTGGTGGACTTTATTGTTTATTTGCATATCCTTAGTTGTAAATGGAAATGCTCTAAATGCAATGGATGATTAGCTCATGCATTATTGATTTAAGCTTGCTTGGGCATAGTGGGCTATACCCACATAGGTCTATGTGTCGATCATGTCTCAGAATTGGGATGTGACAAAGTTGGTATCAAAGCTATAAGTTGAATAAGTCTTAGAATTTTTTTTTGTCGTGTCGTAGAGTGTTGAGGTTGTATGTGAGAATCTTGCTTTTGCTTTGTGTATTTGGGTACAAATCGAAAACGAGAGACTTGCATATGATTCTTTGTTTGTCTTCTAAGTTTAGTTTTAACCTATTGAGTTCACCCATATATGTGTCTAGTATTGTCATGAGGCACATGAAATGAATTTACCATGTAGGTATATTCTTGCTTTGATGAGTACATCATCTGAAACTCGAGTAGATTCTAGAGATGTAGTAGAGCATGAGACTTCTGCAGACACAACAACTAGACCACTAACGCACACTGCTAAGGGTTGTGGAAGATGTGGTGAGCTAGATGCTTTCAAGAAGACTATGGTAAGACCATGCATGCCTATGGAAAGAGGTCGTGGTAGATGCGGTAGAGCCAGATGCTCCCATGGATTTTACTACTAGGCCATCTATGCCCATAGTTAGAGGCCATGGTAGGTGTAGTTCATCCGTAAAACCATCAAGGGTGGAAACGCCAACTGGCAAACATGTGGAAATTGTCCTTCTGTAGTTGAGATTGTGATGAGTTGATGTTCCTTGTAATTGGAAACCATGTCTAATGTGTGCTAATATAGGCGAAAGGGTGATTTAGAACTTAAACCATGATTAAGGAAAATCATGGAGTGAGAGGTTCCTAGCGAGACAAAGACAAAGTCGTGTGTTTAAATTTTAATGACCTCAAGAAGGGGTAAAACTACTAGAAATGCTTAGGCATAGACAATCAGAGGTAACAACATCTATGCTTGATGATGATCCTTAGGCTGAGTACAACCTTAGGTGGTGACATAAATAATCACTGATAGTTGGTTATGGCATTAAATATGGGGACTAATGCTAATTAGTAATGGATTTTTGCATATGAGATATACACAATACTTTGATAATGCCTTTGATATGTAAGGTATTAGAATTATGTTAATGATTCTAATGATTGGAGTACACATTTCCTTAAAAGGTAGGCAAGTGTTTAATATTATGGAAAGTTCAAAGGCTTGGTTAGCTGATAAAAGACTAAAATGTGCCTACTTGATATATGATAAGGTAGATACCTTGTGATTAGGACATGAGAAATTGTACAAAAAAGATAATTTGAATAACTAACTTAAATTGGTGAGCCATGTCCTAATAAGAAAGCCCAATGTGAGGTAAAGGCTTAATATATGACTAGGTATATGGCAAGGCCATTGACATATTATAGAAATGTATAAATGGAAATCCTAGTTACGAATTTAATGTTGGGGAAAAAGAGAAAAGGATTTGGTAGTCACCATACTGTCAGTTAAAATTCTACTACGCAAGTATACGTATCGAATAGACAGTATATTAGCAAGTAGAGTATCGATCCCACAGGGAATTGATCTAAAAGTTTACTAAGTACTAAAATTATTGCAAATTAATCTATCCAAACAATATCAAAAATATCAAATCAAACTAAGTTATAGCAGAATTAAATTAAGAAAAATCAAAATAATAAATACTCAATAAATATCAAATCAAACAAGCCTAGGATTACAATATCCCTCACACTTCATCTAAATCTTACCTTCTCCTTAACTTATCTCAATGGTTTGAATTGCTAACCTAGAGTCCTAAATTATTTATAAGGGTCTCCCAACTCATCTTATAAAAATATCTATTTTAACCAAAACACTATATCCCTATGTGAATTGAAATTAAAATAAACTCATTAAGTTCAGGCTCTAATTTGGCTACATATGGCCTATAGGTATATCCCTATCCTATACGCAAATCAATTAATATGATCATATGCTATCCAATTTTAGTCTACACTAAACTCCCTTTCCCAAGTTTGTTTAGGTTTCTAGATCAATTTAATTGGTGGCCATGCAATTAAAAGAATAAAGAACAAATTGGAATAAAAATTCAAATCCCATTGAAAATAAGCAAGAAAGTGATTAAAAATCTAGATTACTGTGAGTTCAATTGCAATCCTAGAAAAATAAATTAGTTCATAATATCTAATAAAGACAATATCCAAAGAAATTTAGCCATGAATCCAAGTCAAAGAAAATAAGAAAAAACACAAAGGTAAGAGAGAAAACTAATAGTTAGAGATGTATGATCTTGATTCTCTCTCAATTCTCTTGTTTCCTTGCTTGTTCTTGCTCCAAATCTCCAAATAGTTCTTGGCTTCTCCTTTGCTGCCTCTCTTGCTGCTTCTCTTGCTGCCTCAAAAATCTCTGAAAAAGTCTCCTTAAATAGGCTCCAAATAACCTAATTTTACGAAATTCCGTTAATGTCCTTTATTTTTTTAGGGAAGTGCGTGCGCTGCGGCGCTACTTCTCCAGCGCTGCAGGTCGTGAGCTCTTGGAATTTGTATGTGTGCTTCCTTTCATCAACGCTGCAGCCTTGTTCTCCCAGCACTGTGGCAGTCTATCAACTTCAACACATAAGTTTCACCCTGATATGTTAAGAACTGGGCAAAGTAGTAAACATAAAAGTTTTATCCCTGTCTCTTAACTTTCTAATGGATTAAAAATCACATCAATTGGACTTCTGGATGAAAGATTGCTCCAAATACTGCATCATGTTCAGTCTTTCATCCTGCTGCAGTGGTCCGAATTGACAAATGTTTTGACCATGATCCAATCATAACTGGGCCAATTGGTGAACATAAAAATTGTTTCCCTTCTTCTTATAATTTGATTGGTCAAAGAATCACCTCATTTGGAGTTTTTTAGAAAGAGATATGGTCAAAATATTGAAACATATACGAATGAAGCTATCACCATACTTGCACTGATTTTCATCAAATGAGTCTTTTTCATCAATTTCCTACAAAAGCCATAGGAGAAATTAGCAATAACTACTCTTAAAGTAATTTAAAATAAAATAACCTAAATTTAACTAAAATAACTTAAATTAATCACTTAACAAATAATCAAACTTAAACTAAAAAAAACACCTATAATGCTAAAATTCGAACATAAAATCTCAAAGATCTAGCTACTTAAGCTCCCAAATTGAGTCAAAATAACTCTATATAATAGAGTTATCACATACCTTTAAGAGAGGTGTTTATGGCAGGACATAAGTATAGAAATTGTATGGTCTAAATTAGGAGAAAAATACATTTTTCCAAATTAGGTTTTGCTAGACATGTTGGAGTTTAATGTGAAATTAGGCATGGACTGGTTGTCACCTAACTACACTAGTGTTAATTGCCACTGTAAGGTGGTACACTTCAACTACCTCGGGAGATGCCTTTTAGCATCCAAAGGGATCATATTATGGTAATAAGTAGTATAGAGGTTGGTCTTGGATGTCAAGGATTCTTGGAGATAGTTAAGGACACCTAGATGGTGGTGGATGACGAGGTAGACATGCTAATAGTTGGGGAGTTCGTTGATGTGTTTCCTAAAGTGTTGCTAGGTTTATTTCTAGACAAAGACATAGAGCTTTGCATTGACTTAAAACAAGGTACGAGCCCAATATCTATCCCATGATCCCAAATGGCACCTGCAGAGCTCAGAGAAGGTAAGTATTAGCTAAAGGATCTATTAGACAAAGATTTCATTTGTCTTAATGTGTCACCATGGGGTGCACTGGTGTTATTTGTGAAGAAGAAGGAAGGGTCAATGAGATTCTGTATAGATTGATTATAAACAATTGAACAAGGCAATGGTGAAGAATAAGTATATTTTATCATGCATTGATGACTTATTTGATTAACTTTAAGGAGTATGATGGTTTTTAAAGATTGATATGAGATTAGGCTACAGTGGAGGATTAGGTAAGAAGATGTGCCTAAGACTGCTTTTTGTACTAGGTGCGGGCATTATGAGTTCTTGATGATGTCATTCGGGCTTACAAATGCTCCAGTTGGATAAGTTTGTGGTAGTCTTTATTGATGGCATATTGATATACTTGAGGAGTTGGAAGGAGCATGAGTAGCATTTGAGGATAGTGCTCCAAACATTGAGAGAGCATCAAATGTATGCCAAATTCTCCAATTACAAGTTTTCGTTTGATAATGTTAGCTTCTTGGGCCATAGTGTCTAAGGATAATGTCAAGCTGGAACCAAAGAAAATTGAGGCCACAGAGAAATGGTCAAGGCCTACTTTAGTGACTGAGATACCAAGTTTCCTAGGATTGGCTAATTATTATAAGAAATTTGTTTAGGATTTTTGCAAGATCGTTGCTCCATGATTAAGTTTACACAGAAAGGTGTGAAGTTTATTTGGATAAACTCATGTGAGGAAAGCTTTGAGAAGCTTAAGAATTGTCTTAGCACAACTCCAATGTTGAGTTCACGATATAGTATAGGGGGTTATACAGTTTATTTCAATGCATCACAAGTAAGACTTGGATGTGTGTTAATGCAATATGGTGATGTGATTATGTATACGTTGAGACAGCTTAAGAGACATGAGAAAAATTACCCCATACATGATTTGGAAATGGTTGTGAGAGTATTTGCCTTGAAGATATGGAGGCATTACTTGTATGGTTAGACTTTTGAAATTTATGTCAGTTAAAATTCTACTACGTAAGTATACGTATCGAATAGATAGTATATTAGCAAGCAGAGTATCGATCCCACAGGGAATTGATCTAAAATTTTACTAAGTACTAAAATTAGAACAATTTAATTTTATTCAAATAATTAAAATCTGAATTCTAATTGAACTAAAAATTACGCAACTAAAACTAATTTAATTAAAAATTAAAGCAACAAGATAATTGGGCAAATAGCAAATCAAACAAGCCTAGGATTACAATATCCCTCACACTTCATCTAAATCTTACCCCTCTGCCTTAACTTATTTCAATGGTTTGAATTGCTAACCTAGAGTCCTAAATTATTTATAAGGGTCTCCTGACTCATCTTATAAAAATATCTATTTTAACCAAAACACTATATCCTTATGTGAATTGAAATTAAAATAGATTCATTAAGTTCAGGCTCTAATCTGGCTACATATGGCCTATAGGTATATCTCTATCCTATACGCAAATAAAGTAATATGATCATATGCTATCCCAATTTTAGTTTACAATAAACTCCCTTTCCCAAGTTTGTTTAGGTTCCTAAATCAATTTAATCAATTTAAAAGCATTAAGAACAAATTGGAATAAACAATTCAAATCCCATTGAAAATAAGCAAGAAAGAGATTAAAAATTTAGATTACATGTGAGTTCAATTGCACTCCTAGAAAAATAAATTAGCTCATAATATCTAATAAAGACAATATCCAAAAAAATTTAGCTATGAATCCAAGTCAAAGAAAATAAGAAAAACATAAAACTAAGAGAGAAAACTAATAGTTAGAGTTTTGTGATATTGATTCTCCCTCCAATTCTCTTGTTTTTTTGCTTTTTTCTTGGCTTCAAATCTTTAGAATAGTTGCTTGCTGCCTCCACCCTAAAATCTCTGAAAAAGGCCCCTTAAATAGGCTCCAAATA
>NW_018397276.1:1818402-1852163 GCF_002168275.2 Theobroma umbraticum
TGAAATCCCGTTAACTTCCCTTATTTTTTGGAAAGTCGCCCAGCGCTGCGGCACTACTTCTTCAGCGCTGCAGTGCCGAGCTCTTTGGAAATTTGTATGTGTGCTTCCTTTTATCAATGCTGCAGCCTTGTTCTCCGAGCGCTGTGACAGTCTATCAACTTCAAACGTGAGTTTCACCATGATATGTTAGGGACAGGGCAAAGTAGTAAAAATAAAAGTTTTATCCCTTTCTCTTAAATTTCCAATGGATTAAGAATCACATCAATTGGACTTCTGGATTGAAAGATTTGCTCCAAATACTTCATCATGTTCAGTGTTTATGTACTGCTGCAGTGGTCCGAATTTGACAAATATTTTGACCATGATCCAATCAGAACTGGGAAAATTGGTGAAGATAAAAATTGTATCCTTCTTCTTATAATTCTTTTGGTCCAAGAATCACCTCATTTGGAGTTTTTTAGAAAGAGATATGGTCAAAATACCCAAACATATACAAATAAGGCTATCACCATACTTGCACTGATTTTCTTCAAATGAGCCTTTTTCATCAATTTCCTACAAAAGCCATAAGAGAAATTAGCAATAACTACTCTTAAAGTAATTTAAAATAAAGCAACCTAAAATTTAACTAAAATAACTTAAATTAATCACTTAACAAGTAATCAAAGTTAAACTAGAAAAACACCAAAAATGCTAAAATCCAAACCTAAAATCTCAAAGATCTAGCTATTTAAGCTCCCAAATGAATCAAAATAACTCTATATAATAGAGTTATCAATTTACATGGACCACAAGAATCTCAAGTATATTTTTAGGCAAAGGGATTTCAATTTTAGGCAATGTTGATAAATGGAGTTGCTTAAGGACTATAATTATATTATATCGTATCATCTTAGCTCAGCCAATGTGGTGGCAGATGCATTGAGCTAGAAATCTACTAGGAGCTTAGCCTATATCTTAGTTAAGAAGAGATCATTGGAGCAAGGTATACACGAGTTGGGCAATATGGGCATTTAATTTGAGGTTAAAGATGCTATGGCATTATTAGCCCACTTTAGAATGGGATTGGTGTTGATGGACAGAAGCCTAAAACAAGGATGATTTTATGACAAATGTCATGGAGGATCTTCAAGGAAGGAAAGGACAAACATTCACTAGAGGCACCAATGAACTACGCTGATATGGATTGAGAGTATATGTACCATATATGGATGATTTGAGGTGAGAGATCTCAGATGAAGCCCATGTTGCAGCATATGCAGTAGATCTAGGCACCACTAAGATGTATCATGACTTGGAGGAGATGTATTAGTGGGAAGGCATTAAGAGGGATGTGGTTGAGTTTATGGCTAAGTGCCTAATGTGCCAACAAGTTAAGGCAGAGCATCAGAGGCTTGCCAAATTATTATAGCGTTTACTTGTTCTCGAGTGGAAGGAAGAGCATATTTCTATGGATTTTGTGATTGGTTTACCTTGTAAAAGTAAGGGGTATGATTCTATTTGGGTGATTGTGGATAGGTTGACTAAGTTTGCCCATTTCCTATCGGTGAGGACCACTTATGGAGTGACAATATGCTAGATTGTATATTGATGAGATATTGATTGGGTGGAGTTTTATTCACAATAGTGTTGGAGTTTAGGAAGCTTTGGAGACCAAGTTAAATTTTAGTACTACTTTCCACCCATAGATAGATGGATAGTTCGAGAGGACTATTTAGTCTCTAAAAGATATGTTGAGGGCTTGTGTTGTGGATTTTGGAGTCGTTTGAGATTGACACTTGCCATTGGTAGAGTTTGCATACAACAATAGTTTTTAGGTTAGTATTCAGATGGTGCCTTATGAGGCTTTGTATAGGCAAAGATGTAGATCGCCTATATGTTGATTTGAGGTTGGTGGAAGGAAGTTACTTGGAATTGAGTTAGTTGAAGAGACCACTAACATGATATGGTTGTTTAGAGAGAGGATGTTGATGGTGCAGAGTTAGCAAAAGTCATATGTCGACCATAGACATTGAGAGTTGGTGCTTATGGTCGGTAACCATGTGTTCTTAAGGTTTTCACCAACCAAAGGCACCATGATGTTTAGTAAGAAGGGTAAGTTGGGCCCAAGGTTCATTGGTCCATTTAAGATTATTGAGAAGCTTAGAGTTGTAGCTTATGGAGTAGCACTTACGACAAATCTTAATAGTGTTCATCTCGTGTTTCATGTTTTGGTTTTATAGAAGTACCAATCAGATCTATCTTATGTAATTCAAAATGAGTCCTTACAGATGTGAGATGATTTGAGTTATGAGGAGGTACTGGTAGCTATGTTAGATAGGTGAATTAAAAAATTGCAATCTAAGGAGATTGTCTTGGTCAAGGTAGAATAGTGGAATCACTCGAGCGAGGAGGTAACTTAGATAGTTGAGAACGATATGCAAGTTCGATACCTTCATTTTTTTAACAAAGATTAGTATGCTATGTAAAGTCTGGGATGAATTTTCATAAGGAAAGAAGAATGTGAAATCCCACCTTAATGTATGATGTCAAGTTTAGAAATCCATAAGTGAGCATGCATGTAACATGTTTTGAATGTTTAAACTAAGTTATAATCTTGGAAAATTTCATGTTTTAATGCATAAAAATGATTTACAAAGTTTGGTGTTAAAAGAAGTGTAATTGGATAAGTTTCTAATGTTTATTTTTACTTACTAGAGCCTATCTATCGATAGATTCAACCTATAATGGTTTTCTTAAAAAGGTGCTGAAGAACATCTATAGACAAATGTCCAGATCTATCCAAAGATGGCTAGATTTTTTGATAGATTGGTACATCTATTGATAGATAGCAGCTAGAGAGCTTTTAAAAAAATCCTAAAGCCTTTCTACTGATAGATGACCTCAATCTCTCAATCGATGATGCCGTTTTTAGAGACATAAAAGGACTAAAAATGTATTTTCACACCCCAAACTATGAATATATCACATTCTTTGAGGGTTTATCATCCTAGGCTACCTTTCCTCTATTTTTAATCAACTCTATCCTTCTCAAACCCATTTTTCACCTAAATCATCATGTTTTAAGATTGGAAGCTTGGTTTTAGGTTTTATGAAGAAGGTGATTTTTTCAACACTTGAATCTTTAAATCTTGATTTTTCTA
Organism: Theobroma umbraticum; assembly: GCF_002168275.2. Lineage (NCBI taxonomy): Eukaryota > Viridiplantae > Streptophyta > Magnoliopsida > Malvales > Malvaceae > Theobroma > Theobroma umbraticum. The sequence continues at coordinate 1,821,546 of NW_018397276.1, forward strand.
GAACTAACATATTGTTTTCATGCCAAATATTTTGTTGAATACTAAACCTCAATGGTGCTGTGATTTTCCTTAGCATCCAAGCTCACCTAAGTTAAAGATTATGAGTTGATGGATTAAAATACATGGGTATTTGAAGAACTGAAATTTTAATTTAGAGAATTAGTTTTAGGTGAACCTGAAAAGTCTCGAAATAGCCTAGAATGATAGTTTTGCAATATCTAGACTAAGTATTGATTGCATTGATTTCTAGATGTTTAGGAACAGTTGAAACTCCAAGAATTTTTTTGGATTAAAGTTATGCATGTTGGTTGAAATTGACAATTTGAAGGTGAGTGGGTACACCGTTTCAAGTATTTTGGATACGTAAAATGAGCATATTTTGACTGACTGTTCATCATTACATGGTTAAAATGGCTTTGGTAAAATCTTCGTTTTGAATACCTATTCGAATGTTTTGAAAGAAGTTTTCAATCTATTATGTAGGTAAATATATTACCATGTAATAGTTTTAAACAAAAGGGGACAAGCCCTGTCAAATAATTTCTCTTCAAAATGTCTTTCCATGATATGGTAGGGGTGAAATGACTTGTAAACATCAAATGATTTGTATGGAGAAATGATATCTCTTGATTGATATTGATATGCAAATATTGATGATAATAACCTATATGCATATTGGCTTCATTAATTGTGCATGATGTTGCCTATTGGTTTATGAATACTTGTGATTGTGTATGGTTAATTTGATACAGTTAATGTGTGAATGTTATATATGAAAAATTGAATGGTTGTGTTATTGTGAGAATGATGTGTGTAGAGGTTGGTGTGTATGGGCACAGTTGAAGGGCCCAAAACTCATCATGCGTGATAAGGGGATGGTAAACGAGGTGTAGTCGAAGGGCCCTAGTCCATCATTAAAATGATGAGGATGGTATATATGGTAGCATCGAAGGTCTTAGTCCATTGAGGCATAGTGATTGACATGGTATATGACATGGATATTAGAAACCCTAGATCATGATCTTGATATTCTTATGAGAATGGTTATATTAGTGTTGGGAAATTCCACTTAATTGTGAGATAATGCATTGTTTATACATTATATGTGTATGATGTTATGTTAAATGGACCCCATTTTGGGATTAACTATTTTCTCACTAATTATGAATGGAAAGTACTATGTAGTAGATCCTAGAATTGGATTCTATATAATTCGAGTACGAATCTCCGTATGCTATAGAGTGAGATTAAAAATATGGTATCAACCTTTGCGTGGTAACTAATATTGGTAAGGTATAACATCCTTGTTTTTCATGCATATGATTCCATACATGCTCAATCTTTTATCTCATAAATGCGTGCATGAAATGCGATACTTGATATGAGAAAATGTTGTTAGATTTACAACTAATTTGTTTCCAAGGTTTAAATGAGAAATCTATGTTTATGCAAAGATGCATGCTTACTACAAATTGATAATTTGTGCTAAAATTCTTCCTCTTGGCTTGTCCCTTTCCCTATATCCATTCACAAGGTCTTTGTGACTTACTTGTTACGTTTCTTTATTTTTTTTATAGATTAGTAGCATGCTTGGCTTGATGACTTGTGGATTAACAACCCAAGTCAATCATGGTAGGTTTGGTAGGGCATTCTTTCTAACCTTTCGATGTCGTTACACTTTGCAATGTGTTAAGTCTAGTCCTTGAATTGTTATGTTGATAAAAAGCTTGATTATGTAAATAATGTTGATATACTCATATTTGTTTATGCTTCCACACATTATGTTGAGCCCAGATATGGGTGCATGTAAATGATGAGGCTATGGTGGATGAACCACAGTAATATAGGTATGGGTTGTGCGGCAGAGCGTAGTTGTTACGATGTTGCGAATATTTATATGAAATGTGATAAAAATCACCCTTACATTGAGAATTTCCATATTGTGGTGGACAACATGGTTTATTTGCATATCCTTAATTGTAAATGGAAATGTTGTGAATGTGATGGATAATTAACCCATGCATTATTGATTTAGGCTTGCTTGGGCCTAGTGAGCTATACCTATGTTGGTCCATGCACCGGTCATGTCCTAGAATTTGGACGTAACATTTCTTCAGAAGTTGATTCTTTCCACCCTTTAAGCGCCAAATTGAATTTCAATTCCATTTTCCCTATTGACATCTTGTCTTTTTCAACAGGTTTCTAGTCTTTCTTCATTATAACTCTGAGAATCAATGATTGGTTTCTTAAGAAGTCAATTTTTTTGTTCAGTAGCTTTTCATTATGCTTCTATCTTTTCAGGAATCAACTTTTACTTCTTTAGACATTGATTCTTTCTATCCAATAGCTGTCTATTTGTTTAGAATCAATGGTTTTTTTTTGCTGAAAGGTCGATTCTTCTTGTTTTACAGAAAAAATATTAGTTTATGTTTTACAAAGAATTGATGCTTCAGTTTGAAAAGTCAATTCTAAATTGCTGTAATTTTGATTTTGAAGCATTCAAATGATTTTGCTTTTTGTAAAAAACTTTAAAAACATGTAGACGAAAGTTCTTCAAGTTCAAAATCATTTTCTTTAAATCTCTATTTTCTCTAGGTTGTAAAATTGTTTTCTTACCTTACTTCCCTTGAATGTAACTTGAGGTTTCTTGATTACAAATGTAATTGTAATTATTTACATCAAGATGTAAAACTAGGGTTAGTTAAAAAGCAATTGTAACTTGAATATGGAGATTCAAAGGTGCCATGGAGATTTATGGAGATTAGAAGCAAAGTTTGAAGACTTTGTACGTAAAATCCTTTAAAAATTTGACCAACTAATTTCTTTAATGGCTTGAGGAAATTAGAATTAGTAAAGTCCATAACTATCTCAATAGTTGGCATGTGATAGATTTATAATTTAATATATATGATATATGGAATGCAATAAGTGCTATACGTATCAATAGCAACAAATCAATGAGACCTTAATTAATCAATGAATAAACAAAATCACTTATTTATATATTGAGTCACATGCTTGGCAAGATAAAGTTGCCTTCCACCATATAACAAGATAACTGGGATACTCTTTTTATTAAAGGCTTGTTGAGTCACTTAAGGCCAAACTTTTACACACGTATGTTTTTGAGATATGGTTGGGTATTACTCAACCAATACTATGTTGCCCTAATGTGTCACACTTGACCGCATGGTATTGGAGGCAAAGTTAAGCGAAATTTTTATGATACAATTAGACAAGGAATTCTCACCTAATTGATCTAGGAGTTCTATGAGATGCAATTGATAAGTTAAGTTACCAACCTAACTAGTTTCATTATGGCTTGTTGAGTCACTCAATGTCATGGTGAAATGAAAAGGGTCTTAGTTCACTAAGAAGCTTAAGAGTTAAGTTTCTCAAAATATTAGTAGAGCGCTATTATTTTGATAAAGTAGTGAGAATAATCATATAAGATTATAAAACCTTGTCTATATGATTAGATCATTTGCATGTGACTTTTATATGTTGGTTTACATAGGATATAAATCAATCATCATGAATAACTTGTCACTCAAGAGCATACTTGATGCAAATAAGTTGGTAGGCTCAAATTTCATTGATTGGTTTCACAACCTCAAGATTGTTTTGAAACAAGAAGAAAAGTTTTATGTCTTTGTTGATCTTATTTTTGGGGAGCCTAATAATGATGCTACAAATGAGAGAAAGGAGGCTTATAAAGTTTATAAGGATGATTATAAACAAGCAACATGTTTGATGTTGGCTAGTGTGGCTACGAATCTTTAAAAGCAGCATGAAGCTATGAATGCCCTACATATTATCTAGAACCTTAAAGAATTATTCACTAAGGAAAGTCGCACAAAGATTCAACATCTCAAAGGAATTGCTCTAATGTAAGATGACTAAAGGAAACCCAGTAAAGTCTCATGTGCTAAAGATGATAGGGTATATCGTTTGACTTGAGCAATTGGGTTGGGTCATAGATCATGAATTGAGCATAGACCTTGTGCTCACTTCATTACTAGAAAGCAATTCACAGTTTGTGTTGAATTTTAACATGAACAAGATTGAGGTGACCTTTTTAGGTTTATTGAATATGCTCACACAAGCTAAGGAAACCATTGCAAAAGAGAAGCCCTTGGTTCATCTCGTTTCTTTTAAGAAAAGTAAAAACAATCAAAAGAAATTTTCTAAAAAAGAAAAGAATGATAAAGCATCCACATCGAAAGATATAAAGCCTTGTGGTGGAGTGAAGAAGGACAATGACAAAGGGACATGCCCTTATTATGGCAAACCAAGGCATTAGAGGTGTACTTGGAAGGATTATCTTAAATCCATCAAAAGAAAGAAACATAAGGAAGCTTCCAGTTCAGATATGAATCATATGATGATTTATTTCTCACTATTTGGTATATGATACGCTACTCTTTCTTATTGGTTCTAATATGTATGGAATATTGTAGAAACTAATGACAAGGGGGAGTGAAGAAAAGGACCATGAGGTGCTAACCTTAGATAATAATGATCAAGCTTGTCAACCTAGATGTTTTTGATATATTAATTATTTTAGAACATCGGATGTTCTATGACATGATTGTCTTGATGAGATATTTTGATTTTGGCCTTATGGCCGAATTTTTTATGTTATGTTTGCAGAACATAAATTTATATTTTGCTAGCGAGGAATGCTTAGCTTATATGTATATATATATTACATTTCATTTAATTTTTGGAATTGTTCTAAATTATTGGTCTTTAAGTGTAACCCTGCATACATGATAATCAATAGTAAGTCATAATGATAACATTATTGTGAGATTATGTTTCTTTTGATTATGAATCAATAAGGAAATTAATGAGATGACTTAAATAAAATTGAGTTTTAACTCAATTAATTCATAATAGGATTGTGAACACATTTAGTTAGGAAGCATTTTTATTAAGATGAAAGATCTAAATGAAGATTGCTTGGAACTAAGTACCCATTCATTATCTCAATGAATTATAAGAGATGAATCACAAAGCATTCTAAACCCAATTAATCTCATAAACTAACCTTTGTGAGGATTTCATCCCATAAGCAATGATAAGTAAGTATACATAAAAGGTATGGACATAATGCTCTAAAGGAAAGTAAATGAGTTTACTTGGCAAGATTTCTATACATGATAGAAATAGTGGGAGCTAATGACATTTTAAAGGTTAAAGGTCATGAAAGTTTGATATTCGATAGATAAAATCTGTGCACAAAGATTGATTTAATAGGATGCATAATTCATAAGATGAATCCATTAAATACAAACCATTAGTAGGATGCATAATGACGCACTTCTCATATAAGATGAGTGTACTAAATAATTCAACATGAATGATTGGACAATGATATCTGCATTTAATGGAATAAATTTAAAGTTGTTGAATGCATTGAATAAAATAGATATTTTGTGCACACCTCAATGATAGTGGGAGTAAAATAAATACTCATGAAATATACATAAGATACATTTGCCAGTGTAAGAAAATAAAATGGGACAAAAGAGTTTGAGCCCGAAAAGGGATTCAAAAAAAGAAATTTAGGATGACATGTTAAAAGAGTTTAACATAGAAAGAATCCTAAATGATAAAAGTGACATAAAGTCAAGATTGAGCAGTTGTATTGGAATTCCAAAATAAGAGATAACTGCATGATTAAAGCTATAATCAAATACAAACCTTTTGTTTAGGCAACAAAAAGAAAGATATTTTCGTCTTGGTTCAATGAACTAATAAGTGATTTTTGAGTTGTTAAAAGTAACAACAAGAGCCATAATATAGGGATCAGGGTCTCGTTGTGATCTAAATGAGTATTTCGATTGTAAGAATGGGGATTGTCAACCATATAAATTGACTTATTCCAAAGTGATGTGATTTGAGCTATCCTAGTAGAGACACGGTTGTTAAGTGAAAGTTCAATATTGGATACATTAGCAATTGACTCAATTGCAAGTGGGAGATTGTTGGTATATGCCCTTGAGCCAATTGAATTGGTTTAGGAATATATATTGTCATTTAATGCATACTTAATCGCATAACTATATGTGATAAAAGTTCTCCTTCATGTTAGTACAAAAATAAAGAGTTATTAAATACTAATTGGATAAAGCCCATAGAACATAAAGGCCCTGGCAAGGGAATTATAAAGTTGATACAATTATAAGATTTTTATGCATTAAAGCCATGTTCTTAAAATAATTCTTAGTTATTATATTGTCAAGACAGGGCATTCACAATGCTCAATGACTCGTACATGTTAAGCTTTTTTACTTTAGAAGTAAGCAATCGATCTTATAGATTGAAGCAAATAGGATACTTGAGGATAACATGTAGGTGCTTGAGATAAAACAAGTTCACTAAACATGACCCCTATTGAGAACTTCATTTGGTATTTCATTTAAGTGTCTATAAAATGTGTTCTCATATGATAGTCACGCAGCTAGTCCTCAGACTCGAGACTCTGAGTCATCTTATATGTGGAATGACATTGATTTCACCTTTATAGGTTTGGAGTTAACCAAATGCCTAAACAGGGTGCTTTTAGGCATCGTATGAAGCATGTGAAAGTGAATGAGTGATTAAGAAAGGATTCATCACCTTAAGTGATACGAAATGATATATCTCATTTGTTTTTAATTTAAGATTAACTTATATAAAGTCTTTTGCCAATGGATGATGAGTTTGAGGAAAGTTGGTTTTCTAAATTGATAAGGTTAATCTTGAATTATAAGAACTAACATGGAATGTCATTAGTAGACACTAAGCCATGCTTAATGACATATCTGGGATATTTGATGAAAGGATTGCAATGGGAGGCTTATCATTGAAAGGCTTTGTCAAATTCTTTAATTAACTCTTTAACATTTGGGTGGTCATGATGTGTTGCTAGATACTGCTCAGGATCCATAAATATAAATCAATTATTAAATTAACATTTGATTATGATTTATATTTATTACCAACATGTTAGAAGCTTAATAGGTCACATACATCAAGTGACATGATTGATATTAAATAAGGATAATCAATTAAGTTGAACTTAATTGAAATAGACCAAAAATAAAGTGGGAAAGTTAGTTAAGTTCATAAGGATTTAATTGAATAAAATACAAATGTTGTACCTAATGTTACAACAAAGTTTGGCTTTCTAAATATGTTGTGTTAGCCAATTTATATTTTAAGCCTTCAGCCACTCTTCTTAGCCGAATCATAAGAGGAAGAAAAAAGAAAAATAATTTTCTTTGTTTGATAGAAATAGGATTTAGCTAGGCTAGTTTTGGCTTCTTGTTTTCTAAAAAATAAAATTTGCTAGCACAAGTAAAAAATCCTGCCTTGAGAAAGTCTTATTCTGTCATTGCGTAGATTACTATTAAAGGCCAAACACTTAGGTGGCTAAAGATTTAACAAATCCCAAACATGAAGAGGCAAATATTTCAATTGTAGGGTTTCATATTGTTTTTTGTGACAAGCTTAATTTTGTTTCGGGTTTCTTTTTTCATTATAAGCCTTTTAGATTTAATTGGCTCTTGATTACAATATCTTGAGCAAGGTATATGACACTTGAACTTATGAGTTTTAGTAATTAATCTGAAAAATTGCATGAAACCCCAAAGAATTGAGCTTGCTTGATTCGATTTCTTTGTTAATTAAATATGTAATTTTATTTTTTTAATTGTGTTTTGCTTTTAATCTCTTTATTCATTTCATGTTTGAGCATGAAGCCAAATCGTAGCAAAATGTTAAAGGTTTAAGCTTAGGTATGAAGAGAAGAATTGATCTCACAAATATTAGCTGGTGTAGTCAACTATAAGGGCTTGAGGGTCCACTATGACTTCTCAAATCATCAATTCTTGCAAATGTTCTGCCTTAACGTTGACTATAGCTTCATCAGGGTCAACTATGGCTGCTCAAATCTCGAATTATGCTTGCATCCTATCTTTATGTCAACTATGGCTTCATCAGGGTTGACTATGGCTTCATGTCTTCATGATTTTTCATTCATTTTTGCCACAAAGTTGACTATGGAGCTTATAGGGTAAACTATGCCTTTTTTGTTTCACAATTCTTCAGTCATTTGTTAACCATGTTGCCATAGGGTTGATTAGAGCTTCTCTAGGGTCAACTCTTGCCTTATGACTTCCATATTCCTTGACTTTTTAACCCTTCACTTTAGCTATTTATTCCATGCTTCTTTCCTATAACCAAATTTCAATCAAAGCATGCTTGCTCTATATTTATTCAATTGAAGACTCAATGTTTTGAAAAGCTTTGTGATGTTTTCTACTCATGAATTTGCTTTACAAACATTTGTATGATATTAAAAGGATCAAAATATGATATTAGACAATTTCAAATGCTTAAGATCAAAACCAAGATATCATGCAAAATTTTCAAATCAATACATAAGATATTTAATGCTAACATACTTTGTTAGTCTTGAGTTACATCATGTTTTGATTTGACAAAAGTTATATGTTATCTTGAACTTAATGTCAAGCATTTGAACTTGTCTCAAATATATTTTTAATCCCTTAAGGTCACACAATTGTTTGTAAAGCCATGCACCATTAGAAAACATCATAAAAGTATTCGAACAATGCATATTTGGCTAAGAAAATAAAGAGCAAACATGCCTTGAATTATTATTTGATTTTAGGAAAAAGGCACAAAGAAACAGCTGAAAAGAGGTGCCAAAAAGCTAAGGAAACCTTAAGACACAAGTCAGGAGTCAACCTTAAAGAAGGTGAAGTTGATCCAAAGGTAGAAAGTGTGCAAGGCATAGTCTACCCTCGAGTGCTTGCAATGGACATTGTTCTAGAAAGCTCAAGAAAATGAAGAATTAAACAATCATAGTCGACCCTGGCTCGAGTATAGTCAACCTTGACAAGTCAAGTCCATGAAAAAGAGGACTTTACACAGCCATAGTCAACCCTAGCAAACATGAAGTCGACTAGCATAGCCTAGACTTTCAAAAATCATGCTCTTGGGAGTTAAATTTAGTGAAGGAAGGTTATACTCCACTGTGGAGGCCTACTTTGAGAAATCTGAAAAACATAGTCGACCTTAAGAGTGTTGTAGTTGACCCTCAAGCTCCAACAGTGGTCATATTTGATTTAAACTTGTTTTTAATGGCTCCAAACTTCACATCAGCTATAAATAGCTGCCTTTGAGATATTGGAAAATAAGAGAAGACTTGAGATAGAGTTTTAAAGCCTAAAGAGGCCTCCAAAAGCTTATCCTAACCTTTGTAAAGGTATTTTCTTGCTAAACTTTGACATCATTGTAAAGGTTCAAGCTTAACCTTGAAAAGTTATCTGTGGGTTTATGGTTCAGCCCTTAAAAACCATTGTTGAAAGGTTTAACTTGATCCCATGAAAAGCATCGTAAGGGTTTTGCTTGATCCCATAAAATGCATTGTGAGGGTTTCTCTTGATCTCGTAAAAAGCCCATTTCCCTTGGTGGATTTGAAATTCGTTGGCACTCCAAGGGAGTGGATGTAGGCACTAGAGAAAGCCAAGCCACTACAAAAATCTTGTGTCTTGCTTATAAGTTTTCCACATTATGATTTATTGCTTGCATTTAGCTTTGGAAAATATTTTTCCCTTGATTCATTTTTTATGCTTTCCGTGCATTTGACTGAGTAAAATATTTTTCCTTCATTCATTATTTGTTCTTTTTAATTTATTATTGAAAACTTAAAAAAATCACATGTTTTGTTTTTAACACAAGAAGAAATTTTTGGTCACAAAAGTTTTGATTTTTATGCTAAGTTTCCAAAAGAATTTTTAAATACTAGTTCACCATCTCTTCGTATATTAATTATTGATATTAATTTATTATTGAGACTTTTACACTAACATGCTCCTTAGATATTAATTCTTCTTGCTTCAATTTTGAGCATGATGCTCTTTGTTTGCCCATAATCAATCATTGTATTCTTGCGTAGTTAATTCTTTTCATCTCATTTTACGTCTAGAGCACTCTATTCTGTAAGAGTAGATTTGTGCCTTCTCTAGAGATCGATTCTTCATGTTCTTTAAGCACCAAATTGAATTTTCAAATCTTGTTTTTCCTACTCAAGGCTTGTCCTTTTCTCGCCTTTGCCTTTTTCAATATGTTTCCAAACTTTCTTCATTGTAACTTAAGGAATTGATCATTGGATACTTGAGAAGTCAATTCTTTCAATCTAGTGGTTCTTCATTATGCTTCCTGTCTTCTCAAGAATCAACTTATGCATCTTCAGAAATCGATTCTTTCAATTCTTTCCATTTCTTCAAAATCAAGGATTCCTTTCTGACAAGTCAATTCTTTCTTGTTCCAAAGAAGAAATATTGCTTCCTATTTCAGAAGGAATTAATGCTTCACATTCAAAAGTTGAATCTTCCTTGCTGTAACTTTAGTTTTAAAGCATTCAATTTGATTTTGCTTTTCACAAATAACTTTAAATTGTTTAAATCCATTCCAAAATCATTTCCTTTTAACTCCAAGTCCTATTTAGATAACTGAATTTTGTCATTTCAAGACTAAGGTCAATTTCAAAGCTAACACTTGTGTTCCTTCTTTGTTTTCTTAGATTGTTTTCACTGTTATCAGTTTTTCAAATTGTTTTTAAGATCTTTAAAAAGGAATTTTTACAACTTTAATTTATGTTTTTAAAGAAACTTTTTATTCTTACTTGATTCAAAAATACTTTACTCTTTAAGTTTCCAAGGGTTTTTGAAAACCTTCAATTCACCTACCTTTTGAAGTTATATCTTTTGAGCTAACATTTTAATAAACCAGAATTTTTATTTTTGATGTAGTAACAACAATTGTCAACTAATATAAAAGCCAAGGATCTACCACAAGAAAATTATAGATCAAGATATGTGAACCTTAAAGGCAGTTCAAGTACCTCAACTCCGAAGATAATAAATTTTAGATCAAGACTCAGGTAACTGAAAAGCGATTCAAGTGTCTCACCTCTAAAAGGATTCGCTCTTCTTCTTTTTCTAGGGTTCTTTGTTTTCCAAATGCTATTGCAAATGAATTCTGATGGTGAACTAAGTAGCAACTCTTACTTTTATAGATATACCAAAGGACTTGGATTGATTTGACCTAAGTATTATCTAGCAAGACTTATATATAAAACCCAAAAGAAGAATATGCATGGGATCCTTAGGGATCTCTCTCTATAGTTATGGGCCCAAGTCCATGTCATATCATGACTCACTTTTTACTTCGAATTTCATGTAATCTAATATTATCATTCTTATTTACCCATTAGTTGCAATCATGTCCATCAACACATTATAATTGACCTCTGTAAAGAAAATTATCAACGAGGTCCTTTTCATTACAATCTTTACTATTTAGTCCTTTTATCATACGATATTTCTCATGGGCTTTATAGATACATAATTTCCACTGTCACATCAATCCCATGTAATACCAATTCATGATTTTCATTCTTGTTGGACTTTGAAGATTATTTTTCTTCGAACAGTAATATATAATATTAGTATAAATAATATAATTCTAAAACACCTTTCAAAAAGCATACTGGTTGGATTTCTAGAGTTCAATAATTATATGAATATGTTTCTTAATAGAGAATGGTGAATCTTTTATTAAGCTTCCAATATAATTTATTTAGCACGTAGATAACCCAATGTATCAAGGTATAGCCTTTAAATTTAGCATCACCTATTAGTAAAATCAAAGTATTATAGGTATTAAATAAATTATATGAACCTTTCAAGTGTGAGGAAAGTTAATAAATTGAAATCGAACTCCTTTTAATTATTGAGTGACAAACTTACATTATGCACTTTAATTAGATCTTGTTTGATTTATGTATCTCATAAACTACACCCACTTGTTTGCTTTAAGGCAACTACTCCAATGTTAAGGTTAAAACATTTTATCCTTTTTGGCAAAGGCATAATAAGTGTAGGCTTTGAATAGTTTGTCACATTTAACCTATAACAATTTTGGCAAACAAGGAATTGAAAAACTATAGTGACTTCCCCACTTAATAGTTCACTGTCACATCCCATTTTCTGGAAGGATCGTGATCCACACATGAACTTATGTAAGTATAGCCCACTAGGCACAAGCAAGCCTAAACCAATAATGTATGGGCTAGCCATCCATCACATTCACATACATTTCCATTTATAATTAAGAATATGCATACAATTCATTAAGGTCACTGCAGTACGGAACTTCTCAACGTAAAGTGTGATTTTTATCACATTTCGTATAAATATTCATAGTGTCATAACAATTGTGGTCTTGTATGCATCTCATGCCTATGTTGCTATGGTTCATCCACCATAGTCTTACCATTCATATGCACCCATATCGTGGGCTCAACATAATATCTGAAACATAAACAGGAATGAATAAATCAATATTTATTTACACAACTAATTCGCTATCAACATAATAGTTCAAAGATTTAACTTGACACATTGCGAAGTGTAACGATGCTAGAAGGCTAGAAGGAAGGCTTTACCACTTCTACCATGAATAAACTAAGCTACTATTTCACAAGTCGCTAGGCCAAGTTAGCTATTGATTTGTAAAAAAAAAAGGGGTGGGGGGAGAAATGATGGGTGAGTCACAAGGACTCTGTGAGTGAATACGAGAAACGGGACAAGCCAGAGGGAATAGTTTTTAGCACAAATCAACAATTTGTAATAAGCATGCAACTTTGCCTAATCATAAATTTTTCCTTTGAACCTTGAACACGAGATAGTTTCAAATCTCACAACATTTCTTCATATCAAATGTCACATTTCGTAAACTTGATTATGAAATAATAGATTTAACACGTATAAAATCATATGCACAAAATCAAGAATGCTATTCATTACCAGATATTAATTCCCTCGCAAAGGTGGATACCATAGTTTCAATCCCATATATAGACAATTATTTCAAAAATGGGGTTCATTTCAACACAACATCATATGTAGATAGTGAATACACAATGCATTATCTCACAATTAGGTGGAATTTCCCATCACCAATATAGTTGTTCTCACAAGAACATCAATACCATGGTCCAGGGTCTCTCATGTCCAACCCATATACCATATCAACCACTATACCTCAATGGACTGGGACTTTTCTGCATCACCCTGTATACCATCCCCAACATTGATATGTTGGGCTAGGGCCTTTCGACTCCACCTTGTTTACCATCCTCTTATCATGCATGATGAGCTCTAGGCAATTCGGCTTTACCTATATACACCACCATCTTTACACATTATCCATATAATAGTACAACCATTCAATATTTCAAATATAACATTCACACATTAGTTGTATTGAATTAACCCTACACAATCACAAGTATTCATAAATCAATGGGCAATGACATGCACAATCAACAAAGCCAATCTGCATATGGGCTATCATCATCAATATTTCCTTATCAATATCAATCAAGGGATATCATTTCTCCATACAAATCATTTGATGTTTAAAAGTCATTTCAACTATACCATATTATGGAAGGATACATTGAAGAGAAATCATTTGAAAACGCTTATCCCTTTTTGTTCAAAACTACTACATAATAATATATTTACTTACATAATAGATTGAAAACTTTTTTTAAAACATTTGAATAGGTATTCAAAATCAAGATTTTACCAAATTCATTTTAAACATGCAATGGTAAATAATCAATCAAAATATGCTCACTTTATGTATCTAAAATACATGAAAAGGTGTATCCACTCACCTAATTGGAAGCTAAATCTCTAGCTCTAATCACAACTCTTTTTCTTATGAACTCCTCGAAGTTTTCAATCATTTGTAATAGTCAACAATCATCAAAATCAGTATCTAAACTTAAAATTTTGTAATACTCATTTTAAGCATTTTTGAAACTAGTTAAATTAGTCTAAAACTAATTTTCTAGATTAAATCCACTACTACTTAGTATAATAAATGTTTAGGACCCCATAAACCCTTCATCCTTACCTTAGGCGAGTTTTGATGGTAAAAAGAATCACACAACCTTGAAGTTTACCAACAAATTGAAAAATTTGGGCATAAAAACAATATTTTCAATTTTGGAAAATTAAGATTTAGAGATTTTAAAGTTGAAAACTATCCATTTGCTCATAAAACTCAAAACCAAACTTAAAATAATAACAAATAGTGATTTGGGTAGAAAATGGGTTAAAGAGGGGTTAGTGTTTATAAAATAACTTGCAAAAAGGGTTGAGGGTCACAAAACCTCATAAAATGTGACATATTTATAGGCTAGGGGATGAAAATATGTTTTTACCCTTTTTATTTTTCTAAAAACGACATCATCTATGGATAGATTGGGGTCATCTACTGATAGATGGACTTCAAGGTCTTTTTAAAAAGCTCTCAGGTTGCTACCTATCTATAGATTGGATGGATATTGATAGATGGTGAACTTGTATCAATAATTGTTCTTCAATCCTCTTTAAAAAATTTTTTGGTCTATCGATAGATAAAGAATATCTACAAATAGATAAGCTCTAGTAAGCAAAAATAAGCATTAGAAACTTATCCACTTGGACTCTTTTTAACAACATGCTTTCCAAATCACCCTAATGCTAGATTTCGGCCATGCTCAAAGAAAAGAACGAAATTCAAAAATTAACAATTAAAATTCAATAGCATAGCAAAAATAAACATAAAAAATAGAAACCTCCATAGGATCAGTTATTTTGGCATTTGATCGAATTAACATTCATACATACAACTAAATGATCAAAATCATACCTTTAGTAGTGATTTCAATAAATCACAACTCATGATCCTTTTTCTTGATTGCACACCAAAGCGTAGTTGTTGAAAACTAAACCTATCCATGTGTCTAGCCTTTAACGGTGATCCACACAAGTGATAGATGAAAGCCTTCTTTAAGGGAGCGATTATGTGTATGCCGTGAAGTGATGCTTGTGGCTAAGATTTCATTTGAGATCACATACTTCTACCTATGAGATCGGCTGCATAAGAATCTCATAGGTTGAAGTAGTAAGCAACTGATTTAGGAGCAATGCTTTGTTGCATAAGAATCTCATAATTATAACCCTTATAATTTCTTTGCATGACCATTATGTTCTATGGATTTTATCTACATAAGTCCCTCATAACTCTTTATAAATAAACTCATGGATAAAGAAACACCTTATACATTATATAAAATATCCGTGATGTATTTACATTGAAATATGACTAATTAATGTAATGTTTTACAAGCACAAAATCGATTGGCTTGGAGGGTTTACACCAACACCTTATGCATCAAAATATAAATTTTTCCAAGATTAAAACTTAGTTTGAATGTTCAAAACATTAAACCAATATGCTTACCTAAGGATTTATGAACTTAGCATTGTACATCAAGGTGGGATTTCACAATCATCAACTATGAGCATAGTTTTTGACAATGTTACAAAATAATTTATCATCATATCATATATGTCATAAATAAATAAAATGACCATTAAAATATAATATATATAAAATCAATAATCAATGCAATAATTTATTTATCTAATAAATAAATAATAAAATTAGTTTTTAAGGAGATATGTCTATCAGATAAACTCTTATTCCACCTCCCCTTGTTTCATTTGTTTCCTTGATTTGGGGTCATTTATTTCCTTGATTTGGGGACGGCAGCAAAATGCCGGTGACAAATAAAAAATTCTCCAGTCGTCATGCTTTTGCAAAAGTTGTCCGAGGCTATTTGGTTGGACCAAATGAAGCAACCATGTCAGTTCCCAGTCTGTCGACTCAGGTGGCTCGATCAATTAAACCCACCGAAAATCGCGCGAGCCTTGCGCTTCGGCTAATTTTGTTCACCGCAGCCATTGAAAGATAGCCAGAAGCTCTCCTTGTTTTCAACCCTCGGAAGCTTTTTGTAATAAATCCTTCACAAATAATTTATAGTTTATGTCGCAATCAAAGCAGAATTCGTATAAAATCTCTTCGATGAACTGGTAAATCTGGCGATAATTCACAAGAGTCGCCACGCTTACCCGCCGATTGAGAGCCTTGGTTCTTTTGAAGCTACTTTTAAAGAGAGGTCTTGACGGTGAGCACTCTCACGCATGCTCTGTCATCTCCCTCCTTGGACAGTCTACGGCAAAGGTTTGACGCATGCTCGAGAGATCTAAAAGATATTTACATACAGGAACCTGGTTAGTTTTTCTCATATTATTCAGCAAAAACCCATTTCTCTCTTTATTTCTCTTCCTTTTTGTGCTCTTTTTTGCTGGAGGATCAATGGCTCCAAGAAAGGAAAGTGAACCGAATGTTTCTGAAAAGACACATTTCAAGTTGTTGGACAGAAGGGTTGAGGTAAATCCTTAGACTTATCTTCATATAGTGTTTTTGTTTTTTCTTTGATTTTGGTTTCCTTATTCTGAACTTTTTTCTTAATGTAATATGCCACGAAGAAAAATGGGATGAAAGAGCTGAAACACTTAGAGGCAGTGCTTAAAGCGCTTATGAAACGGCAAGCAAAGCTGCAGGCAAAAGTGGACCGTCCTGGAGAACGTAAACCAACAATGGAACAACTCAGAAAAGTGAATGATCAGCTGGCAAGGTTCAATGCTTGGACCCAACAATACATTGAAACTAAGGTTGCTGACTCTGCTTAGGAGGCATCAAACAAAGGCGTTTGACGGCTTCTGTCATCCTCTCTCTAGTATGTTCCCCAACTCCCAGATCTTGTTTGATTTATGGTTAATTATGTGCGGGTATCTTCATTCTATGCGCCGGATCGTATGATTGATCATAATTTGTTCTTCACTTTTGTCAATTTCTTTGTAGGAAACATCTCTGGCGAGAAGAATAATCAAATAAAGAAGTAGCGAAGTTTGGTCCCATTGGTGTGAAATTTGTACTGTGTTTGCTTGTCTGTTGCAAGTTGCAATATGAAATATGTGAAGCACAATACGACTGTGCTTGCTTGTCTGTCGTACTGTGCTTGCTTGTCTGTTGTACTTTTATTTTGATCGAACTTTTAATAATGGTGTGGCTTAGATTCTCTTTTGCCTTGTTACATTGCACGTTTATAACTTGGTTTTTTTTTTTTTATCTTGATTGAATATCTATTATGACTTGGTTAAATATCTTTGATAAGCCACATGAGAAAGATAGGTAAACTATTATCTAAACAAAAACCAAGTCCCCCTCATGATGATTGACTCTCTACATTCCTCATGATGAAGAGTCTAAAGACTTGAAGGCCAAGATTGTTAATGAATTGAACGGGTGGGTAGTTAAAAGCGGATGAGGAGAAGATGAATTGTGGAAAGCAAGAGCAAATAAAGCATGTCTTGCTAGAAAAAAATGACTTTGAAGAGCACAGGAGATGTTTCTAGTAAAGGCCTTAATCATGGATGTGGAAAAGGCCAAGGTCGAGCTTGTGGTCATGGACATAGTTGTAGTTAAGGAAGAGGAAGAGGTGATGAGCACACTTCATAGCGAATATGTTAGGGACCAATCCTTGCTTCTTGTGGTAAATGAGGAACTTTGTGTAAGAATAGTGTATAGTATCATGATAATGGAGCCAACAATCATATGATAGGTGATAGAAGCAAATTTATGGAGCCTGACACAAGAAAGAAAGGCTTTGCAAGTTTTGGTGATGACACAAAGGTGGACATTAAAGGCAAAGGTACAATCTTACTTGAGACAAAAGATGGAAGTAGTAAAGTTCTTTGTGATGTTTATTACATTCCAAAGTTAACTAGCCATTTTCTAAGTATTGGTCAAGTTTTGGATAAAGGTTACACTCCAAAGTTCTTTGAAATAAGTTTTGCGTCTCTTTTATAAATTTGAGTCTATTTTATTTTTTGTGTTTCTATTAGCGTATTTATTAGTGTATTTTGCATAAAATTAATTAATTAAATATGATTAATTTAAATTAATCTAAAGTATTGAATTTTGTTTGGAATGTGTGGAGGCACAATTCTAAGCAATTTTCCTAGGGTGGGTGATAAATTAGGACCTCACCAAAAAGTTGAGAAAGTCTTAAAATTTTATCTCAATAATTAATTACTTCAACTAAATATTATTTTAACGTATAATAATAAATAAAATAAAATATATAATAGAAAATTTAAATTAATTAAACTAAATTAGATTAATAAATAAAAATTAAATAAAAGATAATAATATAAAAACGAGAGAGCAAAGGCAAAATAATTGATAATATAATACTCAAGGATAAGACTAACAATATAAAATATATTTTCTCATTACTCATTTGCTTCGTTGACATCAATTGTTTTTGCTTGCATTCAACATGATATTTTTGTAAACAGATTGATAATCTCCAATGATGAGATTTTCTCGAGAAAATCATAGAGATAGGATTTTTGAGAAATTCCTCAAGTGAGGAAACATTCCTAGATTCCACCAAAGTGTTGGAAGAGTCCAAGCATGGGCTTTAATAAAAGGATTTTCATCATCCATTATTTGATGAAGAGAAAATTGCATCATTCATCTGATGATTGCCTTATACCCATCAACAACACTACATTGAGACGTAAATAGAAATCTTCAATGATGGAATCTTCTCGAATCATTGTATATGCATGTTTGTATAGAAATGGAAAAGAAAAACTTTATTGAATCAGAGAGTAAAATGAAGTCTTATCTATTAGACCTAGTAACTAATAGAGTAAAATGAAGTCTTATCTATTAGACCTAGTAACTAATGAGAGTTGCCAAAAGAATATTTATGTAGCAATTGAGTATATGACATAATGCTAAGTGCACGTATCTTTAGCTCAAAGAGTTGAATTTTAATTCTTCCTCCAAATCAAAATAATAAAAAATGTTATGAATATATGTGTGAATGTCCATTATGTCACGACCCATGGTTTTAGGCCAGACCAAGTAGCCTAAATAAGCCAAACAGCCCAACAATCCAAACACAAGAGTGTAATCTAATTTGAACTCTTATATATGATTATATATATATTGATGTAGATTAAATTGGATTAGATTAGGATTTAATTCATCCAAGTCAAATCCCTTAAGTATTATCTTTACCTCGTAAATTCTATCTAGGTAGGGGGTTATTAACCGATAAATAGGTCCCTCACTTCATTTGTAAATACACACTCAAATGAGATCTTCTTACTCTTTCTATGTAGTTTCTCTCAATGTTATATTTTATAACACGTTATTAGGACAATTTTATAATCTTTCAAGTTTTGGTACTACTTAGTTTTCATCATCTTCAAGCTTCAAAAGGATTTTAATAGTTGGTTTTTGATATTTGGTTTTAGCAAACTAGGTAAATGACTTGATATCTCTTTGGTGTTTTCATTTCCTAAAAATCAACCTTGATGTGAATTTGCTATGATATAGTATTTATCATATTTTGTCCCTTTATTTACTAAATTAGGTTAAACATGAAAACATAAATGATAGTTATATGATTTATTTATTGAATTCTGACCATTATTTTACTCAATTTATGTAATTCCATCGTTAATACTCAGAGATTTTACATAAGAATTTTTAAATTAAACATATGAAATTGACTTTATATGATATCTGACTTTATATGATATATATTTTATAAAAGTGGAAAATACAATTACATTGAGTAATCTAAAAATACATTTTGTTTTGGATTTCATGTCTTTTATGGTTGAGCAAAATAATGAGCTATTAATGAAAAATCATGCATCTCGTCCATTCCTTGAAGTGAACATGACATCACTTAATAATTATGGTGTCATGACCCAAACTCGGGGCCATGATCGATGCAAGAGTATAATATGAAGGTCCCACATAACCCAGGCAAGCGTCAAACCATATGAATCAAAATACTTAAATCACATCATGGGACACACCATTATGGAATCATATACCATGCATGTATACTTATATTTATGTATAAAATATCAACATATATCAGAAGTGCAAAGCAAATAGAAATTTAACATTCAATGTAAAGCCATCTCGTGGCAAACCAATAATATAGCATTTATTGCAAGAATCCAAATATAATCCAAATCCATAACAAAGTATAACCCAATGTTTGACTAGTGAAGTATGACTTAAAGGTGTGGATTGACACTTATCAGATGCCTTATCGATGACCTACCAAATCAACTATAGTAATGGTAGCTCTTCTCACAGGATAGCAGGCCACATAGTCTACTTATTTACAACCAAAATTTTGGAAACTAACAAGTGAGTCACAAAGATTTTGTGAGTAGATACAGGGAAAGGGAATGAGCTAAAATAGGGGAGTTTTTATAACTCACTTTGAAATTCAATGAATAATTCATTTATCATTACTTGAACAAAATTTCAAATATAATCAAGTCCTTACGAAGTTCACTAGACATTAAAAATAGATTATATATCAAAATTCCCTTCTAAATTTGAATAATTTCATTACTAGGTTTGAAGTATCGGTACACTACTCATAAACCTCAATACTGAGCTCACTTTGAAGCTGGTATCAAAAGTAGCCTAGCATGTATCAATACTTCTCAAACAAAAATGAATTCTGGATGCCTCAAAAATGAATATATCGATACTTCTCCTAAATACTTTCTCTATAGCATTTAATTTCCAAAGTGTCAGAACATGTGAGTGTAGGAACTTGACTACTCAACGTGAAATGGAGTCACCTCCACTCTTTTTTGTCTAGGTGTGATTGGCCACTTAATTAAATCTATTTCTTTTTAACGAGGTTTTGAGCTTGTATTAGGTTCGCTAAAAAGAATAAAGTTTGGTTTACATGTTTTGTGATTGAGTTAGGGAGTATGGTTATGGACGGGGAAGAATTAGCAACCCTGTGATGCTTATTCCATGAATGGTACCAATTAATCACTTGTTATCATATATTGGCCTTAATTATCAATGTTAAACTTAAATTCTTATTCCTTTAGTTATCATTCACTATATTATATTTTCTTATTTATTATTAGACCTCTCCAACACTCTAGAAGGGGCTTTCAAAATTCTCTTAACCTCGAAAGCATGAGGATCTGTCATCAGGTTTTAGTAATGCTCAGCCAAGATGATTTTCGATTTTGGATTTTAGATATTTTATTTTATTGTTCCTTTCTTTCTAAGTTATTTTCTTTCATATTTTTATCATTGCGTGAATGTAATCATTTTTTCTTTGAGATAATTTTCAAGACCATGCCAACTCTTTGATGAAGTATAGAATTTCTACTTACCTAGGCATTTCTTGAAAAAGCACATCTCTACAAACACCAAGAAGATCCCCTTGTTAGAGTTTATTTTTCACGAATCGAATATGTTGACTCCATTATAGACTCCATATGTTATTTATGATAACAAAATATTTCTTATTCATTAGTGTATAACTTTACTATTTAAGTGTGCAAAATAAATTTAATTCCCTTAACAAAATTGTTCATTAGAGGCAAGTTCACTTAAAAGATAGGTTAATCAATCAAATTGAGGAAGAAGAAAAAGGCTAGTGAAAATAGAACCTCATTAACTGATTAATGTGGAGCCTTAACTAGTTATGGCTCAACTAGGTGCTAGGTAAAAGTGAAATAGAAAAGTATTAATCGATTACACCAGGCTTAACTGATTAAAAAGGTGTTGAAAGCTAAAAATAGAGGCACTCTAATAAGTTAAGGAGTTGGATTAATTGGTTAGAGCAAACGACATAAGTACCTTTAAAGCACCAAAATCCAAATATGAAATGAGGTTAACCGTTAAAGGGAGCCAAAATGTGGAAATCCAAATTCCAAGATTTTCTAATTTATTAACGTTGATGTTAATTGGTGAAGGTTGAGGGAAATGAAGCTTTAATTCGTTAAGGGGATAGTTAACTAATTAAAGGAAGTCTACTGGATAAAAAACTTGGAAAATAGAGATTTCTTAATCGGTTAGAGTCTCCTTTAATTGGTTAACATAGTGAACAGAGCTGTCAAATAGTGTAAGGTAGAGATGGTGTAATCGGTTAAAGCTTTACCCGTAACTAATTAGTGGAACTCTGTCTACTTATTTGAAATTCAACATTAGAGCATACAATAAAAGCTAGAATGGTATCAGAGTTATTTCTAACGGCTAGGATCTATCCTAAATAGCAAAATCTAACTCCTTAAGTATTTAAAGCCTGTCCAATTATCAAAAATCAAGAGAAAAGCTACCAAGAGTGATTTTGAGATTAAAAGACCAAAAACCTTTTCTTTGCACTTGTATTCCACTCCTATGCTTGTGAAGTGTTTGTGATAAAGCTTGTACAACTTAGATCAATTAGGTGATCATTTGTACCTCTTTTTATCTTTTACTTCTTATTTATTTAGAGTGTACGAGATACTCTAAGGGGTAGTCTAAGCTAGGGTAAGCTTAGGACTTGTTGTAAAAGGGTTGGAGCTTGGGTTACAAACTCACCTAGTAAAAGCTTGATGGAAGCTATTAATTCCATTAGTTTTAGTAAAGTTGAGTCAAAAATCCTTGATTGGGAAGATCAAGGTAGTGGATGTAGGTCAGGTCCACCGAACCACTATAAATTTTGTGTTTTGTCCACTTTTCTTAACCTTTCTTTACTTGGTGTTCATTAACTTCCACAAGTTCTCAACCATCAATCTTAAATCTTTCAAACAGGTTTTAAATTTCAAGTCTTACCCTCACAAATAGTTTTAAAGTGTTATTCACCCTTTCTAGCACTTTTTTTGGGACTAGCAAGTAGTATTAGAGCCTAACCCTTGATTTCAATGCTTAACATCCTAAGGGGAAGACCCAATGGCTACTTAAAAATTCTAATGATGTTGGAAGTCAATTGACCAAAAAGCCTCCTCTATTTGATGGAACCAATTATAAATTTTGGAGTATTAGAATGTCTATATATGTTAGGGTTTATGATTATGAGATGTGAGATGTCATTGTCAATGGTCCTTTAACCCTTGTGAATATTAATTCAGTAAATGGTGAGAAAACTCCCAAGGATAGAAGTAAGTGGACAAAAGATGAAATAGGGAGAGTACAAATAAACTCTAAGGCCATGTACACTCTCATTTGTGCACTTGATTATAGAGAATACAATAAAGTATTCATGTGTGAAAGTGCTAAGGAAAAATTAAAATAGTCATATGGAGAAACAAAGAAGGAAAAAGAATTGGAAGACAAGTCTTGTGAGAATCATTGCTTAACAAGTAACAAGGCAAATACAAATAAGGAATCAAGTGAAGATGTATCCTCAAATCAAATTGAATTATGCTTAATGGCTCTTAAACAGATAAAGGTAATTTCTTCATCTTGTGAGCTCAATTCATATGATTTTGATGAATTGCATGATGCTTTTGAGGATTCAGCATTTGAGTTTCAGAAAATGAATATGAACCACAAGAAAACTATTTTCATATTCAATGTTGAAAATGAAATTTTGATGAAAACAAAAATTGACTTGGAAAAAAAATGAAAATTTTGAAAAAGATTTTGAAGCTTACCAAAAGAAAATTAATATTTTAGAAAAAGGAAATTTGATGATTTATTAAATGAGAAACAAAAGGTTTTCATAAGTTCCTCATCTGCCAAAATTACCAAATGAAATCATTGCACATTTTGTAATTATTGTTCATACATTTGTCCAATTAGAAAATGTTTACCTTATAAATTTAGACTAGTGTGGGTTCAAAAAGGAATTTTGTTTAACGAGATTAACTTTCAAGGATCCAAAGCAATTTAGATACCAATGATCAAACAAAAAATATCTCTTGTGGGTGTGCTAGAGCAAGGAGGAACAATTCCTGAAGAATGAATGCTTTCTAGTTACACATAAAGGAAAATGTGTGATCTCTACGCTAAAAGCCTTTTGTTTGTTTAAATGAGAATTTTGATTGCTTATTTATTGAATTTTTCATTGATTTATCTTGGTTTCTAAAATTGTTTGCTTTCTTAATTGAAAATTTTGGTTGCCTATTCTTGCTTGAATATTAAGTGCATAATTCTTTAGCTTTATTGATAAATCTTGGCTATGCAACTTGATTTGATATGATACATGCTATAAGTTGCATAATTTAGAAGAAAGTATAATTCTATAGATTGAGTATGTACTTATATTTGATCTTGAATATATCATCATGTTTATTTTGAGAAAATTGCTTTATTAAGATTGCTTGATTATGGAAAATTATTTTTATAAAATTTTCTCATGTTTTGTGAAATGTTTTCGTACTATTTATTTGAGGAAAAATGATTTTTGAGCATAATTTTGAAACATGAAATGTTTGATAATGTGACAAAAATATGAATATACTTGATGATTTACACTCTTATCTATTCAAGTAGCCTCAAACAAGGAAAATTGAGTTAAAAAATTGTTCTTGATGTCCTTGTGCCTAAGATAAGTTGTCCATATGAACAATCATAATTTACGTTCTATAACTCGCTTGAATAGTTCATGGTGGTTGATAATGAGCTTGGAAGTTTTGACTATTTCAATTGGGTTTTTTAAAGTGAAATGAGCTTATATGAGAAAAATGTTGTCATCCTTTAAGTTTAGAATGATTTATGAATTGGACAAGTTTATTCCATGATGAAAATACTTAATGGCTTGTTTGTATTGGATATGCATGCTTGCTTGTAAGCTTGAATGGTCATAAAGGCATTTTTGGCACATGATAGTGAGATATTTAAAAATGACCCTTGACATGCGTAAACATGATTCGTTATGCTAATTACACATTTCATAAATCATTTAAAGCACAATTGAACAAAATTGAGTGACTTTGAGCTCATGACTTTTCCAAAGCATGTCTAATCTTGAATGTTTCAAGTTGAAAAGTTTGCAAAGAAATATTAAATCTTTTTAATTGATTTTCTTGAAAAAAATTTTATTCTCTTTGATTGAAATTGATTTCTTGTTTTTAATGATATAGTATGGTTAAGCAAAATTGATTTCATCATGAATTGCATAAATCCCATTTTGCTTGATATTTCTTTCATGATTTATGAAATAGATTGAAAGAGTTTTCATAAGCATAATCATGATTATGATAATTTGACATTGATCATAGTTTAAGCAAATAACCAAATCTTCTTGCAATGCTTGAGGCCACAATGATTTCAATGATATAAAACTTGAACAAGTGTGTCTTATGTTGAAAATACCATTATAACTTGTCCTTGTCGTAAATGAATGCTTGAATGACCTTAGGGGCATTTTTGTCTATATACTAAGAAATTGTTGAAAATCTTAAATTTCATTCTTATTATGCTTAAGCATTGTTCAAAAGGCTTGCTATACATTTTATAATATTTATGCATCATGATGAAAATTGAGCATGCTTAACCATATTAAAGACATGATTCTTCAAATGATCATTTCAACTTTTAGCACTTGTGATCAATGAGCAATAAAAGATGAAATTTGAGTTCAAATGTTTTTCTTGAAGAATCTTTGATCCTACATGTTCAAAATGATGTTCTAAACATGGTTGAAATGAAATTCTAAATTTTCTCACACAAATCAATGTTTTGAGATCATTATACCTTGGAACATTATATGTTTTTGCTTTTTCTGGCTTTTCAATGTGCAGGGATCAAACATAGTCGACCCCTAAGCATAGCTAGTTGACTATGGGAGAACAAAATACAAATAAGGCTGTTAGAATGATAAAAAGTCGACCCCCAAGGATATGTAGTGGACTCTTAAGTGCTTTAAAGCCAAAATAGATAGGTTTTGAGTTCCAAAATGTCTTTTTACTTAACTTGTTGTCCATTGCAATATTTTCCTCCATGAATTTCTCTTTTCAATGATGATTCTTGGCTTTTAAAATATGCATTATGAATATTCTCATGACCATTTGGTGCAAGTATATGTTCTTGAAATTTCAACACTTGCTGAAAAATGGGAAAGCTTTATTGATTTCTTAAATCTATCTATTCCCAAGCATGACACTCATATTGATTCAATAAATTCTCATGTATTTACAAGGGTAAAATAGAGATATGAGAAATTGTTCATCAATGCTTGAATTTGTTAAATCTTATTGGAATTTCATGTGCATATATAAATAATATCTTCTTATGAAAATTAAAATGTTCAAATGCTAATCTGTGAACTATTCTTGAAATATATTTTACGTTTGTGCTTAGATGATTGTTTCAAAAATGATTCTTGATTATGCATATGAATTTGATTAGGATGAACTCATTGAGCTTAATGAAAATATTCTTGGTTCGTCTATTGTATTGATCAAGTCATATGCTTGCATGACATTTAATCTTGCTTGACCTTAATGATTGAAGACTATAACTTGACTTAACTGATCGAATTTCTTATAATGCTTAATTGCATAACTCAAGTCAAGTTTGATCATAACATATATTGTGAGTTGACATAGTTGAAATTTACTTTGAATATGCATTTAAATGTTAACTATGTCTTCATTGAGCCTTAATGTTTACATGATCTAAAGATTTTGAGTGCTTCCAACTTTAGCTATAAATAAGTCAACATGTCAAATGATATATGGCCTATAGCTTAAGTTAGCAATGGATGCCTAGTATGCTTAGTTTGAATACTTCTTTTTTGAATCTTGACAATTGGTATTCATTGATGATTGGATGTTCACTTTTAACATATTCATGATTTGAGTGCTTTATTTTCAATTTTTTTGTATCACTCATGAATTATGAAGATCATTTAAAAATAGCATATACCACATTAAAGTTCAATGCTTGAATTTTTTCTTGGCATATGTCTATATATATATATGAAAATTGTTATCATGATTAATAAAGAAAGCCATTTTATTTCTTGCAATCATGCAAATGCTTACTTGATCACAATATTCTCTTACATGATTACAATAAGTTCAAAAATGCTTTGATCATGCTTCATTTATAATTATATGCTTTTTGTGTAAGTTCTCCTTGAATTGATAATTTCATATATAATTTGCAATGCTTGCTTCATAACAACTTGGATAAATGACCATTGGAAAATGATTTGGAAGAGCACTCACTAAAAATGCTTAATGATGATTTTTTTTAGTTGCTATTTTCATATATGGATCAAAGAATTTCTTGGAAATGTTTGATTGATATTGCTTGGTGATACTTGGTAAATAATGATCGAGAGTGAATAATGAATGCTTGATGTGCATGAATTTGGATTGAACTAAGTTGATTATGATTTTGATGATATATTTTGTAAAATATGCTTTAATGTTATGCTTTCATTGGTTAAGTATACATTTTGGTTAGCTATAGGAATTCTAGAAATAAGATAGAACTTGCTTTACTTAGTTAAGATTTTCTTTAACTAATTAAAATGTTTTTGTGTGCCTAGAGTAAGCCAAAACCAATAGAGTTTTAATTAGCTCAAAATTCTTCTAATTGGTTAAGACAATTCTATTCACTAGACCCTTCAAGTCAATAACTCTTTAATCAGTTAAAGCTTAGAAAATAAAAACTATCAAGTCCAAAGTTCAAAACTTCAAAAAAAAAAACTGAGGAGAAGGAATGGGAACCAATCACTTAAAAACATGGGTTAACCAATTATTATCCACGATCAAAGTCCCTCCATTCTCTCTTTAGGTTTACGATCTAAAACTTAGATCCTCTTTACACACTTTGCCTGTATCTGTTTCTAAAGTGCTTGAGAAAACTTAACTTCAAAATTTGCAAAAATGATGGCAAATACTTCACTCACTACCAAAGTATTCAACAAAGGAAAGGGAAAAAGGCTAGTTGAGGAATCTCTAACTCCTCTAACTCAGAAGAAAAGCAAGATGATTTTAGAGCTGCCATTGCAAAAGAAAGGATTGAGGCAAAAGCAAAAAGGTGGTTGAAAATAAAAAAGTTTGGAACAAAGGGAATATCTAGTGGAAAAGGTAACTCTCAAACCACTTGATTTAGGAACAAGGCATCTGAGAACAGATTTAAGAAAATAGAGAATCCCACTATATCTTGTGAAAAATTTGCTGACTAGTCTAGCTTTGATGAGATCCCCACTATTAAAGATTCACACCTCTAGTATCACACCATTATCATAATACTTTGATGCATTGAAATTGAAAGGATTGAACATTTTTAGAGAAAGATTTTACAGTCCCACTTTGGTTTAGGGATTGTACTTTGTAATTGCCTTTTATAGGCATGAGTTAGAGAACCTTATTGATTTTGATAAAAGTGAGCTGAATGTATATATCAATGGGAAGATGTTTAAGGTTACAATTGCTGATTTTGGAAAACTCCTAAGTATAGAGTATCAAATAGGGGAATTCAAAATTCCAAAAGCCTATAATCTTTTTCCCATTTGGGAAGTAATTATTGGTATGAAGGAGAAACATCCTTCCAAGAATTATGCTAGTGAAATTAAAAGTACTTAGCTGAGGATATTCCACTATTTTCTAGCACGCACACTTCATGGCAGAAGCAACAACTTTAGCTATGTAAGTAATCAGGATCTTTGGCTCTTAGAGTTTGCTAAATGAAATCCCTATGAATGTTGGAAAATTTAGGATTAAAAGAGTGAAAGGAGCCTAAGCTAGTGACAGTCTGTCATATGGAAATATCATATCTTTTTTTGCTAAGAAAAAAGGCATTTGGAGCATCAGGTACCAAGCTTATTGGACAAAAAGTGAAGATAAAGGGATCTCCCTAGGAAGTTTGCAAAAGATGGGATATAGACTAGCTAGCAAAGTGTATATTAAGGCTCTTAAAGGTGCAGCATTCACCCTTGGTGTAGAAACTCTTTCAACTCCCTTATCTAGAACAAGCGAACCATCCATCCTAAATGAAATGATTCTTAATCTGCTTATGAGAATAGATGGAAAGTTGATTGGGCAAGCTGTAAGGGATAGGAAAATGGAAGAGAGAATTCTGAAGATTGAAGAAAAGCTTCAAGCCATTGAGACTTTTTTTCTCAAGGAAAAAAATACTGCAATCCTCTTGATCTCCAAAGGAAAAGTAGTAGCTGAAATTTATACATATTCAAATAAGAGAATTGCAACAAAAAAATTAAAGTACATGTTCCTGTTGCAAAAGAAAGTGCTGATGTAAGCTCTCTAAAAGAACAAACACTAGAATCTGAAAAGAATTAAAAAGATGCTGGACTAGAAGTTGAAGCTAAAATGGTAAAAGATAATGATCAATAACTAGAAAAAGAAAAGGAAATAGAAATTGAACTAGAGAAAGAAAATGAGGCTGAGGTAGAACAAAAGAATAAGAATGATTCCCCTCTAGAAACTGTGAAACCAACAACTATAGCAAACCCTAAGTTCCTCTAAAGAGACATTTATGATTGATTCATTGATCAACTTGTGAAAGAATATCGAACTGAAAAGGCAAAGGAAAAGATGGAATAGAAAGTTGAATTTGTAAAGAAAAAAAGTAAAGGACACTAAAACTAAGCAAGTTAAAGACAAGGGAAAAGCAGCAGTGGCATCTGTCCCCACATAAGAAAAACATACTGCTAAGGGGATAAAAAGGATGGCTACCAAAACTAGAAATCTTTTAAAGGAAGTCTACCAGGATAGTTTTGTTACATCTTAAGCCACCTCTTAAACTTGGGCTTTCATCCCCTAAAACCATCACATCATTTGAACTTGACTTAGACTAGCGAGAGTACTATTGACAGACTCTTTTTTGTTGATGATAAAAAGTGAGAGAAAATAGATGAAGTGGTTAGGATGTTATGTGTTTGTTGTTGGTGTGTTTATTAACAATTTCTAGAGTGATCATGATATATCTATATTTGATGACTGCATTATGAATGATTGTTCATAAATATCTGCACATATGTAGATAATGTGATAATAAATATTTATATTCTGATTGTAAAATCTTGAATTTTTTTTTTTGCACATATTAAGGGGGAGCATATCTAAAAGGAGCAATCCCTAAATCTGCACATAGAGTTTTTTATTTTAAAAGATATTGCGCTCTTAATCCAGGAGTGTTTTGTCATCATTAAAAAAAGGGAGAATGTTGACTCGATTGTGGACTCTTTATGTTTTTAATGATAACAAAATACTCCTTATTCATTAATGTCTAACTTTACTCTTTAAGTGCGCAAGATAAATTAATTTCCTTAATAAAATTGTTGATTAGAGGCAAGTTAACTTAGAAGATAGGTTAATCAATTAAAGTGAGGAAGAAGGAAAGGGCTAGTGAAAACAGAACCTCATTAATGAATACAATACAAAGTTACAAGATCAACAATGCTAAGAACCATGCCAAGTTTAGTTATGAACTTCTTGATCCAAATTTCCTCATTTGATGCTTCAAACACAAAAATGTATTCAGCCTCGGTTGTAGAATTTGTAGTTGTTGCTTGGTTGGAACTTTTTCAGTTGATAGCACTGCCATTTATGGTAAATATAAACCCACTTTACGATTTGTTGTCATCCTTATTAGATTGGAGTACAACATCTCCATATCCCTTAACTTGGAGTTCAACCTTTCCATAGACCAAGAAAACATCCTTAGTTCTTCGTAAGTACTTGAGGATATTTTTCACTACAATCCAGTGATTTTCAACTTGATTGATTGGTATTTGCTTATGACACCCAGAGCATACCCGACATCTTGTCTAGTACATAACATCGCATGCATGATGGATCTTATAGC
>NW_018397276.1:1852680-1852803 GCF_002168275.2 Theobroma umbraticum
ACTTTTGGAGTTTTCACACTTTATATGTTAGGATAAGCCATGCAGCCAATTGGGATTGGTTAAGGCTTGATTCCAATCATGCACAAATATCAATCATGTTAAATGATTAGAGGTTTTCCTTCA
>NW_018397276.1:1852903-1858296 GCF_002168275.2 Theobroma umbraticum
TAAGATATCCTCTAAAACACTTGAGGTGATGATTCCTATCTTGACCACTCATTTACCTTCACATGCTTCATACTATACCCAAAATCATCTTGTTTTGGCATTCTTGGTTAGGCACCCGTAGAGATAAAATCAAAGCTTAGCACTCCACATATAAGACAACCTAGTGTCTCAAGTCAAGGGAGTATTTACACGACTGACACATGAGAAGTGTTGCATAGACACTGGAGCGTATTACCAAATGTGCTTCTCATGGCGAGTCATGTTCAGTGAACTTACTCTCTAAGGCAAGCACCTATATTCTAATTCTAAGTATATTTATACTTCAACCTATAAGATCGATTACTTACTTCCAAAGTGAGGAACATAGAATATACCAGTCTCTAAGCATCATTGATGTCCAGTCTCAATGATTTATTGACCAAGAACATTTTAAGATTATGCTTTGATGCATAAGGATCTCATAACTGCAACCCATAACAATTCCCTTGCGGCATATTAATCTCATGGACTTCATACAATTAGACTCGTAAGTCATTATAATTGATGTCTTATTGATGATAGAAAACCTCTAATCATTCAACATGAATGATACTGTTGCATGATTGGAATCAAGCCTTAACCAATCCTAATTGGCTATAGGGTTCATCCTAGCATTTCCCACTAGCACAAAGCCAATTTCTATCTCATTGTATGTGGATTCAATCCATCTAGCAATTGTGTCTGCATGTTGACTCGCTTGTGCCCTTCAATACGGTTAATTACTTTTATCTATCTTCGTGATGTCCATGCATCACATCATTTCATATTACTCTATCTAGATCCAATGAGACCCAGGTTCGGCTAGTATGGCTCCGTTATTACATTAACAATGTTTAGAATCTTTTATTAGTTCCATGGACTAATGATCTAAGCATCTTCCTATTAGAAACCTTTCAATAGGATGTATATGACTTTAATTATATACATGTACACAGTCCTCTTTCTTTCTTTGGAACCATTCTAACTAAACTATGTTGTATGCATCATATGCATGCCACTTTTCATTATGTTATCCACCCTTTTTAAATTTGGGCACTTTATTTGTATACGCATTGCATAATATGCAATTGTATCACCAAAGAATTGTATTCACTTCTACTAACCCTTTTCTGTGTTTGAGATAAGTACACTTGTACATTTTGTTAAATCCAACCCTTTAGATCCCATTTAATAGAACATAGTGTATAACTCCAATGAAAAACATATTTAGTGGTTCATCTCGTATGATTAATACATCTCCAATGTATCTTACTAAATCCATGGAGTTCTCATACATATGATTATGCATCTCTATGCAAAATCTTAAGAGTTAGATTCCAATGTAACCATGTAATATCTAAGAAACTCCTTTCTTAATGTCATCATGCTCCCACTAAATCCAAGATCCTTTGTGAGAGTAATAATCGAACTCTTTTGAATTTTTGATGATGTTATATACATACATCTCAATGTATGCTTGAAATTATATTTGTTTGGAATAATATAATTGGCTAAATATAAATTGGAGAGATATGGACCAAATCATATCAATGTATGAATTTGCTTTCTTCTTTGAACAAACATCTCCATGTTCTATTAATAAGAAAGTTCCATTTCACATGTATCTACATTCATCTTTTGAATGATTAATTAATAAGTAAGAGTAATCTTCACTAAGATCATATCTTAATAAAACTACTTCATACTATATAGCTCGTATGATCTTATATTTGAATTTTTGAACATTTCAAGGTTTCAAATTTTATTTCTTTAAGAATACAAGATAAAAACTCAATTTGGTCTTGTGTAAACTTACTGAATTAGAAACATTTTTCGTAGCATTTTATGTTCAATGGTTTGTATACATCTATATGTATAAGGCCTTTTGAACATACCAAGTTATTCACTTTTGCATGAAAATTGATTTGGTTATATAAGAATTACTAGCTCCTTTATTATTCCCAATCAAAAAGATTGAAGTATCTACATACTTTAATTCTTACTTCAATGACCAGGACATAAATGCCATAATTGAGATCATATGCAATCAGTTTTCTTGACATTTATATTGAACATTGACTTACAACTATTGTTTTATGCTTTATGTCATTACTTAAATGCATTCAACATCTAGTATTGAATACTTATGATGTTAATACAACAGTCACAACTTCTAGCTCAATCATAAACTTTGGCAAAGTAGAAGCTTCTATAAGTTTCTTCTTCTTTAACTCTGTCAAGGAAACATTTTTTTTCAATCCCTCATTTATCCTTCTTTACCATAAAGATGTTTGAGATCATTTCCCAGTTAGTGCCATTATCATGGTTGTCTTTAAAATTCATAATTAAGGCAATATAAATTCTATCTCATGGAAGCTCATTCCTAATTATGAATTGTATTTGGTAGAGATTGTGGAACGAAAAACCTTTTGCTTGAGAACATTTCTCAAGGTTTGGTACCTTTAAAAAGGGTTTGGTCTAGTGAGTTTGATTTTCATCCAAGATACACCATAATGACAGATTATCAGCCATGTATATAAATTATGTTTAAATAGATCAAATAAAGTAATAATTAAATATCATGCATAAACTATTTAAAACAAGGTTTTAAAATTTTAAATAGTTCTCCCATTATTTTCTACAAGATGATAGCCTTTATATCACCTCGAGAGATCTCCACTAGGATTCTCTTAGGGGCTACGATCCCATCCATCTAGTCATGCCCTTGAGTGTGCTCCACAAATCATGATAGGTGGATTAGGTAGGTAACTGACCTTACCAATTGTATCTCTATACAACTCCTAGATCAGCATAGTGACAACACATTGCCTAAACATATCATACATGTTTTGCCTAGCGTTTACCTCTAGTTTCAAAATAATCAAGTTTCCAAGCATCTGAATTTTATGAAACTAGTTACTAAGACCCACCAATAGCTCAATCATACTCGTGTAAAAGTATGACCTTGAGAGTGCTAGGGTGAAATGGGGAAAAATAGAAACAGAGTTAGGCCACAATATATCAATAGATTCAAGGAATCGATCGATAGATGAAGGTCAATGCCTAAAACTGTTAGAGGGATCTATCGATAAATACCTCCCATCTATCAATAGATCAACCTAGAAACACAAAAATAAATGGTGTTGAAGGCATCATATGCCTTAAACTAACAATGAAAACCCTCTATCTCTCAAACTCACAAAACTCTAAGCTCATAAATGGACTTTTAGAGCGATATATGGCTAACTGGAGCTCAAGAAATGGTTTTGAAGGTAAAATTATGCCTTTTTTACCAATTAACTTTCAATTTAATCGGTAATAACTTAGAATCAATTTGGTCTAGCTTTGGTGAGGTCTTCTCCCTTGAGTTTACTAGGGATTTAGTGCTAAAATTTGGGCATCCCAGCACCTATGCTAAGCATTGAGCTCATTGTTGAAGGATTTAATCTTATTTGTTGAATTAGATTATTTTAAAAAGCTGGCTATTTTCAAAAGCTAGGAAATAAATATTATTTTGGATGTTTTGTTATGTTTAAGGGTAAATAGAGCTACCTAACTCATTTGTGAGTTGAAGGACAGTTCAAAGATAGAATTGAAGCATGATGGTGGAACGTGCCTTCGATTGTCATTGTGAGTGGGTTTATTTTAAATGCATTTGATGCATGACACCTTGTTAAAGGCGTTGCCATCATACTAGAATAAAAGCTTATACGTTTATGTAATTGCCTTAATGAATGTGCCTAGCCTAGAGAATGAAAATATGTGTGATTATGTGTTATGTTTTATGCCCTAATGCAGCCACTTACTGGCTTATTTTGTGTTAGCCTAAACTAAGAAGTCCAAAGGATATGATGAACGTCTAGGAGTAGATTACTTAAGACTAATGATTTTAAAAGAGTTGGAATATTTAATGCCTTAGATATTTAAGGGCAACTAGAACCATATCTAAGGCATTAAATATTGAATGTGATTTATGATTTAATGTGGACATATGGGATATTGAAGGCGTAATGGCCTAATTTATGGATTTGTATTCCGTTTGAAGGATGAATTCTAGATGTTGATTTGATTTGAGGTTGAGTGGAGTCCTATTCTTTATGACTTTGTTCTTTGCTTGTAGGGATGGTGGTAAATAAGGACAATGGTATTAGTGCCACTCGTGATTCTTGCCATTGTACTTTGATGCTACTTGTTTGAGAATACTCTGGGTGATGTTGTCCTTTGGGAAATTACTATGAACGATAACTTTGATTCTTTACCCATTGCTTTGGCAAGTGTGATTTCATTTTCCATTAACGGCTTAGCCCAGAGTGTGCTTTAACTCCACCGGTTGGACATCGTGCGAGAATTGACTATGTCTAGGGGTGGACCATTCTTCAATTATGATTTAAATTTGATATGATACTCTGGCAACTAGCATGTGCAGCGAATAACTCCTTTGAATGGCTTTGACAATGCTATTTGTGGAGACAATTGAGGGATGATTAACATGCTCCTAATCTTGGAGATGCTTGTTCAATTATTTGCTTGCATTGATAACACATTACATATATATATTTGTCAATTATATATATGTTGATTATCATCACCCCTCACTAAGTATTAGATGACTTACCCATTTATTATATCATGTACAGATAAATAGGCCACAAGACTGTGTGGCAAAGGTCGTCCATTGATAGACCAATTTTACATTCGATAAGTCCCCATCTTGACACATACACTCCATTAAGTCTGTCATGAGTGTTTGCCTTTGGATGTTCGATTTAGCTATCGTGTATGTGGGCACGATGTGCCATTGGATCTTGTATTAAAGGCTGCTAAGTATGAACTTTTTTGTTAGCCAATGTATGGCTTTATGGACACTGTGTATAAATTGTGTGCCAAGGGACAATGTTTATGTAGTTGAAATTAAGTATTTTATAAATATGTGGATTTAAAAACCCTTGGTTATATGTGTGTACAATTCAAATTTTAAGGCTTGTTGGGGTTTTGAGCGGTTCACTCACCAGGCCTGTGTACTGGTCACAAACCTTCAAGTTTGGGTTGTGAAAGCTAGTATCAGGGCACCTAGGTTTAGGATGTCCTAGGTAATCCTATGTTTGGAAGTGAAGTGTCCAAATTAGTGTGAAGTTTTGTTCATTTTTTGTGACTGCAACACAAACTATGAGTAAAAGGCTGTGTGAACTCCCAAGTCCTTAGTAATACCTATCAATGATTTTTAGAATTTTGAATTTGAAGTTTTGAACATGGTATTTGTTTCATATTGGTACAAGATGCTACCTAAGATGAGAGTTGCTTCAAAGGGCCAACAAAGAGTAAGATGCCATGGATGAGCCTATGGAACAACCACGAATGTCCACGTTCAGGAGTTG
>NW_018397276.1:1858396-1861554 GCF_002168275.2 Theobroma umbraticum
ATTTTTGTGTGGATTATGAGTTTATGAAACTCTTCTTTGCTAGCACATTGTTAAGGCATAACACTCCCAATCATTAAAGAAGGATTTTCTAATTCATTGGCGTGGATCACCATTAGAGGCTACTCAAGGATTCCTTAGATAGCTTTGGTTTGTAGCAACTGGGCTGAGGTGGTTGAACATTTTGAAGGCTGATTTGGTGGTTTAACAAAGGATTCAACAAACTTTGTTATTTAGGTAAACTAAATATGGTCATATACATTTTATTTTTAATTTAATTCTATACTCAATTTGCATGACAGAGATCTTAGGAAGGTGAGGCGCAATTTAATTTTTAAATTTATTTTCGCTGCATTTTATTTGTATTTGATATGTGATCAGCCCTCACCCAACATACATGAATCTTCAAGTAAACATACGTCATATCAAATTTCTCATAAAATAGAATTGATATAAACCAGTTTCATTTTAATGGTGAAATCGACATTTCATAAACATGTAATTCTTTAAATAAACTAAACATTTATGTAAAACTTTTAGGAAAAACAAGGAAGTTATACCTTACTTGTGGTATCGGATCCTTTTTAAGAGGAACAATACTTAATCATCTAAGCCAAGCCATGGGTTATTTACTCCAATCCTTTGTAAATCATATGAGTTGCTCATGTATTTAAGATTTTTCATTTGAATTCAATCATAACATTGTGATCATTTTTCTATCCATATAACTCAAGTAAGCACTTTTCCATCTATATAACTCAGATGATCATTTTCAATCCATAAAATTGATGTTCTCATTTTTTCTTCATTATCCGTAAACTTAACCAATGCATTGAAACTTATTCTTTCTATTAATCCATCTAGGCTATAATAGAGCTTAGAGTTTAATCTACAATTGAGTCAATCATTACAAACATCACAAGAGGTAGCACAATAATAGGAATATTATGAAATAATAATGAAGACAAGGGATGCCTACTTGGTCTTAGCCCATGTCTAGGTGACCCACGTCTGGGCATGATAAATAGGTGGTACATCCTCCTCGCTTGGGCTGTATACATTTGTGTGTGGCACATCAGCCTCACTCATGTTAGCGTCACCAGCAAGTAATGGAATTTTGCCTCACCATGTGTGGGGATCGCTTTATACATATCATTGGGCACTGGATCACGTGTGGAATGTTACCTCTCATCGTCTGGAAAATGTTATCATCATCATACTACACGTAATCAACTCATGTGGCATGTTGCCTTACACCATATGAAAGCACTATCATTCATCACACTAAAGGTAATCAATTTGTGTGGCATGTTACCTCACACCATATGAAAGTGCTATCATTCATCACATTAGATGCAATCAACTTGTGTGGAATGTTACCTTCCATAGTATGAAAACGCTAGGAAAAACATTGACATATAAAACATTTCCTCAAAACTCAATTTATCATCAACACATGTTCATCATAAGTAAATTCACGCTACACCTTTAAATCTCCATGTAGGGTATGTGGAAATTACATCAGATATTATCCCAAAGAACCATGATTCCCATGTTTGAATATTCCTTAGATAAAGCATACTTTTCCATACCAACAATGGAGGTACTAATTTACCATGAATTGCATTCTTCCAATAATACTCAATCATCATGCTCATCATCAAGTATAAAGGTAAAAACTTACATCCAATTATTATCCATAAGTCATATACATTTGTCATTCTTATTCATAACGAAATTGATGTTTTTGAAAACTAATACATAGTAATGATACATAGTAATACATAGTAATGATATTTACCAAATATATAGATTCTAAAACTTTTATGAAAACATTTGGATAAAATCATTTTGTTTAACATTGTAAACATAGCATTCAAATCATGCAAGTTGAACAACTTAATAAACCATGCTTATTTTAATCTTGGCCACTAGTACACCAATTTCAAATTATGATACATCTTGGGGGCTCTAGGGTGTATCGCATGGGCTGCCACATGAGCCTCTTCCAAAATCTCATTTCTGAAACCATCCATATTTGGCACGTAAACTCGTGATTGATATCTTATTAATCCATCAGTGCCATAAACAAAGTCTTGAGCTTTGTTTTTGCACATATCCCTAAATATTTTCATTGTACTCATCTTGGTCCTAGGCAACTTTTATCAGATCTAATGGCATCGGTGTAACTCTAAAATATGCCAACAAGGTGTTTGAATTATTAATCTCAAAGTGCACTCCCATGTTACTTAGATGATATAAACTCTACATCGAATATCGTCTCTCCATTGTTAGATGTGCCAAACTCCCCACTTATTTCCCACTCGGGGCATCTACCACTATATTAGCTTTCTTGGCATAGTAGAGTATAGTGCAGTCATAATCCTTATACAATTCTAACTACTTATGCTCTCTCAGATTCAAATCCCTCTAATGAAATATATACTTCAATCTTTTATTGTCGATATATATGTTGTAGGTCTCACCATAGAGATAATGGTGCCATATATTCGAAGTGAATACAATTGCTACCATCTCTAGGTGGTAAATAGGATGGTTTTGTTCATGTCTCATTAGTTGAAGGGAGGTGAATGCTATGACTTCCCAATATTGCATCAACACACATCCCAATCCAATTCGTGATGCATTGTAATACATTGTATAGCCTTTAGATCCACATAACGAGCTTAACATTGGCACAAAAATGAGATAGGCCTTAAGCCTTTGGAAACTCACCTCATATGTATCAGCCTAATTAAACTTAACTTCTTTTTGAGTTATTCTTGTTAAAGGGGATGCGATCATAGAAAAGTCTTGCACTAATTGTCTTTAAGATCTAGCTAAACACAAAAAACTTCTAACTTCAGTTATAGATGTTGGCTTTCACCAATTCTCTACTGCTTCTCCATTACCAGGATCATCTTATTGTTGGAGTAGGATCTTAGTGAAGTAATATGATTGCGTAAAGTATGGATTTCAAAAATTTCTTTTATGAAGGAAGTAAGCAATCCAAGTACACAAGCGGAAACACACACTATTATTATTGCAAGTAACATAATCACTTCCAAAAAAAAAATTAAGAATCTATTAAGTAAGAAAAACCATACTTTTTTATTTTGAGATTCTTATTTTCGGACACCACCACACCAATGAATGATTTC
>NW_018397276.1:1861654-1862841 GCF_002168275.2 Theobroma umbraticum
AATACTATTAGAAACTGAACTATGTTGATATAAAGAAATTTTGGAATAATAAGTTAAGGAAAGAATATCAAGAAAAGGAATATGTAGTGTGGTTAAGCCTTACAAGATGATGAGCATGATTTGACCAACTGTAAGAAAAGATGATTCTAAACTTGATTGTCGGTTATTTTGGTTTTATATATGGCTTATTGGGCTTGTTATGCCTAAGGTTACTTGAAGTTGAAATTTTTAGAAATATATACATGAATATATATGTTGCATATTGGCACAAAAACTCATATGGAGTTGGCTATAGTTTTGTTCGATGATGATATTCTGTCAGTGGCTACAACACTAAACAATGACTAAGATGATCCATCGGTGATTTTGGCAGTAAACAAGTTGATTATAATGCTGTACGCTTAAAGGTAAAGGTTTATACTCCTGATATTCATTCATAAAGTTCTATATTTTGCGATCAAGCTTGGTATCTTTGATATAGCTTGAGAAGTTTGGCACACAAACTAGCTTAAATGTAAGCTAAAATTTGTTAGGGTATTACGAAGCACATAAATAAATAAGTAAGCCATGGATTTAATTTCCTAAAGGCCAATGGAAAAGAACGTATCAATTCTACTATAGCTCCAATATAGAGTTTCGAGACATGGAGGTTTGGAAAAATTTAAAGCCTTAGACATTAAGCTATGCATTTGAATGAGTGTAAGAAAAGTTTAAAATCTGCCTTGTTTGGCATAAAGCCAATGATTGGGAATGATTAATTATAGAATTAATTCCCTAATGTAAAAGGGCTAAAAGAAGTTAATTTTGGAAAAGTTTTAGTAGATGATTCTTTGATTTTAAAGAGCACCTAAGAAAAGATAAATGTCTAATTTCATCTTCAGATTGATGAACTAATGAGGCCTTGAGATTTGGCATTTAAAATGACTTTGAGGAATCTCAAGTTAGATATGTTTGCATGTGGCATATAACTAATAAGTTGGTTATGACTTAGGAATTAAAAGATGGTTAGTAATCCAAATAAGAATTGGAAAGGAACTTTAAAGTAAATTTGTAAGCAATTTTAATCTTAAGAAGTTGAGCTAGTGATTAAAGAGATTGGTTAAGTCCATGAGGATGCATGCAAGAATATCGTTATTTATTAAAATGTATTGTGCTATAAGTTGAAATTTATCTAGTAAGCACTCGAT
>NW_018397276.1:1863161-1863539 GCF_002168275.2 Theobroma umbraticum
TAGAGAAATTGTGGGTGGTTATGCAAATATGCAACTAGAAGTGATGATATATTTAAAATCTCCGTATAAGAAGTAGAATAATAATCATCTGATTTAAGAAATGTAGTACACACAATTGCAAGTGTTATGACATTGTCGAGTTTTCTATAGAGATTGGAAGTCGATATAATGAATAAATCAAAATCCTATGTTAAAATGCCAAACAGAAGTGATGTGGCAGAATTTTAGAATTTTGATTATTCATCCTATGTTGATTTAAATTCGAAGATGAATTTGTTATAAATGTGGGAGACTGTAACACCCCGTACTCGGATATAGTGGCCAAATATAGCTTATTGGATACCAATTGAAGTTAATTAAAGTATTTAAAAGTGTTGG
>NW_018397276.1:1863639-1865332 GCF_002168275.2 Theobroma umbraticum
AACTTGTTACTAATCTTTTTCTTTCAACTGCATCAAGATAACATTTGCAAATCCTCATAACATTGCTTATAGTGGCTCATTTGCTATAGCATCTCTGTAATCCTTCATTCATAAATTCATCACTTGCTATTGGCATCCCCTTACGAATGACTCATACTTTCATCTAAATTTCCACTCACTTTTGCCTTAGCCTTTGACAAGACTCAATCCCTAGTTTCTTTTATTCCTTAAGACTCTAATTTAGTTAACTTAATGTTCATCTTAATATCTCACATTGTAGCTTATCTCAAGGCAGCAATCTCAAGAATTTCCAATTTCACTTTTAATTACTTGCCAATCTATAAGACAATAAGAAAACCTTTCAATTTGGTCATATAAACATTCTCCAAAACACTTAAAATTCCAATTAAGAAAGCCCAACTTCAAAGTCAGTAACCATAATTTCACTTGTAAGTTCATCATCTTGCCACATTACTGAGCTAGTCCCACCTTACCCTTAGCCCTAAGTTCACTAGGAACAAAATGTCCTCAGCGCCGCGGTGCTAGAGTTGCTGATTCCAACGCTAAAGTGCTAGAAAGCCAGCTCTGTCGCACTGTAGTTACTGGAAAACTCCTTTATCAAGCACTTCTTCCACCTTGTTCACCATGAGCACTTAGCCAAGTCATTATTTTCAACTCATGTTAGCTTTTAACATTTATCATCAATCAAATAATCCCACCTTAAGATAATTTTTTTCATGTTATGCAATAAACTTACAACGTGCAAAACACCACTTACATACTTATTCACAACTAGATGTCTTTCCTGTCTTGCAACTCAAATAGTTTTTTGAATTTTCAACTTAAAATTTCCATGAAAGTAGTCCACCTTGGTCAGCACCTTATGCTCACATTACTACTAATTTCAAGAATTCATCTTTCTTTATTTTCATAATTACCCCCATTAATATATGTTATGGCATTCTCAATCTTATGCCACACCCAAAATCAAGTAACCACCAATTAGACTAAATCCTTCTATGGAGCATCTCCTTCCATATGATGCATGTCAATCACAAAATGTACAACTTCAAGTACATGCCTACATAATGATAAGCTCCATACATTTCATGATCATGAAACCACAATATACAAAACTAGCTTTTTATCATAAGCACTCAATTAGAACCTTAATCTCAGCATATCTATTCCACATTTTGCGGTATGCTAAGGTCATCCTTTGGGCATATTTCACTACTAGTAATCATATACCTTTATTATAACATTTAGTGCAAACTTGGTTAAGCAGTGACCTTTAAATAACTCTTAGGTACATAAATATCAAATTATACACCACTTAGTGTTAAGATGTTGACTTTTCTCATCAATCTTAACCAATTACATTTATAAAGTGGATAATTCACTTAATTACTGCATCTCACCTTTACGGTCATAAGATCAATGTCTTTTAAACGTAGGATGTAGAAGCTCCTTTTTAGAGCTTATTAGAAAATTAGCATTCTTTTAAGTCCTTTACCTTTAGAGAAATCACATTTAAGACCAATCATTTCTATCATCAAATGCATACCAAACCAAACAGACTTTTAAATTGATCTTTAAAGTAATTTGTATATCATCCTCAAATATAGAACTCCATATAGCATTTAGACTAGATTCAACATTTCTAAGCCATTTGACTTTAAGCTAGCAAATC
>NW_018397276.1:1865432-1878153 GCF_002168275.2 Theobroma umbraticum
GGATGCTACATCGCTATTGATTCAAGTGCATATCTAACTAATTTCTACTTGCCAGTCCCTCGTTATCTTGTCAGTCATGCCACCACGGCAAACTTTTCTTACTTACACTCTCCCTGGCAACCATTCAAACCCAATACATTTAATTATACTCATAAATGGCAGTATATCAACCAATAATCCTTAACTAAATCTCATAATTTTAATCAACATTACTCACAAGCATTTATAACACAATCTATACACTTTAACTAACCAAAGCTTATTGTAGACACTTTGCATTCTTACCTCTCGGTTCAAGCTTGAATTTTCAAATATGATTCACAACTTCCTCACATCTATGGCCACCTTTGCTGCCGCAAACATGGTTGAATAATTTGATGGATTATTGATGAGCATGTTATCCATAAATAAAAAATGTGTGTGGATGATAAATTTTTTTTGAAATGGCTTTCAAAACTA
Organism: Theobroma umbraticum; assembly: GCF_002168275.2. Taxonomy (NCBI): domain Eukaryota; kingdom Viridiplantae; phylum Streptophyta; class Magnoliopsida; order Malvales; family Malvaceae; genus Theobroma; species Theobroma umbraticum. The sequence goes on from NW_018397276.1 coordinate 1,865,892, forward strand.
TTATGTATAAGTAAATATCCTACTATGTAGTAGTTTTTAACAAAAAGGGACATGCCCTTTCAATGTTTTGAACAATTCCTCGATTACTTTAGCCTTCAGGCTAGTGTGGGTATGAGATTCTAGTTGAGATAATGATTATGGTTGATTAAAGATGCTCTTCCATGTGAATACTGTGATTATGGATTGAGAATGTCTCCACCTTCACATGATTTATGATTTTGACATGATTTGCTATTGATGCTTGATCATGGTATGATCTTGTATGGAATTTTGATTGTGTTGTGAATAGCTCTAGTATTGATGTTGAGGTAAGAATACCATAGGGTTAGGTTAGGCATCGTACGACTTTTCCTCATTTTATGAGCCTCGAAGTACAGGTGAAAATACCATAACGTTAAGCTTGGCCAACATGCCACTTTTTTCACTTTTGTATGTTGGCTCTAATCTCTATGTAGGGATAGGAATACCACAGGATCAAGTTGGCCATAGTACAACTTTTCCCTTTTTTATGATTCCTAGTGTGGGGGTAAGAATACTACAGAGTTAAGTTGGGTATCTGCCACTTTTTCCCTCTTTATAAGTCGCAATGTAGGGGTAAAAATACCACAAGGATAAACTAGGCAAAAGTTCCCATTCTCCCCACAATTTGCTAATGGCGTGTATTGATATGTTATTGATGTTGGATATTGTGACGCCTATGATTGGCCATTGATGATTATTTTTGTTTATATGGAAATGATTTAATGAGTTGTTAAACGAATATTATATTCTTGATTTGAATGGTTGATGTTGAACTTGAAGGTTTAAGGATTACCTTTTGTTATCTCTTTGTAAATGTTTTGTAAGTTGAGCTTGCTTATGGATACTATATTAATGCCTTTAGAGTTATTGACTATGATTATGATTGTTGAAAGGATTTATATGATTTTCATTTTGTTTTGTAAATTATGGTTTATTGCAAAACTCTTCCCTCTTGGTTTGTTCCCTTCCCTGTATCCATTTATGAGGTATTTGTGACTCACACATTATTTTCCCCTATTTTGTTTTACAAATTAGTAGCTTTCTTGGCTAGGCAACTTAGGGAGCAGTAACCCAGTTCTTCATGGTAGGTGTGGTAGAGCCTTCTCTCCAACCTTCTAATGTCGTACACTCCACAATGTATCTAGTCCAGTCTTGAACTATCTTGTTGATAATGAACTTTGTTATGTAAATAATGTTGATAAATTTGCTTACAGTTTTGCATACTGTTTTAAGCCTCAGATGTGGGTGCATGTTGATGTTAAGATTATGGTGGATGAACTATATCAAAATAGGTACAAGATGCATGTCGAACCATAGAAGTTTAACGTTGTGAATATTTACATGATATATGATAAAAACCACACTTTATGTTAAGAAATTCTATAAAGGGGTGGCCATTGATGAATTACTACATATTTTCATTATGAATGAATTCATATTGTGAATACGATGGATAATTGGCGAATTTATTTATGGATTTAGGCTTGCATGGGCCTAATGGGCCGTACACATATAGGTCCATGCGCCTATCATGATCCCTCTCAAAATGAGATGTGGCAAAGTTGGTATCAGAGCTCTAGGTTGTATAAGTTTTAGGATTTCTTGGTTGTGTCAGAGTTGTAAGTGAGAATCTTACTTTTTCTTGTGTACTCGAGCACAAATCGAAAACCGAAGACTTGAATATGACTCCTTGTTTATCTTCCAAGCTTAGTTCCAATTTATTCATGTCACCTAGTTATACTTGTCTAGTTATTGAGACCCTTGTGTAATTGCTTTTGCCTAGTTGTGATCATGTTGCATAAGATTTTGAGCATTTTTTAGAGACGTGGTAAAGTAGAAGACTCCCACTAATGTTACAACTAGACCACAAATGCCCACTGTTAGGGACATGGCAGACGTAATAGACTTATGAGATTAGTGAGGGTTGACATCAAGTTGAGGGTGTGACCTTTTAGCAAATTACGATTGGTATTCATGATTTAGGGGAGACTATGAGAGTTATTACCTAAGAGATACTAAGGTAGAGACATTAGGGTGAGGTACTACCTACTGTACAAGCATCACCTAGTTCACAATGTTAAGATAATTGTCAACAATCTGAGACTGTGAAGGGCATCTGGTTATTTCTCTGCTAGATTTCTTGATGTTGAAACCTTTTTCTTTCATATTGTTCGATGTGTCAGAGAAACCCTAAGCATTTATGGATGGTATAGATAAGATCTATCCTACTACAAGATGTTCTAGTACTTGAGCTATGGAGTTAGTTGGGTTTCCATTAGAAGATGTGGCCTAGGAGTGGTATGCATATTTATGTTAGGGTATGCCGACTAGTGTTGCTCCAACTACTTAGGTTGAGTTTAGTACTATGTTTCTGAATTGATTTTCGACTTTAGTGTTCCACATGCTAGAGCCTAAGAGGTTGAGTCACTAGTGCAAACTTCGAGGATGACTTTGGGAGAGTATGATGTTAAGTTTACTCAATTGGCCCAATATGCACCATATCTTGTCTCCACGAAGGAAATAAAGATTATGAGATTTTTGGACTATTTACTGCAGACTTTGCTTAAAAGAGTAGCTTCCCAAGAGCTTGATTCTTATGCCTCAGCCATGGACTATGATTAGAGGATAGAGATGAGGATTGGTTAGACCAAGGTAGCTAAAGATAGGTCCAATAAGGCTAAGATTGAAAGTCACAGATATTTTAAGGACAGTGAGGGATTTTTTCCACAAAACACCCTAGAGATACTTCCCTTTAGGGGAATAGTTCTGGTATTGGTGATAGTACACATGATAAGAGGGATGGTAGGCCAGCCAGACAATAGAGCTCAAGGCAAGATTGTCAATCCTCTCCATTATGCTTTATTTGTAATAAGATAACTGTGGTCAGTGCTGAAACAATATCCTATCTTGATATGGTTTTGGTTTGCTTGGACAAGTGATAAGGAGCTATCTTAAGGGCTAATGGTCAAAAGGACCTACTTAGCCAGCTATAGTGCCTATTCCTATTGCCACACAACTGATCAAAGAGGTCGAAAAAGCTAAAGGTAGTGATAATTCTATTCTACAAAATTATTTTGATCTCAAATTATTCATAAAAGTTAGCTAAGTTCTTGAATTTTGGATAAGATTTAGTTATTTTTAGTTAATTTTTCTAATTAGTTTACTTTTATTAAGTTATTTTATTTTATGTTACTTTTATGTTTATTTCTCTTAGTTTAGTTATTATTTATTAGTTTTATGTTTTTGTAGGACTGTAAAGAAATAAGGGTTAATTTCATGAAGAAAAGTGTTTAAAGAGTTCAGGCCTTATTTGTATATTTTACGGTCTTTTGATCATAAGTCTCACTCTAGATGTCCAAATGATATCATTCTTAAAAAATCAAAAAGCTAAGAGACAGAGCTAAAACTTTCATGATTTGCCCAGTTCTACCTTGAAGATGGAGGAAATTGCATTGGAAGATGACAAAGTGTTGCAGCCAATAAGAAAAGGCATGAAAGCATTGCAGCACCATAGCTTAGATGGAGTGTGCTGCGACGTCGAGATGGAAATTTTGAGAAAATAAGGTAGACGAGAATAACTTACAGGTTGGTTAAGTCTCTTTTCGACTCCACACTTATTCTATGGCAAAATTAAGAGTTATTACGCTAAAGTAGTTTAGTTTAGGAAAAATTAGGTTAAGTTTTGAGTATAAATAGATAACTTGAAGAGAAGTTAGTTGTAAGAAGACAATCCTAATAGAGAACCTAGAAGTTAGAGGTTGAGGTGGAAAATTGAAGATCAAGGCTGCCAATATTTGTTTATTTTTGTTCTTTAGCTTTTATTATTCTTGTTACTTTTAATGGCTAAACTTCTTATGTTTTTATTTTTTCTTGCAATTATGAATAGATAAATTTTTAATCTCTTTTTTGTTTATTTTCAATGAAATTGAATTATTTATTCCAATTTGTTCTCATGCTTTTAATTGTCTGGCCACCAATTAAACTGATTTAGAAACCTAAACATAACCTTGGAAAGGGAGTTTAGTGTACGCTAAAATTGGAATAGCATATGATCATATTTATTTGCTTGGTTAAATAAATTGATTTGTGTATAGGATAAGGATATACCTATATGTCATATGTAACTAATATTAGAGCCAGAACTTAATGAATCGATTTTAATTTCAATTCACATAGCGATATGATGTTTTGATTAAAGTAGATATTTTTACGAAAGTTTTGAGAGAGCCTTATAAATAATTGAGGACTTTAGGTTAGCAATTCAACCCATTGGAATAAGTTAAGAAAGAGTGGTAAGATTTAGATGAAGAATGAGGATATTGTAATCCTGGGCTTGTTTGATTTGATTTTTACCCAAGTAATTATTACTTTGATTTTTCTTTTTGTTTTAAATTTTGGTTAATTAGTTTTAGTTACTTAATTTAGTTATTTTATTCTAATTTTTTGAATAAGATTAAATTGTGTTAATTTTAGTAATTGGTGAAATTTTAGATCAATTGTTTGTGGGATCAATACTTTGCTTTCTTATTATACTATCTTTTCGATGCATATAGTTGCGTGGGTAGCATTTTAAACAACAATTTTTTGGTGTTGTTGTCGAGAAATTGTTTTCTAGAATTTTTACTAATACTAATGCCAGGAAAATTCAGTCTGGATTCAAACCTTATTTTTCTTGTTTTCAGGCATCTTTGGTCATTGTATGCAAAGGTCGAACTTGAATCTTATTCATTTTGATCTAGAGATAGGAAAAACTTTAGAAGACTTTGAAGGGAAAATTTTCAAGTTCAAACTCTAAATCAAACAACGGTTGAAGATAATAATAATAATAATAATGGTAACAATGTTGTTAATCAGGTTCTTGAAGAGAACAAACCTTTGCGGGATTATTCTATTCCCTTTTACTGGGCTTGTACCCAAGCATTATGAGACCTCCTACCAATGAAAATAATTTTGAGATCAAGCCTACTTACATTTAGATGATTTGGTCTTCCATTCAGTTCAGTGGGTTACCTAGTGAAGATCCTAATTCTCATCAAGTTAATTTCCTAGAAATTTGTGACACTTCAAATATAATAGGGTGATTAATGAAGCTATTAAACTTAGATTCTTTCCTTTTTCACTGAGGGATAAGGCAAAGAGTGAGTTAAATTCATTGTCAGCTAGATCTATTACTACATGGGAGGACTTGGCTTAAAAAGTTTTGGCAAAATTCTTTCCACTCGCAAACACTGCAAAGCTGAGAAATGATATAGCCTTATGCACACAATTGATGGTGAATCATTACATGAGGCTAGGAAGGAATTTAAGAATTTGCTTAGAAGATGTCCACACCATAAGCTTCCTTAATGGATACAACTACAAATATTCTATAATGGGTTGGTCAGTTCAATCAGACCTACCATTAATGCCGTTATTGGTGGGGCATTGATGGGTAAAAATCTTGATGAAGCTTATAATTTGTTGGAAAAGATGGCATCTAATAATCACCAATGGCTTTCAAAAATATCTGGTTCTAGAAATAATGCTAGTGTCTACAAAATTAATGCACTGAATGCCTTGACTGCACAAATAGCTGCTTTGACAAAGAGATTTGATACAATGGGAGTCAATGCTGTCCAAAACTCCTTTATAACTTGTGATTTGTGTGGAGATAGCCATTTAAGTGATCAATGTCAATTTAATCTTGAATTAATCTAGTTTGTTGGGAACTTCAATAGGTGACAGAATAATCCATTGTCCAGCACCTACAATCCTAGTCGGAGAAGCCATCCAAACTTATCATGGAATAATAACCCAAGACTTTTGAATCTAAGGCCAAACATCCCTCTTGGTTTTCCACAACAAGCAAGACCTCTTGTCCTTGAAAATAAGCCTACCTTGGAAGAACTTCTCATGCAATATATTGCAAAGAATGATGCTATTATTCAAAGTTAGGTAGCCTTAATTCATAATCTTCATATTCAAGTGGGACAAATTGCTAGCTCTATCAATAATAGACCCTAAGGTACTTTGCCAAATGATACTCAAGCAGATCTCAGAGGTAAGGAACAATGCAATGCAATTACCCTTAAGAGTGGAAAAGAAGTTGAAAGGGTAAGTGAAAAATCAATTGAATCTTCAAAAGGCCACGTGGATGATGAAGAGATAATTGTTGAGAAAAAAGTTGTAGCTGAAAAGAAAAATGATAGGAAAGCTAAAAATCTAGTGAAGTCTCAAGCAAATTATCCTCTAGCACCACTCCCACAAAGGTTACAAAAGCAAAAGCTTGATAACCAGTTAGAGAAATTTTTCACCGTCTTTAAGAAGCTTCATATTAATTTCCATTTTGCTAAAGCTTTAGAAAACATGCCAAGCTACGGTAAGTTTCTGAGAAACATTTTAACCAAGAAGAGGAAATTGGAAGACTTTGAAATAGTTGCACTTATTGAGGAGTGCAGCACAAGAATTTAAAACGAGCTTTCACCAAAACTTAAGGATTTAAGGAGTTTTTTGATCCTTTGTACAATTAGTAAATTTAAATTTTCTAAAGCTTTGTGTGATTTGGGTGTTGGTGTTTCAATTATGCCTTTGTCAATTGTTTAGAACCTTGGACTTAATGAGATACAACCGGCTACAATTTCTTTGCAATTAGCAAACAGAACAATCAAGTACCTTATTGGGATTATTGAGGATGTGTTAGTTAAAGTTGGGCATCTCTACATTCTAGTGGACTTTATTGTGCTTGAAACGGAAGAGGATGTGGAAATTCCTTTAATCTTGGGATGACCATTCCTACCTACTGCAAGCGCAATCATTGATGTGAGGGAAAACAAGATATCTTTTAAAGCTAGAGAGGAAGTAGTTGAGTTTAATATTTTCAATGCAACCAAACATCTTGCCTCTACAGATAATTGCTATGGAGTGAATTTAGTTTATGAAGGCAAAGGTGTGCCTATTTCTCCACTTATAAGTGAGCAAACACTAATCTTTGAGTTCAAGCCACCACTTCCACATATTAGACCCAAGCAATCATAGAAGGAGTATCCTCGCCACCATCTAATTGTCCTTTTAAGGTAGGATAACAAGTAATGTTACTTTATTGATCACACTTCAAGCTTTTTCTATGGAAACGCAAGGGAAGATGGTTAGGGCTTTTCCATGTAGTCAAGATTTATCCTTGTGGAATAATAGTTTGATAATGAGGATACAAGCACACGCATGGTTAATGGACTAAGCCCAAGCCGTATTCTAAGGACAAAAAATTGCAAAATGGGGTGTTATAGTCAAGTTAGTGACTATAAAAAGTGTTTCTTGGGAGGCAACCCACGCATTATAACTTAGTTGGCTTCCTTTACTTTTATTTCTTTTATTCATTTATTATTTATTTGCATGAGTTACTAAAATTTTTCTTTCTTTTTTTACAGGTTAAAAAAAAAAGAAAACAAAAGGTGTAGCAATGTCACTACTAAGCAAGGAGAGCATCACAATACCTCAACCTTTGAAGACTCTCCTTGTGGAAATCATTTGACACTGTAGTCCCCTGGCATATTAAGGATGCCAAATTACATAAGCATAAAAGCATCGTAATGTAGTAAGGAGAGTGTCATGCACCCCAAAGTATCCAAGACATTTCATACAAGACATGGGATGCCGTGGTGTCAAGGGGATGTGCCACAGTGCTTACTCAATAAGTAATAAAAAAAAATTTTTTAAAACCCTAAGGTCTGCTATATAAACCCCTCTTTCTCCCCTATTTTCTTTATTAGCCACCCATTCACTTTTTCTCTAGAAATATTTTCTCCTTCTTCTTTTTACAAACTCTTACTTAAATCATTTTTCAAACCACCCATTTTCTTCAACAATTCCACAATTGATTTTCAATATTCAACTAAGTCTACTTTCCTAGACTTGTGATTTTTGAGATATTGTGCATTATGCTATTGTGGATTATAAGATTTTTACTGCTTGAGTTGATTGTGCTTAGTGATCACTTGTTAGAGTATTAATTAAAGTTTGCTTTTTGGTTGATTATGTGGAGTTTGATTTAATGAACATGGCACCCCAAAAGAGCTAGAGCTAGTGGTAGTGGTTCTTATGATAGGTCTAAATTTATTTCTGCTTATACTGATAAGTGATATAATGAAAAGGTAGTTTTAAAACCTCGGTGCCTGAAAGGGGATTTGATGTTAGTGAAGGTGGCATCCAGATGTTCATGCAATTATTCTTACTAAGTAGTGGACCACATTTTGTAAATAACCTCTTTCAGCTATGATGCCAATAGTTAAAAAGTTTTATGCTAATGCAAGTAAGCAAAATAATGGGTCTATTTTTGTTTGTGGTAAATTTGTGCCCTTTATTGCTGATGCTACTAATGCTTATTTTGAGATTCCTAGTAATATGGTTGATGAATATTTTTCTTGGGAGTCGGATTATCAGGAGGAGATTAATTATTTGTGTAAGGGTAATGGGGAGTGGAAAATGTTTAAAGGATTACCATTGTCCTTTAAGAGCAACCAACTTTAGGGTGCTTACAAGTGTTGGTTCTATTTTATTGTTGTTAGGCCACTTTCAGTTAAGCATGAGAGTGATATTACTAAGGATAGTACTTTATTACTTTATTGAATTATGACTTGTAAGGCCATAAATATTGGATAGTTGATTTACGTCACCATCCTTGGGTATGCTAATACAACTTATGAGAGTCTTTAGTTTCCCTCTTTGAATACTAAGTTGTGTAAGAGAGCTAGTGTGTAGTAAGGATCTATTAAAAAATTGCTTTATAGTAAGGGTTTGATTAATGATGGAATAATGGAAAATTTTATGCAACAAAAGTCCTCAACTGCTGGACGTAGTCGTAAGGGTTCATCAACTGTGTGGACCCAAGCACCACATCCTCCGATTTTGTCCATGGTGCAAAGAGTGGAGAAACTTGAAACTTAAATAGACCATCATGCACAATGCTTTCATGAGTCGAGCAAATGATGAAAGCTTGTGCAGAACATGTGGGCATGGATATGGACACTTTCCTTGTGTTGTTTGATGATCCCACCATTGATGCTGGAGATGATAATGATGAGGAGGAGGATGTTTAGATATTCTCTCTTTTACGGCTTCATTGATAAGGGACTTTTAGGTTTCGTTTTCCTTTTTCTTTATTTTATTTTATTTTATTTTTCTTAAACATTGACAACAATGTTTAATACTAAGTTTGGGGGGCGTCTTTCAATTTTGTTGTTATGTGTTTTTATTGATTTTTATTTGTGTTTCTTTATTTATTTTTATTTGCTTATCTTATTTATTTGTTTTAAATTTGTCTTTTGTCTTTTGTTTTGCATGTTTAGTTAGCTTTAACTTTTCACATCAAAAATTTTTTTGAAACAATCTGAGTTATTTTGATTCTTTGTTTTAAATTTCCCTATCCTATGATGATATTTTGATTATTTTATGATTTTAGCTTTTGGGAAAACATGGGTATGAATTATGTTTGCATTGATATTTCTGTGATAGCTTTAGCAAAGAATGTGACTTCTAATAATTTGAGCAGTATATTTTTTACTTAAAATAATCATGTGATGTAGAAAAGGTTTGTTTTAATAAAAAATGTAGTTAAGTCATGGATTTTAGAATATGCTTGATTCTCTTTTGAGGTAAAATCTTAGATAAAACTTAGGATAAGAGATGATTTAAGTCATCTTTGGACTGTTTGAGCCTATTCGAGCCTACCTTTTTATATATTTATCCTTAGTAACCCCATTTGGGCCTAATTTTTTTTTCTTTGTAAAAACATATTTATGCGAGCCTAGCCTTTTTATATATTTCCAATTTTGAACCTATCACCCTTAAGTATTTTGTTCTTTCTAGGAAATATCTTGAGCTTAGAGTTGAATTAAGGGAGAATAGTGGATTGATGAAAAAAGGAAATTGGTGTTAGAAATCTAACCCTTATTTGTAATTATCAAAAATAAATTTGGGATGTAAACAAAAAGAGAAAAAAAAAAGAAATAAAGTGTGTTGTTCAAAAGAAAGTTTATTGTAAGTTTGGGGGTACTATAATGAGAAAAAAAAAGTATTTTTTGAGCTCTATATAGGTCTTAAACTGATTAAGTGCTCAGGTGATTTGAGCCTAAATAATATCCTTTATCATACCTTGACCTTAGCCTTATATTACAAGCTCAACAAAAACCTATTGATCCTTGAATAAGTGTTAGTCTACATCAATGGAGAGAGTGATGAAAAGCAAACCTATGGGATCTTAGTACCAATCTATACTTAGACTTGGCATAAACCAATACGAATTGCATGATATTTTTTGTAAAAGATTATTCACACACACACACACAAGAAGTCCATTTGAAAGTAAGCTTTCATTTGAATTGATGCATGAATTTGAAGATTATTTGTATTTTACCTTAAGTTGGAATTGTGGAATAATTTCATAGGCAAAATTGGGAAATCATGAGTTTGTGAGTTTTTATCTCTTGAAATGTTTTTTCATTAATTTTCTTCAATTAATTTTTCTAATTAGTTTACTTTTATTATGTTATTTTATTTTATGTTAGTTCTATGTTATTTGTCTTAGTTTAGTTATTATTTATTAGTTTTTATGTTTTTGTAAGACTCTAAAGGAGTAAGCTCAGTTTGGTGAAGAAAGGTGTTTAAAGAGTTCAAACCTTGTTTGTATATATTGTAGTATTTTGATAATAACTCTTACTCTAGATGTCCAAATGATGTGATTCTTAAATCATGGGATTCTTAAATCATGGGATTCTTAAATCATGGGAAAGCTAAGGGACGGAGCTATAATATTCATGTGGATTACTTTGCCCAGTTTTGCCTCAAAGATGGTGAAAATTGAATTAAAAGAGAATACAATGTAGTAGTTAGCAAGAGAAGGCATGAAGCCACTAGAGTGCTGGAAGTTCGATAAGGTGTACCGTGGCATGGAAAATTTGATGATATGAGGAAATGAATAGGCTACGAGCTAATTAAGTCTTTATTGGGCTCTATACTTATTCTAAACTCAAATTAACAGGAATTAGGCTAAAATAGTTTAGTTTAGGTGCAATTAGGTTAAGTTTCAAGTATAAATACATAGCTTGAGGAGAAGATAGCCATAAGAAGAAAATCCTAAGAGAGAAGCAAGAAGTTAAAGGTAGAGGTTGATGATTGAAAATTAAGGCTACCAATATTTGTTTATTTTTCTTCCGTAGCTTTTATTATTCTTGTTACCTTTAATGGATAAACTTCATATGTTTTTATTTATTCTAGCAACTACAAGTAGCTAAATTTCTTTTCCTAATATTGCAATTGAACTCACATGTAGTTTAAATTTTTAATTTCTTTTTTGCTTATTTTCAATGGAATTGAATTATTTCTTCTAATATGTTCTTAATACTTTTAATTGTCTAGCCACCAATTAAGCTGACTTAGAAACTTAAACTTATCTTGGGAAAGGGAATTTAGTGTAAGTTAAAATTGGAATACCATATGATCACATTTATTTGCTTGGATGAATAAAATGATTTGTGTATAGGATAGGGATTTACCTATATGCCTTACGTAGTGAGCATTAAAGCCTTAACTTAATAAATCTATTTTAATTTAAATTCACATAGAGATATAGTGTTCTGATTAAAATAGATATTTTTATAAGAGTTTCATGAAAGTCTTATAATAATTGAGGACTCTAGGTTAACAATTCAACCCATTAGAATAAGTTAAAGAAAAGTGATAAGATATAGATGAAGTGTGAAGGATATTGTAATCCTAAGCTTGTTTGATTTGATTTTTACCTAAGTTATTATTACTTCAATTTTTCTTTTTAGTTTAAATTTTGGCTAATTAATTTTAGTTACTTATTATAATTATTTTATTTTAATTGTCTGAATAAGATTAAATTGTGTTAATTTTACTAGTTGGTGAAAGTTTAGATCAATTATTTGCGGGATTGATACCCTACTTACTATTACACTATCTTTTCGATACTTATACTTGTGTGGCTAGAAATTTAAACAACGGGTAAGGGTATTGGTAATGCCACTCAAGATAAAGCATCTGGATTTAGAGCTTAGGGTATAATTGGTCAAGGACAAGCTTGAGTTTATGCATTAACCACACTGGATGCATAAGCATCCAATGAAATTGTCTCAAGTATTATACTCATCTCGTCTATTAATGTACATGTGTTATTTGATCTTGGTGCTACGCACCCATTTGTTTCCCTATACTTTGCATTTAAGTTGGGTAGAGAACACTCCGAAAG
>NW_018397276.1:1878253-1879333 GCF_002168275.2 Theobroma umbraticum
CTTGTGATTTTAACCACATAAAAGAAAAAGGACAATGCCAAAATAACCAAGCTTTGGGTAATCCACCCATGAGAGAAGAAAAGGAAAGAAAAAGAAAGCTTTCACAAGTTATCCTTGTGATATCCACCCACACCAAAGAAATAGCCAACAAAATGGGTTTGCCTTGACAGAAAACCACACCATTGAGACAAAAAAAGAGAGAATCGGCTTGGGAGCAAAGAAGAGAAAGGACGAAAGCTTTTCATCAAAGAAACATTTTTCAAATTGAGTTGGAAAGAAAGCTTTATCTTTAGATAGTGAATTAGAGAATATTAAATGTGATTTCAAATCTGCTTTTGATCAAAGAAAAATTTTTCAAATCGAGTTGGAGCATTCCAAAGTAGATTTTAAATCTTTAAACTTGGAACTAAAGAGTAAACAATGAGGCCTTGCAAAAGGCATTGGATGAGGATGCTACTTTCAAAGCTTCAATGGATGAAAGTTCAAAATTGATATTAAACAAAAAAAGAGAAACCAAAAGGAAATGGTGTTTTTAGGAGGAAAAAGGATGCATCTTCATTCCATTGTTATGCTCGTGGCAAAAGAGATCATTTCTCTTATGATTGTTATCATAAGGGTAATAACCTCCCTAAAACCGAGATGGTTTGAGTGTCTAAATGTTTTTATGTGCTTACTAACCCCCCTAAGGACCCATTAAAGTATGGGCACCTTAAAAAAAGAAATGAAAATTTGTTTTGTAGGTTGAGTAAGAGCAAAAGGAACAATGTTTGAAAGCTCAAGCAAAGGGAGGCAATCTTGGTACTTGGATAGTGGCTGCTCAAGGCACATGACCGGAAATGAAAATTTGTTTGTCAACCTTGATAGAAAGAAAAATGATAGTGTCTCTTTCGGTGACAACTTTAAAGGTATCATCCAAGAAATTGGAACCATTGGTAACAATTTTGAAATTCAAATCAAGCATGTTTTACTTGTTGAAGCTCTAAAGCATAACTTATTAAAGATTACTCATCTTTGTCATAGAAGATTTAGGGTTTTCTTTTATTTTCTTGAATGCCATGTGATTGACATTGATTTAACAAA
>NW_018397276.1:1879433-1880503 GCF_002168275.2 Theobroma umbraticum
GGCATAAGATTGAGAATGCCTCAACATATGTTAATCGGAGTAATTATGGAAATATAGAAAGATGAATTATTGGAATTAATAGTAAGGTGAGCATAAGGTGTTGATCAAGCAATTATGGAATATTGTAAATGGTGAATAATTAGATATGTAGAGTTATATATACTGTGAATCTATTACAAAATATGGAAAGAATGTCTTAAGGTGGGAATTGTTAAAGGATGATAAGTGTTAAAAAGGTAATATAAGTTTGGAAATATTGACTTGGCCTAGTGCACATGATGAGCAAGGTGGAAAAACTCCTTAGAAAAACGATTTCTAGCAACCACAGTGCCGCAGCATCGATTGTTCAGCACTGCAGCGCTGAAGTTGCCTCACATTCAGCAACCGCAGTGTCGCAACGCTGGCTCCCCAACGTCACAACGCTGAAACCAGCAAGTGCAGCGTCGCGGCGTTGGGCAGCGCTGAGGATATTTTGCTTTTAGGAGATTTATGACTAAGAATAAAGAATGATTGGCAATAATAGGGCATGCTGATGAATTTGCAACCCAAATTATGTCTATTGACTTTGATGTTGGGATTTCTTAATTGGAGTTTAAACGTTTTGAAGAATGTTTAGGTGAATGAATGGAAAAGTTCCTTATTGCCATATATTGACATGTTAGCAAAAGAGAAATTGAATGTTCTTGAGATGACTATAATGGGATAAGTACTATTGTGAAGTGTTAAGACAAACATCATGTTAATTAAAGTCACATCCTAAGGAATAAAGGAGACAAGAGATTAAGCTTTGTTAAAAGGCCAACAAAAGAAGGAGTGAAAAGTTAAAAAGAATGTATGAGACATTGATAAAGTAATGTCAATATCAAATGATGAAATTGTGAATGAAGGACTACAAAGTTGGTATAGCAAATGAGCTAACATAAAGCAATGTTATGAGGATTTGCAAATCTAACTTGACATAGTTGAAAGGAAAAGGTTAGTAACAAGACAAGACCAATTATATGACATACTAGAAATTTAAGAATATTAATTGAGGCATGAATAGATGAGTATGAATTTGAATATCTTGG
>NW_018397276.1:1880827-1881034 GCF_002168275.2 Theobroma umbraticum
GTAGTTACAAAAAGGAAGTTGTAAGTTTGAAAGTGGATACTTGCAATAATATTGATAAGTCTTTAAACAAAACACTGTATCAAGTTTTGCAATTGCAAGTACTAATTGTATGACGGTTAAAGGAAAATGATCTTATATCAATATAAAGGAATAGTTGAAGAGATGATTGAAGGTAACCATGATAATGGAGTCGATTAATGAAAACCT
>NW_018397276.1:1881044-1881141 GCF_002168275.2 Theobroma umbraticum
TATAGAAATTAGAATTCGGAAATGCATGAGGCATGCATAATTCAAATGAGTCTAAGTCTTAAGTTCAAAAAAAAATAAAAACTCGAAATGCAGCAAG
>NW_018397276.1:1881151-1881401 GCF_002168275.2 Theobroma umbraticum
GTGTTGGAGGTATGAAAGATAATTGAGAAATAAAGATGACTTTTAGGAATGATGGTGTTGCATGAGATGTAATGATTAAGTAAAGATAAACCTTGAAGGATCAATGAGAGTATAAAGCATATATGAATAACAAGATAGCAATTTGATAAAAATGATGTTTAGCAAGTTAGATGTGACTAATGACATTGTGATGCAAATATATATATATAGTATACTAAGACTTATACATATGGTTGGAATTGATAAGAAA
>NW_018397276.1:1881431-1881612 GCF_002168275.2 Theobroma umbraticum
AGGAAATTTTGGAGTAATAAGTTAAGGAAAGAATATCAAGAAAAGGAATATGTACTGTGGTTAAGCCTTACAAGATGATGAGCATGATCTGATCAACTATAAGAAGAGATGATTCTAAACTTGATTGTTGGTTATTTTGGTTTTTCAGATGGCTTATTGGGCTTGTTATGCCTAAGATTAC
>NW_018397276.1:1881910-1882144 GCF_002168275.2 Theobroma umbraticum
TAAATAGAGAAGTATGCCATGGATTTAATTTCCTAAGGGCCAATGGAAAAGAATATATCAATTCTGATATAGCTCAAATATAGAGTTTCGATACACGGAGGTTTGGAAAAATTTAAAGCCTTATGCATTAAACTATGCATTTGAATGTGTGTAAGAAAAGTTTAAAATCTGCCTTATTTTGCATAAAGATGATGATTAGGAATGTTTAATTATGGATTTAATTCCCTAAGATAA
>NW_018397276.1:1882245-1882383 GCF_002168275.2 Theobroma umbraticum
CTAAGAAAAGATAAGTGTGTAATTTCATCTTTAGATTAATGAACTAATGAGGCCTTGAGGTTTGACATTTGAAACAAGTTTGAGGAAACTCAAGTTGAATATGTTTTGTGTGGCATATGATTAGTAAATTAGCCATGA
>NW_018397276.1:1882393-1882521 GCF_002168275.2 Theobroma umbraticum
ATAGAGATGGTTAGTAATCAAGATAAGACTTGGAAAGGAAATTTAAAGGAAATTTTTGAGCAATTTTAACCTTTAGAGGTTGAACCAGTGAATAAAGAGATTGGTTAAGACCATAAGGATGTGTGTCA
>NW_018397276.1:1882533-1882737 GCF_002168275.2 Theobroma umbraticum
CATTAAAATGCTTTAATGGAATTTGTATGGAAATATATAACGGTAAATAATGATCGGTTGTCAATTTAGCTATAGTCAATGGCGGAATAAAATGCTTGAATTTTAGAGAATTGATCAAAATCAAGGTGAAGGAATTGTGGGTGATTATGAAAACATGCATGACTAAAGATATAAGGTTAATTTGATTAAGGTGTAACTAGAAGT
>NW_018397276.1:1882888-1883028 GCF_002168275.2 Theobroma umbraticum
TGTAGTACACATAATTGTATGTGCTATGACATTGTGAGTTTTCTATAAAGATTGAAAGTCAATATAATGAATATATCAAAATCTTGTGTTAAGAATGCCCAACGGAAGTGATGTGGCAGAGTTTTAGAATTTTAATTATT
>NW_018397276.1:1883229-1883345 GCF_002168275.2 Theobroma umbraticum
GTGGGAGAGAAGAAGTAAAGAAGAATTTTGAAGAAAAACGACGTTAGTGGAGCCTGTGTGTTTTTATTAAATGAAGCTGAAGCCAGTAAGTATATATTTAAATATTATGATGACAC
>NW_018397276.1:1883475-1883675 GCF_002168275.2 Theobroma umbraticum
AAAAAATTAAAATTTAATGAATGATGGGGTGACTTAATAAAAAGGATGAGAACTTCAAAGGGTTAAATGGTAATTTTTACCATTTAACTTGGTTAAAGCTCCTAAAGAAAGCTTTGACTCTTCTTTCTTTTCTCCATGGCTGGCCATCCCATGTGGAATTGTTGAAAATGTAAAATTTATAAAAAAAGGAAGGCGGGAAG
>NW_018397276.1:1883775-1883874 GCF_002168275.2 Theobroma umbraticum
AGGTACAATTAACATTATAGCTTGTGACAAGAATCATAACAACATCCTTTGACTTAGTGAGATATATTATAGTTCTTAGTTTGGTCGATTTATAGCTTT
>NW_018397276.1:1883884-1884031 GCF_002168275.2 Theobroma umbraticum
ATTAATTTTTTACATCTCTAGGTACAATTACCATCTAAAGAACTAAACCACCCCTGAATACAAAATGGGCACCCATTAACCATCAATTTCCACTATGAACTAAATCTACCCTGTACGACACAAAATCCCCACAATTTTCACAATCAG
>NW_018397276.1:1884041-1888039 GCF_002168275.2 Theobroma umbraticum
GCTTTGACCCAAAATCCCCACATAAATCAAACACCTAAAGCATTGGGATTACTTCTTTTTAACATCCTGCACAAACACGATACAAAATAACCCTTCCCTCACAACAAAAAATCTCAGAACAAACCCAGAAACACATCAAAATATCACTCAGCCAAAGACACGAGTTTTTTTATTCTTTAACTAACTAAATGAACAGTCGCCAAAGTAATTCACACTTCAATTTCACTGGTACAGAAACGAGCAATTATAGAATTCAAGAAAATCTGGTTCTCATCACTGATTTCTTTTGCCAGAGAAGATAGCATTCTAATCTCGGCAAGGCTCTGCTCCAGTCGTCCCAGCTTTTCTGAGTATTCCTGCAACTCCTCGTGGTGCAACGCTAAAACAAATTTCTGGTCTCGAGCTATAAAATGCTCCAATGGCACTGGCAGTGGATTCGCTTCTTACGGTAAAATACTCAGTTAGGCTGAACAAAACTATTTTCATAACCAAAATGAAACTAATGTCATAAGTAATAATTAATCATAAATTCTTCTCTTCATTTTATGATCAAGTCAGGTCAAGTCGGGTCGGATCGGATCGGACCCCCTTTTTATGGCCCAAATGCAAACTACGTCGTTTTACACACCTGGAAAAAGGTCACGTTAGACACTCTTTATCAGCAATCGCTTCTCTCTTGGCAAGTCGCAGCCGGCTGCCTCTTTCCTTTCTCTCTGCTCTCGGCCGATCGCAGGCGTCTTCCTCTCCCTCTCGCGAGCTTTCCGTCTTCTCTCTCGCGAGTTTCGTACTCTCCTTTTGGAAGGTACACTCTGCTCTCCATCCTTTTTCGTAGAATTTTGATTATTTTCCAGGAAATTGAGTGAAAAGATCTTTTACTTCAGTGGTTCGAATTTGATCTGTCATTTTGCTTTTCTTCTTCGGTAATTGTTTTTCTTTCCAGTACAATTTTGTGTTTAGGAAATTACGATCGAGCCTCATAGTAATATCAAAATTAGGATCAATTTTCCTGATTAATGCGAAATTTTTAAGGTTTTAATTATTCTCCTAAAATCTGACGATTGATTATGAATAATTTCTTGATTGATTATTCAAAACTTTAGCTGCACTGGTTTGAACAGATTTACTGAAATTTTAAAAACAAGAATCTCTGGCCGTTATATGCAGATATAGTTTCTTTAAAGACTGGTATTATCAATTGAGATGAGATGCAACGCCTGCTGGCTTGAATTAGAGGGGCAAGCAATTTCCACAACCTGTGGTCACCTCTTGTGTATCCTTATGCATTTCAGTATTCTGCAGTTGCACTTGTCTGCATTTTCTATCCTTCTTATTCCATTGTTAAGATCAAGGAAATCGCTGGTACATTGCAAAGAGTCCTTGATATTCTAAACAGGCTCTGAAGATGCAAGCAAGATCCTTAGCAATGATGCAGCTTGTCCCATTTGTGATCAAGTTCTCTCTGAGACGTAAAGTTGGTCTGTCTTAGACTTTTCTTTCCTCTTTTCACTAGTTTCTACAGGTAAGAAAGTATCTGCTGATGCTAATTTGTTACCAAGCATCAGGGTTAGGATCATTCTGCGCTTCTTTTACCTTACTGTCTTATTAATCTCAATTCTACTCGCCTCATATGGGAATTTTGATTCTCAGTCGTATGAAACCGGTGGATATCAACCCGAATGATGAATGGATAAATGTAAGCAAATGCTTCACTGGGATGATTTTGTAGACAGCTTGTTTATACTGATTAAAATATCTCCCTACTTATATCTACACCTTGCTCTAGCTTTTCTTTTGCCTTCCATTGCAGTGCTGCTTTTTTATTTGTCTGCTGCTCGCTAACATGCTGCATCTTATTGCAGATGGCAATGGCTGGTGTGTCTCCCAAGATATGTATCCTTCGTAATCTAGACTTTGTAATTTTCCGTTTATATGCTCTTTTAGTTCTTAAACCTCATCGTTTCAGACACTGGATAGCTACTAAAATGGAATAAGAAGAGGATTTTGTTCGTTGTTTTTGATGTTCTGTTCCATTCGAAAGAGTTTCCAAATTCTGATCTATGAGAAAAAACCTTTTGAGACATGCATTTCCTTAATGAATTTAGTGATGGAGAGTGCATACAAAAGTGTGATGTTTTACATTGGGCAAAAGGAGTTAGAAATGCAGCACAAGATGGACAGAATTGTAGTGCAGTGGAGGCAGAAATCTGAGGCAATGGAAGAAAAATTCTTGGAGAAATTGGAACAGGTGCATAGCAAAGGAATAGACGTAACTGAGGTTTTGGATGACAGTGATGAGGTCTTGAGTGATGATGTAGTAAGAGGAGATTGTGGTCAGGAGGAGGAGGAGGAGGAGAAGGAATCTTTGGAGCAATGTAATGCATCTATTGATGAACAAAGGAGTTCAGGTATATTTTTTTCTGAACCTTTTAGGAATACATTGACGTATTGGCTAGAAAGACCTGTATGTTTTGCATGCCAGGAAGTTGTTACCGATGTCTGAATTGAAGTTAAAATGTGCTGTGTATTTCAGGGATCCATGTTTCTACAGCAAAACCAGCTTTGCCAGAAACGAAACCTGGTATGTTTTCTTTGGTTATAAATGGCTTAACAATGTTGTCAAAGTTTTCTGTGAATTTCTCAACAAAACATGGTTCTGTTTAAATCAACTAGAAGCTGATACTTATCACTTAACAACATGATGAAGCGGTCTGATAAACCATTGTAGCACTTTTCTTTACCTTGTGCTCATACCTGCATCTCTTGTCTTCAAATTTGTGTGCAAGATTAAGCTACCTTTAGGAACCAATATAAAATCTTTTGGACTAAGCAAAATTAGTGAGCTAAACTCTGCATTTCATCAACATTTCCAAATGATTCATGTTTTATTCTAGAGCACCTGTGATGATGAGTTGCTCATCTTGATCAGTGGCATTCTCTTTTGAAAGCAATTTTCTTAAAGTGGTTTAATTTCTCTAAGTAATTGGCATTTGGCAGCACAATCATCATCTCATCTTCCAACTTTCTAGATGGCGGGAAATGATATTTGGTCAATATATCAGATACCTGGTCATTCCATTTTTACTAACATTCATTATTTTCCATAGGATCTGTGCAAAGGTTTACGTCAGTTCGTGCAGCATCCTTGCGGGCTTCTGGTCTGGCAGCCCACAATGCAGCATTACAGGGAGTGAACTGTGAGTCTTGTTCTATTCGGGCGAGTAGTCAGTTTTCAGACCAGTGCACAGGCAATAGTAGTGGTTTTAATCTTAAAGTGGGGAAGATTAATCAGGCAAACGATCAGGGAAATCACGATGAGAACTCAATTGGTTTAAGAAATGGAGTCAATTGCAGTGTGGGTTCTTCAACTGCAAGAAATGCAGATTCAGGAGAAGAGTTGCATGAATGTGATGGTGGTTTAAGTTATACTGATTCTCAAGAGCCTGGGGAGTTATCTCAAGCTAAAGCATTGAATTTTGTGGAAAGGTTTGTAAATGGTAATTTGATGGAGTTTGATGATGAGGTTGCCCTTGGAAAAAGTATTAGCAGAAAGCCAAAGCTAATTTCAAGTGCCAAAGGGCCTCAAAGTTTGGCCAAGGGAACTATTAAAAGAAGCACAGCTGAAACCAAGATTTTTGACTGGGAGGATGAAGGAGGGGGTGATTTTCAGATTGCTGCTGAAGCTATGGAAACCTTGTTCTATGGGGAGGGGTCTACTGACCAGAACCCTAGTCAAGGTGTCTTGATCCAAAGCATATTAAAGGGTTCCTCTAAAGGTTTGCTTAGAGGAGAATCCAGGAAGAGAGTTTCTTCTGGAGAAGCCACAATAGGAAATGGTGTTCGTTGTTCTGATGCTGCTCCAGTTACAAGACGATCCAAGAAAACTAAGTCAAGTAAAGAGTCTTCAGTTTTGCTGGAGAAACATTCAAAAAATTTCAGAAAGGAGTGTGATACAGAGCTGCTTCTGCCAGAAATGAAGAAAGCTAAATCAAATACTGATG
>NW_018397276.1:1888139-1894521 GCF_002168275.2 Theobroma umbraticum
GAAGACTTTCTTGCTTGAACATTAAGTGCATAATTCTTTGTCTACTCTCATTTGAGCTTTACTGATAAATTTTGGTTAAGGAATCTAATTTGATATTATACATGCTATAAATTGCATTAATCTTGAAGGAAGTATGGGCCTTAATATTGAATATGTGTTTATGTTTAATCTTGAATATATTCTCATGCTTATGCCAAAAGTTATTCTTTTTGAGAAAATTACTTTATTTTATATATTTGAGTTTTATTGATATTGCTTGACTCTGGAAAATTGTTTTGATCTAAAATTCCTCATATTTTGTGAAATTGATTTCATATTTTTTTTGAGGAAAATTGATATTCGAGCATATTGACTTTATGATTTCTTTGTGTTTAGGATAATTTGGCCACTTAAACAGCTTTTTTTTTTTCATTTAAGGCTTATTTGAATGTTTTAGGTTGCTTAAAATTGAGCATGATAAGCTTTGATTACTTGAATTGGTATTTTTAAAGCAAAATGAGCTTACACGAGAAAAATATTTGCTATCCGTAAGTTTGTAATGATTTATGAATTGAACAAGTTTGTTTCATGGTAAAAACACTTATTGACTGTTCTTATTAGATGTTCATGCTTTCTTGTAAGCTTGAATGTGACTGTGAGGTATTTGAAAATGATACTTGATATGCATAAACATGATTCACTATGCTCATTGCATATTTTATAAATCATTTAGAGCATTATTAAACAAAATTGAGTGACATTAAGCTCATGATTTTTTATCAAAGCTTGTCCAACTTAAATCTTGTGTGTTTTAAGTACAAAAATTTTGAAAATGGAGATAAACCTTTTTGTTCTCTTTGATTGAATTGATTTGAATATGTTTTTGATGGATTCTTATATCAAATATGCTTTAACCTTTTGTTTTGATCAATTAAAAGCTGTTTCCTATGCTTAGGATAGAGTTTTAATTGGTTAAAATCATGGTTTAATTGATTAAAGTAGTTTTGGAAACCTGGAAAATACACTCTAAATGATTAATTTGGAGCATTAACCAATTAAAATGTTTTGAAATTGTAATATGCAAAAGGTTTTAAGGTTTAAACAATTAAGCATTTCTCAATGATGATTCTTGGTCCTCATAATCTTGCATGATGAACACTCTCATGATTATTTGGCGCAAAAACATGATCTTAAAATTGTAAAACTTGTTGAAAAATGGAAAAACTCTCATGAATGCTTGAATTTGGTTATTCCAAACATGGCACTCATATTGATCTTATAAATTCTCGTGTGTTTATAATGATAAAGATTGAAATATGAGAAATTGTTCATAAATGTTTTAATTTCTTACATCCTTACATTGAAAAATCATTTTCTTAAGAATTGCAATGTTCAAATGCTTAGTATAGGAACAATTCTTGAAATATGCTTTAAGTATGCGCTTACATGATTATTTCAAGATTGATTTGTTGATTATGCATACGAATTTGATTAGGACGAACTAATTAAATGAAATGAAATTTTTTTTTGGTTCATCTATTATTTTGGTCAAATCAAATACTTACAAGACTTTTAATCTTGCTTGACCTTAATGATTGAAGTTTATAACTTGACTTAAGTGATGAAATCGCTTATAGTGGTTAATTTTATAACTCAAGTCAAGTTTGATCATGACATATTTTGTTTGTCGACATAGTTGAATGTGTTCTGCAATTAGCAAATTGATATGGTTGGTGTGCTTAATGTCCTTTTAAAAAGAAGGGAGCCTTCACCAATGTTTTGTCAATTAGTATAATGAGCTTTAAGTTGACTTTATCCTCACATTTAATTTTTTGTTATTTATTTTTACAAAAGGGGAGCTTTTATTTATATCTATCAATTGGTTTATTTAGCCTAATATTAATTTCTAACAATTGGTATATTCCTTATTTTTCTTATTGTGGTTTGCAAATTGTTGTGCATATTGTGCTTTTATCTTCATTTTTGATATAACAAAATAAGGGAGAGATATGAGAAAATCTACATCTTCAAAAAGAAATATTTGACCTAGTAGCTTTAATTAAGTTTGAACCTTGCAACTATTGAGGGAGAGTTTTTCAAATCCTTAAATATTTTATCATTTCTCATAGTCTATAAAAGCTTAACATTTCAAATCAAAGTACTTCATGACTAAACTTAAGGGGAGTATTTTCACAAGGAAATTTTGCTCAAAGTTTTTATCATAAAAAGAGAGATTGTTGGCTTTATTTGCTTTAAATTGATTATAGTTTTGAAATGATAAAAATTACCAACCTTGCTTGAATGAGTTTGCACTTAAATTATTCATGTTAAAAACTCTCATGCATTTGCTTTTGAAATGTCTAAGCACTTAACATAGTTTTAAGGATATTACACTTTTAAATGTAGGTGTGCTTTGTCATCATCAGAAAAGAAAAGATTGTTGACTCCATATGTTTTTTATGATAGCAAAACATTCCTCATTCCTTAAGTCTAACTATGTTACTTGAGTGTGCAAGGGTAAAATTAGTTTATTATTGTTTATCACACACCCCAAATGACCTTAGGTAAGTTTCAAGTTCAAGCAAAATGATTCACGCAAGTTAAATGACATTTTGTGAAGTTTAATCAATTAAAGTTTACTTTAATCAGTTAAAGTTGAAGTAAGAGAAGCTGCAATAAGTTAAAAGGAGGATTTATCAATTAGAAGAAGGTTGGTAAAAAACGTCACTTGAAGGAGTTTGAAGACAAAAAGGTTTTAATTGGTTAAGGTCTTCTTTAGTCGATTATCACTATGACGCAAACTGCTAGACAGTAAGGCTTTAATCAACTAAAGCTTATCTTAACTGATTAAAAAGCTACCACCAGCAATTTTGAAAGAGCCACTAGAAGATAAAATAATGGCTATAATAATTCAAAACTATATCTAACAGCTAAAACTATCCTCCAAGTATTTAAAGAGCTTCAAAAGGTCATAAATGCAAAAGAAAACCATCCTTGGAATTAGAGCCAAGAAGTGTTAGAAAGTTCTTTTTTCAAGTGTACTGCACTTTTATCTTTGTAAAGGAGGTTTGAGCTAAACTTTGTACATCTTAGATTAGCTAAGTGATCAATTATGTTCTATCTTTTTTTTAGTCTTTGTTTACTTAAAGTGTGAGAGACACTCCAAGCGATAGACTAAGCTTAGGAAAGCTTAGGGATCATTGTAAGGGTTTGGAGCTTACGTTATAAGCTCACTTTATAATAGCTAGGTACAAGCTATTAATTCCATTGGTTTAGTGAAGTTGGGTTGAAAATCTTTGATTGGAAGATCAAGATAGTGAATGTAAGTCAAAGGAGCCAAATCACTATAAATACTTGTGTTTTGTTCACTTCTCCTTACCTTCTCTTTATTTTGTGCCGTTTAACCTCAACATGTTTTAAACTTTCCATTTCCAAATTATACAAAAAGTTTTTGAAGCTTAAGAGTTGCCATTAAAATATTGTTTAAGTGTTATTCACATCCCCTCTAGCACTCCATTGAAACCAACAAGCCTTTCCTACTACAATGTTTAAATAGTTGGTACAAAACATTAGAATGCATAGTTTTAAAAATCTTCAATAATACAGTCATCATGGGGAGTAAAATACACATTGTACTTTTTTCCTTTACTACAACTGGATATTTCTTGGTAAGGTTTTGAATGAGACATTATTTCAAAAGTATATTCTTGAAAATAATTATGTGCTCTTTTTCCTTCACTTGGATTTTTTCCCATAGGTTTTTTTCTAGTAGAGTTTGAACGAAGCATATTATTAACACAATGGACATTCAGGGGGAAGTATTATGACTATATGTATGAATGTCCATTATGTCATGGCCTAAGATTTCAGACCAAGCTAGATAGCCTAGATAAGCTAAATAGTCTAGCAAGTAAACACAAGACTGTAATCTAATTTGAACTATTCTATTTAATTATGTACATCTAAATTTGACTGTAGATTAGATTGGATTAAGATTAGTATTTAATCCATCCAAATCAAATCCATTAAGTATCATCTTTGCCTTTGAAATTCTATCTAAATAAGAGGTTATTAGCCTACAAATAAGCCACTCACTTCATTTGTAAATACTCACTCAAATAAGATCTTACTCCCTCCAAATACTTTCTCTCATACTTATATTTCATAACAAAAACAAAATTTACTTTATCTGTGGAATATGGATAATAATTTAAAGATGGGTTTGTTTAATAGAGAAAAAGATTACTTTCCCTTTCAACCCACCCCCTTGCCTTACCAACACAATAATTTAAAGATAGGATTTTTATTGCTTTTTATGTCTTTTACTTCTATGCGCCATTTTGATTAGTACTTTTCTCATTTGCTTTTTACCATTTACTTTTTCTTCTCTTTTTATTTTTTTATTTTTTTATAAAAGTAAATAGTAAAAATATCAACTAAATAAAATCTTAAGATTTTTTCTTCCATCATCTGTTTTTCTTCTTTTTTTCCCATACCTATTATTTCTACCACTTTGTCTAACTTACACTCCAAGTTTCTATCTACTTTACTATGAATACCAACAAACACCGTCTCAACTTTTGGTAAAGTCAATTATAAAGAGAAATGCAAAGAGGGAATTGTAAAGAGTTCTTTATATATACATATATATATATATATATATAAATTAAGATCGTAAAAGAGATGCAAGTGTTGCTAAGGCAATGGAGAAAGAACTAAGAACGGGAAGTTGTAAGTGTATGCCTTAGAAGCCAATCGGATTAGACTAGAGATACACTTTGTTTCTTGTAAAATAGTTTATTATTCACTGATTGGATAAAGCCCTTAGATAAACTTTTGTTTTGCAAAGAGATTGTAAAAAGTTACAATTATGAGACTCTTTTGTATCAAAACGTATATCCTAAACATTCCTAGCCATTGTATTATAGAGATAGGGCATTTATAATGCTTAAAGGCCAATACATCTTATGTTCCTTGCATTGGTGGGCAATCGATCTCTTAGATTGATATAAAAGGATACTTAAAACAAACATGTGGGTGCTTGTTCAAGCTAGAACAAGTTTACTAAACATGGGCCGACAAGAAAATTCCATTTGGTATCTCACTTAATTGTCCACGGGGATAATTCCCTAGTGACAGTTGTGTAAATCATCCTTAGATTTGTGACACCATTGTTATCTTGTATCAAGAGGGTTATACTTTGATTCCATCTCTCGAGTCCTAATCAAGGATGCCTTAAAAAGATATCATTGGGTGTAGCATGAATTATAAGGATGCATATGAATTGTCTAGAAAAGAAACATCACCCTAAGTGATAAGCAATGGGAAGTATCTCATAGACTAGTTGACTTGTATTTGCTCTTATGCAAATCCTTGACCAACGTAAAATTAGGATTCAAAAAAATGAGTTTTCATGCATCTACACTGAGCAAATTTCAAGATCTAAAACAAATATGGAAAGATATCAAGAGTGGACACTGAAATATGCTCTTTACTCATTTCAGGATATATGACGTGTTGGGATTCGACCTTATACTCAAACATGAAAATAATCAAAAAATAAAGTATAACACAATAGAAAAATAAAAATAAATTTAATCAAGGAAATTGGCTAAATCATCAAGATCAATTTTTGCTTTTTTCATCTAATTTTCAAATTAATTATGAACACTCAAAAGTTCAAATATTACGTTCTTTGCTCTTGATAGCGTAATCAAGAACCAATTAAATCAAAAAATGCTTGTGATGAAGTAAGTAACCCGAAAAAAGAATAAGATAGTCTAAAATCTTGCAATCAAAATCTTTGTATCTTCGTTTTTAATGTTTGTAAAATCTTCTATCATCCAAGTGTTTGGCTTTTAATAGTAATTTACACAATGATCGAATAAGACCTTCTCAAAGGTAGGACTTTTTTGTGCCAGCAAGTTTTGTTTCTAAAATAAAACAGATCAAAAGTGTTTGCCGAATCTTATTTCTATCAAGGAAAGAAAACTATTTTTATTTTCTTCTTTTTATAAAACGGCTAATAACTGGCTGAAGGCTTAGAGTTTTAGTTCGCTAATATAACATATTTATATTGCCAAACTAAGTTGTAACCTTAGATACAACATTTGTATTTTTATTCAATTAAGTGCTTGTGAACTTAATTAATTTCCAAACTTTATTTTGATCTATTTCAATTAAGTCGAACTTAATTAATTATCCTTATTTAATCTCAATCATGTCACTTAATGTGTGTGTTAGGCTTCTAACATATTGGCAATAAATATAAATTATAATCAAATTTGATAATTGATTTATATTTATAGATCATGAGCGATATCCAACAACATATCATGACCACCTAAATGTTAGAGAGTCAATTAAAGAATTTGACAAAGCCTTTCAATAATAAGCCTCTCAT
>NW_018397276.1:1894621-1894747 GCF_002168275.2 Theobroma umbraticum
TAGCACATACAATTATGTATACTACATTTCTTAAATTAGATCATTATTATTCTTCTTCTTATGCGAAGATTTCAAATATGTCATAACTTCTAGTTACACCTTAATCAAATTAACCTTATATCTTTA
>NW_018397276.1:1894757-1894905 GCF_002168275.2 Theobroma umbraticum
TTTGCATAACCACCCACAATTCCTTCACCTTGATTTTGATCAATTCCCTAACATTGAAGCATTTTATTCCGCCATTGACTATGGCTAAATTGACAACCAATCATTATTTACCATTATATATTTCCATACAAATTCCATTGAAGCATTT
>NW_018397276.1:1894915-1895047 GCF_002168275.2 Theobroma umbraticum
TGAGATTTGACACACATCCTTATGGTCTTAACCAAACTCTTTATTCACTGGTTCAGCCTCTTAAGGTTAAAATTGCTCAAAATTTCCTTTAAAGTTGCTTTCCAAGTCTTATCTTGATTACTAACCATCTCT
>NW_018397276.1:1895497-1895692 GCF_002168275.2 Theobroma umbraticum
TCCATTGGCCCTTAGGAAATTAAATCCATGGCATACTTCTCTATTTACGTACTTCGTAATAGCCTAACAAATTTCAGCTTACATTTAAGCTAATCCGTGTGCCGAACCTCTCAGGCTATATCAAAGACACCAAGCTTGATAACAAAATATAGAACTTTATGAATGAATATCAAGAGCATAAACGCTTGCCTTTAA
>NW_018397276.1:1895946-1896060 GCF_002168275.2 Theobroma umbraticum
GCCCAATAAGCCATATGAAAAACCAAAATAACTGACAATCAAGTTTAGAATCATTTCTTTTTACAGTTGATCAGATCATGCTCATCATCTTGTAAGGCTTAACCACATTACATA
>NW_018397276.1:1896160-1897754 GCF_002168275.2 Theobroma umbraticum
GCAGGTTGATCTCCATTTGGGCTTTTCTCACTATCTCTACAAATGCTTCTCCAGATGCAAGTGCCACCTGAAAGTTGATGCACAAGATCATTAAAGTTCAAGGATTTCTGCTTAAGAATTTTTAGTGAAATGCTTATTCTATCAAATAAGGATATCTTTATCAATAATTTCTGAAATCAAAACATAGACAACTGTTAACCCTAAGGGAAAATTACCTTATTCAATTAATGTTCTCTGCTCAAAAATTTGTGGTGAAATACTTATTCTACAACCCTAAATTATTGAGAGCAAGTTCTGGAATTAATCTGTCAAGTCCAGTTGATTAAGTAAAAACCTGGATAAATGGAAGAGACGGTAGGTTTAGATCAGAGCGCAAGTCCTGAATGAGCTTCTCCAACTTCCCTTTATATGCCTCAGCATTCCCTTTAGTACCAGTATCGCTCTCTCCTTGATACCACAAAATGGCCCGAATCGCTCCACCATCCTTCACTGACTCATTGGCACGCGTCACCAATTGATTATACAAATGACTCCCTCTTGCCCATTTGTTTATGGCAGTCCCACCAACAGCACAAGGGACCAGACCCAACACGCCAATCCCCGAGCCACGAGTTCGAATCTCATTAGCAAATGCCATCCCGGGTCCAACCCCACAAATTCTTCCCACATCAATGTCATCATGGAGGGGGTCGCGTGCTTCTTCCCAAGTGAGGTTAGCAGTGAGTCGGAGAATCGAAGGGTTGGGTTGGCACTGTGGCGGGACACTTCCGTCCCACTTGCCACTGGCAACGCCACCCCTGCCTGCCATGTTGCTCTGTCCTGCTAGGATAAAGACGACCTGAGCAGGATTATGCCCTAAAATTGAACGGGCAAGAAGCAACATAGAGAACAATGATACCGACTTGAACATGTTGCTTGACAGAACTACCATTGCACTTCTTTTTTGCCCTGATATCTTTAGTCTAGGAGTAGAATTATGACACTGATTTCTTGCTGGTGCTAACGTATACACAATGAAGGTACTCAAAAAGGTCGGTTTGTAATTAATATATAGTAGTAATAAGTTCGAGGAGATTTTGAATTAAAGATGGATAGGTATTGCCTAATGTGACACTGTTGTCAGTTGAGTGACGCACTTTCGCACAATGATAGAGAAAGTTGCAACTTGGGCTATTTCCCTTGATTATGATTGAAGCTTGAGAATAGATTCCCATAACCTATAACTAGTTTTCATACGCATAACCTAAAGCCAGTCGAGGCATTTTATAGTTTTTTTACTAAACCTATTTAAGCTAATAATTCATTAAATGTCACATCAATTAACGAAATAAGAAACTCAACTAATAATTATAAGTTCACACACATCAATAATCAATACTTACACGTTTTAAAAGGAAACATGATATATAATACCTGGTTCTAATTATGTTGAAGATGGCATGTAAGGTGGAGTAGCATGACTAGCTTGCCAAATATAGCTTGAGATGCAAGTGGATTAAGTGATATTGAGGCATTTGAACCCAAACTTGAATTCGAATTGAGTCTGTGTAGATTGAAGTCATCCCCTCAAATTTATAAAAGGCCAATTTTGAGT
>NW_018397276.1:1898131-1898293 GCF_002168275.2 Theobroma umbraticum
ATTTAAAAAAATCAGGATAATATTAAGTCTTAAGTGAGGATACAAAAAGATATTACGAATTGTCTATCTGAAGTTCCGTGAAGAGCCAAATTTCTAGGACCCAATCTGAAAGATACGAACAAACAAATTAAGAGATTGAGATTTAGACGCACTTCACCTCCA